>NC_083235.1:615000-915000 GCF_032191835.1 Heteronotia binoei
CAGGACACTAGAAGCCCTCCCACTGTTGGCTCTCCCAAAGCACCAAGAATACAGAGTATCACTGCCCCAAACATAAGAACATAAGAGAAGTCATGTTGGGTCAGGCCAATGGCCCATCCAGTCCAGCACTCTGTGTCACACAGTGGCCAAGAAACCCAGGTGCCCTCAGGAGGTCCACAAGTGGGGCCAGGACACTAGAAGCCCTCCCACTGTGCCCCTCCCAAGCACCAAGAATACAGAGCATCACTGCCCCAGACAGAGAGTTCCATCTATACCTTGTGGCTATGAGCCACTGATGGACCCTTCTCCAGATGTTGATCCAGTCCCCTCTTAAAGCTGCCTGTGCTTGTAGCTCTGCAAACTGACTTGGGATTCAGTCCTGTTGAAACCAGAAGGACTCACTTCAGAGTCAATGCGGACCTTCCCAGGCTGCAGGAAGAGCCCCCCCTTGCCCCCCAGCTACTGGCTTATCCTGCCTAGGCTGAGCCTGAGGATTTTAGTTCTATGAGGGGAAGGTGGGATCTTTAACAGAAAGTGTTTTACCAGTTTCACCATTAATAAAGGTCAAGGTAGTCTCCTGTGCAAGCACCAGTCGTTTCCAGCTCTGGGGTGATGTCGCATCATGACGTTTTCATGGCAGACTTTTTACGGGGCGGTTTGCCATTGCCTTCCGCAGTCATCTCCATTTTCCCCCCAGCAAGCTGGGGACTCATTTTACCGACCTCGGAAGGATGGAAGGCTAAGTCAACCTGGAGCTGGCTACTTGAACCCAGCTTCTGCCGGGATCGAACTCAGGTTGTGAGCAGAGCTCGGACTGCAGTACTGCAGCTTTACCACTCTGTGCCATGGGGCTGTAATTACCAGTAATACTTTACCAGTCATGCCAGTAAGAAGCCCAGGATTCTTTGGGAGAGTAAATGGTATAAAATGGACATTGGTTCCCTGTGTAGACGGACCTGTCTCCAAAGGCCTTGCCTGACTTAATTGGCATCACCAGCAACACCTTCCCATGACTTTGTTCCTGGAGAATGTCCAGGGGACGGAAAGAGAACTGAGGGTGGTCCAGAACTGTAGCTATGAGCCTTGACTCAGGAATCCTCCAGCTCTTCTTCCCTACCATGAGAACCCTTCTCATAAGGGACACCCAGAAGGTATCTTTCTGAAAGTTCCCCCAGCTCTTAAGTATCTTCTAAATGTGGGCAAGAGTGGAAAAGAAAATGTGGGGTTTGAATGCAAGTCATTTGTGGGACAGGAAGCTGCTCTAGGTAGGCCTGGACTGATAGTCTTTCAAGCTTTCCCTTGGGTCTTGAGTAAGCCACCAAACTGTGAAATCTCAAAGAGGTCTTTTACAGTCCACAAGGACTGGTCATGCTCCATGTGGGTGGTGGGACAGCCAGGGAGGTTCAGGAGCAACCGTTTGTAAAGCTGTTGTCATTATTGGCCATGTTATGGAGCACGCTTCCAGAAGTCCTTACACACAAGGGAGGGAAATGGCTCTGGGCTCTGTGGAGGCACCAGTTTTGGTTTCGCAAAAAACTGATGGCAGAATTTGGATTAGAACTAGAACTTGGATTAGAACTCAGAACTAGAAATCCTCATTCTGTGATTCTGAAGTACTGCAACGAGTCATTTCTGCCACAGGTAAAAGCACCTGAGGGTATGTCTCTGAAGACATAACTCCTTCTATTCTCTCTCTTCCACAGGACAAGAAGCCTCCTCTGAGGAAGGAGTTCCTGCAACTGGAGGAACAGATTGAAGGACTAACTCCCTTCGATGACGGGTATTCTTGGGTATATAATACGGATGGCGTTGTTATTGCTTGAGAATACGCGTAGTTGAGGGGCAGTTGATTCACCTCAGAACTTGTTGGCTTTCAGTGTACTTGCACTCTCTCTCTCTCTCTCTTTCTCTCTCTGTCTCTCCCACCCCATCCCCTTAGATGGCACAAATGGAATGAAGAACCACACTCAAACAGAATGCGCTGGGTCTAATTTTCATTGTTTCTTCAGCTCTCACCAACCAAGCCTTCGTTTTTCTTGTTATCCTCGGCCTGTATAACTCACTGCCACAAGTGATTGAAATGGAATTATAGAATTCTGCGAGTGAAATGAAATGGAAGTCCTCTTCTTGGGAGATATGACTTATACTCTAACCCTCTCCAGAAGAAGTGTTTGAGGCCAGATGATTCCGTCTTTTCCCTCTTGAAAGTGAACCTCTCTCTTCCTTTGACACAGGGCCACTCCGCTGGATCACATGTCCCACCAGGTGGATCTTCTGGTTACCTGCCGGGGAAGCCTGTCTGCCACCTTCCCTTCTGGGCTCCAACACATCTGATACAAGCTACTGTTGAGGCTATTTTAAGTGTATCTGGGCTGATGGCTGCTGTCTAGTCTCTTTCATGGAATCCTACAGCTGGACGAGACCTCAAGGGTCATCTAGTCCAACCCCCCACACAATGCAGGAAAATCACAAACACCTCCCCCTAAATTCACAGGATCTTCATTGCTGTCAGATGGCCATCTAGCCTATGTTGAAAAACCTCCAAGGAAGGAGAGCCCACCACCTCCCAAGGTGGAAGCCTGTTCCACTGAGGAATCGCTCTGACGGTCAGGAAGTTCTTCCTAATGTTGAGCCGGAAACTCTTTTGATTTAATTTCAACCCACTGGCTCTGGTCCTACCTTTCGGGGCCACAATATGGCTTCTCTGTCATCCTCTATAGGACAGCCCCTCAGGTACTAGAAGATGGTGATCAGATCACCGCTCAACTCCTTAAACATACCCAGCTCTTTCAACTTTTCCTCATAGGACTTGGTCTCCAGTCCCCTCCAAGATCTTTCCAATTACTTTTCTGTGATACTAGCACTGTGGCATTGGGAGGTGGTTACCAATCAGTTGCAAGGTTCAGTTCAAGGCATGAGCCCTTCATGGCCTTGGACCTGTGTACCTGCAGGACTCTCTCTCTTTCCATGTTCTGCTATGACAGCTTCACTGGTCAGAACGAAGCCTTCTAAAAGCAAAATCTACAACTGCCCATTCCCACATGTTCTCATCAGTGGCAGAGGTTGTTGCATTATGGGACAGTCTGTCCAAGAATATTAGGACACCCCGCCCCCCCCCCCCCCCAAATGCACAAAGCATAATTATTCAGGAGGGCATGCTTTTAGTGGGAGCGGAGCTGTGTTGTGCTGAATTTTTCCAAGGGGTGATTAACATGTGAAATTCACTGCCACAGGAGGTGGTGGCGACCACAAGTATAGCCACCTTCAAGAGGGGTTTAGATAAAAGTTTAGATAAAAGTATGGAGCAGAGGTCCATCAGTGGCTATTAGCCACAGTGTGTGTGTATATATATAACATTTTTTGCCACTGTGTGACACAGAGTGTTGGACTGGATGGGCCGTTGGCTGATCCAACAGGGCTTCTCTTATGTTCTTCTGTGACACAGAGTGTTGGACTGGATGGGCCATTAGCCTGATCCAACATGGCTTCTCTTATGTTCTTATGTGACACAGAGTGCTGGACTGGATGGGCCATTGGCCTGATCCAACAGGGCTTCTCTTATGTTCTTCTGTGACACAGAGTGTTGGACTGGATGGGCCATTGGCCTGATCCAACATGGCTTCTCTTATGTTCTTATGTGACACAGAGTGTTGGACTGGATGGGCCATTGGCCTGATCCAACAGGGCTTCTCTTATGTTCTTCTGTGACACAGAGTGTTGGACTGGATGGGCCATTGGCCTGATCCAAGAGGGCTTCTCTTATGTCCTTATGTGACACAGAGTGCTGGACTGGATGGGCCATTGGCCTGATCCAACAGGGCTTCTCTTATGTTCTTCTGTGACACAGAGTGTTGGACTGGATGGGCCATTGGCCTGATCCAAGAGGGCTTCTCTTATGTCCTTATGTGACACAGAGTGCTGGACTGGATGGGCCATTGGCCTGATCCAACAGGGTTTCTCTTATGTTCTTCTGTGACACAGAGTGTTGGACTGGAGGGGCCACTGGCCTGATCCAACAGGGCTTCTCTTATGTTCTTATGTGACACAGAGTGTTGGACTGGATGGGCCATTGGCCTGACCCAACATGGCTTCTCTTATGTTCTTCTGTGACACAGAGTGTTGGACTGGAGGGGCCACTGGCCTGATCCAACAGGGCTTCTCTTATGTCCTTATGTGACACAGAGTGCTAGACTGGATGGGCCATTGGCCTGATCCAACAGGGCTTCTCTTATGTTCTTCTGTGACACAGAGTGGTGGACTGGAGGGGCCACTGGCCTGATCCAACAGGGCTTCTCATATGTTCTTCTGTGACACAGAGTGTTGGACTGGAGGGGCCACTGGCCTGATCCAACATGGCTTCTCTTATGTTCTTATTTTCCGCAGTGATAGTCCTGTGTTCTTTGACAGTTGTTGTCCCCCCCCCTCCCCAGTTCTCAATCCACTGGATTGCTCTGTTTTCCTAGGAATTTTTGCTGCTAGATTCAAATGATCTCGCATTTTGCAATCTGCTTGCTGATTGACTGAATAGGATTTATCCTGCTTGCCATCTGCCTTCTGTGCCAGTGGGAACTGAAATGAAAATGATGAATCTAATTCTCAGCTGGCTCCACCTGCGGATACTTCAGTCCAGAGGCTGAAACCAGGCAGAGGACAGCAACCGCACTGGCTTGGCATGCAGAAGGTTCTGGGTCCTTTGCCCAGCAGCACCTCCCACTGAAAGGATCCGCTTGGAGGTGATATGAAGGACCTCGACTGGAAACCCTGGAGAGCTGCTGCAGCTGCAGCTATTCAAGAAGACACACACGACCTGCCTGAAGAAAGAAAGAAGTCAAAACTGAAAACAAGGCGTAACCAGCTTCTTCAAAGGGCTGAGCTCCCCGACCACCAAGTATGGCAAGCCAAAGAGGCCAATACACTACAGAGGCAACAAGGAGGAATAGAAATAAACTCAATAAAGTTGGAAAGAAAAGAGGAGGTGGAAATCAGTCAATTAATCAAAAGCCTTTATTGGCATAAATCAGATTATAAACAAACAAATAAACAGCTACAGAAATAATAAAGCAGTCATATGCAACTATACATTGGACAATTGATCCTTGATTACCAGACTCAAGAATAAAGCAACCCTTTCAGTTATTTCAGATGACAAATCATTCAGAAGACAGCAAACCTTTACAACATCTGAGCAGCCTTCATATTGAACAGAATTGGATCTAGAAACCTAAGGCGTATAGTATCATATAGGGGACAATAAAGAAGAATATGAGACAATGAGTCAACTTGTTTTAAATTACATATACATAGTCTTAATGAAAGTGGAATTTTTTTATATCTACCATAGCTAACAGCTGATGGCAAGGGTAAATGCTCTACGCAATTTTGGAACATGGAGACTTGTTAAAAAAATAAGGTAGATGACCAATAGTTGGGGAAATTCCAAAATTCAGAGGGGAGCAAGATTTGTTTGCAGCACTCATTAATTTTTGTAATTCATTATCTAAAATTCTGTATTTAATTACATAGTACGCATTTATAAGAGGAAGCATGTAAAGAGAATCCATAGACAAACCTAAGGTGATTATTTTCCTCTCTATGCAGGAAATTCATTTGGACAAGGAGGATTCAGACAGCATTTGATATAAATAACTCCTACAGTTGGCGGAATAGTGCACACAGAGCCAATATTTGATTGATATAAGCCATGCTCTAGTTTCTATCATATTGAGGCCTGTTTCTAGTCAAAGAGAGGCATATGAGACACAGCATGGTAGGCCCATGATTTTCCTAGCAAATTTGGACTGAACTGTTTCGATATCAGACTCAAAGGCATTAATCCAAGTTGGAATCCCATACAATAACTGCGGGATTGCTTTGGCCTTATAGATTTTTAAGGCTGCTGGAACAAACTGGTTGCCTCTATTAAAGAAAAAACAGGAAATGGCTGATGCAATAATGGCTGCTAAGTTAACTGCAGATTTACGGTGACATGACCAGGACATATCGTAACTAAAATGGAGACCTAGGTGTTTAAAATTCCTGACCTCTTCTATTTCTTTCCCATCAAATAGCCATTTGTGGATTTTACAAGACTTAGCAAAAACCAGAATCTTAGATTTTTTGTAATTCAGATGCAGTTTGTTTTCTTGAAAAAACTGAGACATCTGTTCAGCAGTCGTCTGAGCCCAACCCTCGTATGAGAAAGGAATACTGTGTCATTCGCATATAGCAAGATGGGTATGCGCGTAGAGCTCGATTTTGGGGGGAAGATGTCTACTTCTGCTAGTACAGGAGCCAAATCATTGAGAAATAGATTGAATAAAAAAGGAGCAAGTATGCATCCTTGTTTAACTCCTTTACTGAAGGGAATTTTAGGTGTCAGTTTCCCAGTAGTTGAAGTTTTGATTTGGCAAGTGGTGGAGGAATGTAGAGTTATGATTAGTTTGAGAAGTCTCTTATCAATGCCCAGTTGATGGAGTTTAATCCATAGTCGTTCTCTATCTACAGAGTCGAATGCTCCTTTAAGGTCCAAAAAAGCTGCATAAAGTTTGGAATTCCCTGGGGTAGTATATTTGTCAGCCAGGTGTGCTAGAGTGACACAATGATCTACAGTAGATTTACCTTTACTAAACCAAATTTGTTCAGGGCCGGGCAGCCCAATTCAGACATATGTGGTGGCCGGCTGCTCGGGCGGATCTACGGTGCCGCTCGTTGTCTTCCAAAGGGGAGATGTTACGCCACGCTTTGAGGGGGAAGAGTGGCCCAATGAGCAAGAGAGAACCTGTCGCAATGGTGATTCCACCCAGGTGCATGCCATTGGCCCACTGCTGAGGTGGGGGTGGGGGAGGCGCAGGCTAGCGTGGAACCACGGGATTGGCCAGCCCATTGCATGTGACTGGGTGAGGGGGCAGAAAGTCCGCGTTTGAGAGGCCATCAATATCCCCACTCCCTCCCACTGTCAGAGACTCTGCCAATGGCAGGCTTGTGGCCAGGGGCATGCACGGACAAGCAGGAAGTGCCAAGTGCAAGAGTTCCCTGTCCTAGACAGCAGCTGGAATGTGTGTCTGGGAGTGGCCAGACCAAGTCCAAAAGACACCCCCTGGAGCCCCCCCCCGGTGTTGCCCTGTTGCCGTCCCCTGCTATGTGCAAGGAACACCTCACCTGGGGGCTGCAGAACTCAGAGTGTGAGCCGCTGGGCATGCATCCACTTCAGCGGGCCCCCCCCCACAAGCGCCCAGCACACAACTGCTGGAAGAGCAGGCTGCGTTTCAGCTGGGTGCCCTCTTAAAGGGACAGTCTCTGACCCACTTCCCCGCAATGGGGCAGCTGCCACACACACACACACTCCATGCCCTGCCAGGAGTTGGGAACATGGCAGAGGGCAGACCAAGGGAAGGGAGCAGGCAGCAGCACAGGGGAGTGGGGTCAGCAAATATCCCCTGCTGGAGCCCACTGCTGGGTTTAAGTGCCAAACACACTCGCACATCAAGCGGTCAAGAGTGAGGGGAGGGGGAGGACGGGGGGGGGGACAGTGGAACTTACCCAGCCATGGGCTACAGTCCTTGCATGCAGAGCCTTCGGGAGCCCAGAACCTGTGGAGACCTGGAAACAAGAGCAGTTAGCTCCAGGAGAGAGACTTTGCTCGCCCCCTCGCAAGTCAAAGATACTGTCAAAGCAACCGCACGGTGCAAAACCCATCACCAATGTGCCTGCCTATCCCTCACTCTAAGTCTGTATGGCGGGGAGCTCGCCAGCAGAACTTCCTGCCAAGCGAACCTGTCCCTAACAACTGAGTTGCGCAAGGCAGAGTGGAAATATTCCTAGGAGGGGGGGCCCATGATTGGGCGCCAGGGAGGGGGCTCGCCAGGCCGAGGCGCGAGGCGATTGGTAAGGCAATCACGCTGTTCCCTAAGGGGTTTGTGAGCTTCTGCAGTGGCAGAGGCAACCTTTGTTTTTGGTTTCAATGAGTGCCTATGGGACACGCAGGCGTGACGTTGCATGACATTTTTGCAGGCGTGACGTTGCGCCTCTGGGGGGGGGGCGTGTCATGGGCCAAACTGCTCAGGAAGCCACCTAAGCCTGGCCGCACCCCCAACTCCACCCCCTCCTCCGCCTGAATGCTGCGCTCTGCCTCACTTCTGCCCACACTCGGGCGCAGCCCTCAGGCACCGCTGCCCTTGGGTGCAGCAGCGCTTGGGTGGCCCCCCACCCACGTGACTCCCCTCCACTGTGGCGGTGCCGGTCGTATGCCAGCGCACACCTTTCCTGCCCCCACGTAGTGGCTCGTCTGCTCCCAAAAGACTTTCCGCCGCCCCCCGGATTGTGCTGTAAGACTCTTTGCTGGGACATCCAAGAAGTTAATTTAGTTAATAGATGCTTGGCGTATAGTTTGCCTATAATGGAAAGAAGGCTGATTGGCCTTTAATTAGAAGGAATTGTACAGTCACCTTTCTTGTAGATCGGGACTACAATTGCATTTTGCCAAGCATCAGGAATAATAAGAAGATATTGGATTTATATCCCGCCCTCCACTCCGAAGAGTCTCAGAGCGGCTCACAATTTCCTTTCCCTTCCTCCCCCACAACAGACACCCTGTGAGGTGGGTGGGGCTGGAGAGGGCTCTCACAGCAGCTGCCCTTTCAAGGACAACCTCTGCCAGAGCTATGGCTGACCCAAGGCCATCCCAGCAGGTGCAAGTGGAGGAGTGGGGAATCAAACCCGGTTCTCCCAGATAAGAGTCCACACACTTAACCACTACACTAAACTGGCTCGTTTGATTAATCATGGTAAAAAGGGAAGCAAGAGGGACAGACCACCATTCTGAATCTAGCTTTAAGAGCTCTGGAGAAATGAAATCAGGGCCAAGAGCTTTCCCAGTTTTCAGTTGTTTGATTAATTCTATTACTTCGTCTGGTGTCACAGGTGGCCAAGCTGATAAGTCCTTATCATAAAAATCACATGGCTTAATGGCACAATCTTGGTTTTGCTGAAACAAGTCATAGAAATATTGAAACCATGCACATGATGGGATCACAGACATGGGGAGAGGCCCCACACATTCAGACCCTGAGGTTATAGCCTAGAACTTGGAATTTTTTAGAATAGTGGCTTGGTATAGTTGATCCCACTGATGGTGCAAATACTCTAATTTTTTCTTTGTCATGCTCTCCCTTAGTTGTTTTTTTTTTTACTTGGAAGTACTCTAAAAGAAAAGAGGGGTTGTTAGAGATTTGGAATTGGCTATAGATATTACATAATTGAGTTTTTAATACTCTGCAGTCTTCAGTGAACCAAGAGTTAATGCCCCTATTACTCTTCTTTGTGGAATGATTTTTATACTGAGTGACTCAGAAAAATGGGAAATCAGAGTATTGTAAGCTGAGACCTTTGGTGTGGGATCCATGCTATCAATTAGAGAGACTCTTAAGATCCAAAAAAGATCTGAGTTGAACTAGTTGCCACCTGCAAAGAATGGTCGTTCCATACAATTTTAGGTAAGATTTCTGGTTCAGAGGTCAGAGAAACTGGTGGATGGAAAGGGGCAGCAAAAAGGCTGGTTCTGAGTGTTAGGATCAGAGGCAGGTGGTCACTAATAACAAAATCCCCAATCTCAAAGTTCAAAATGCAAGAGAGGAGACACTAGAAAGTAATCAATTACGCTACATCCTATTATAGAAACACCGGCTTTAGGGAAACAGGTAAGTCCATTCAGCCATGAATGGAAGGCAAAATTTAGTGAGATATAGGCCAGCCGAATTTATGTAGCAGTCTTTAGATAATCTCTCTGAGGAAAAAAGAGGTGTCATTCTGGTTGACTTCAAGAGTTCTGAAACATATCAGGTGCCCCTTCCAACTCTCGCATTAAAATCCCCGGCCAGAATAATTTCAGCAGAGGGAAATTTCCATTCTAATGTTCCCGTAAAAATAGACAAATGGTCCCAACGTTGTGAAAGGGCATGGCTATCTAGGGCAGGGGACACATACAGATTGACAATAATCAAAATGGAGCTTTCAAAATCAAGTTTGACAGCTTGTTCTGAATAAGTATCCGATGGTAACATAGTAGCTCTACAGTTTAATGATAAGAAAATGAAAACAGACAGCCCAACTTGAAAACGACCTTTAGGTTTGACTCTATAGGCTGGGAGACAGAAGGAATTGAATCCTTCTAATTGGATCACATTGTGAGACATGTTTCCTGCAGAAGTATGATATCAAAACTTTTTAAATAACTAAGAAAATCCACGTCATTAGCCTTCCTCCTCCATCCTGCAATGTTCCAGGAAATTATTTTTAATGCAGTTGGAGGAAGAGTAATTGAAAGTTAGTTTGCTGCAGAAAGTTTGTCAAGAGAGTTGTTCATATCGTAGAATACGCAGCCATTGGCTGAACCACTTTGGAGGTCGGAGATTGTTTCTTGCAGGTTTTGCTGAGTTACTTTAAAGCCCTCACTAGGGGGGGAATTATTAGTCTCAAAGATAGTAGTATGTATCTCCACTTGAGTTGAAAGATGAATGATCCTCTCAGGCGCTTGTTGGGAGGTCCTTAGCGGTGCCTGCTGGTGTAACGGGCGAGCGACTTGTAACATCCGAAAAGTTCCTTCGCAGGCAGGCTGCCATTGTTTCCAGTCTATCAACTACTGCTGCCTTTTCAGATAAAGGGAGCCCACTAAAGAGGTTCTGGACCTCTTGATCAACAGCTTCTTGATCCGAAGGATCGATATCCATGAGTTGGGTCTCAGGAAACAGCGGCAGCTTCTTATAGACGACATTGGGACTAGCTGGAAAATTCCCAGTTGTGCCCACATGAATGAGTGGCACAATATTTGCATCGCGAATATTTCCCGTGTAGGAAAAATCCCTTTTGACTTTAGGTAAGCTTTTTCCTTAAAAATTTAGTTGGGTAAGGTTGAACTGTTAAATGATAAAAGGACCCTTTGAGTTGGAAATAGGCTATGTAGCAATTCTACCGACCTTAAGTCCACAACTCCAGTTTGGGGGCCAAATAAATTATGTAAGTGTCTGCTGACCAGGACAGGGGTCTTCCATGACAGGAGCGCTCCTCTGAATTTACAAGCAGTCAAGCAACCTGAATAAAGTTGCCGAGTCAGCTGCCATGTGTCAATCAAGTGGAGGCCACATTTTTAACCTGAAGGAGAAGCTTTTCTAGACAGAATTTGTGGCATTATATTTGCATCTGCGTGTTATGGCTAGCTTGGGGTTTTGATACTCATGAATGGCACCAGAGGGGGGGTGTTGTGTCCTTTGCACAACTCCATGCTGGCCTGTGAGAAAAGGAAAATGCTGTTACCCAATTAACAGCCCCTCCCCCAGCTGTGCATGAGTGACAATCCAAAGGAAGTCCTCCCATCCTGTTCAACTCACTGGTTAAGGTTTGCCTGCCAAGCCTTATTCTCTGTGCCTCCCACCTCCAGAGACAAGGCAGGTGGCAGCCAGAGACCGGCTTTCTTCGTAGTGGCCTCCCTCTTACAGAATGCCATTCCCCTTGAGGCTCACCTGGAGCCAGGGTTGCTTTCTTAAAGGTGACAGGCCAAAATGTTTCTGTTCATCCAGGCTTTTAATCAAGGGGCTGAGTACTTTTACACTGTTTGGGTCTGGAAATTGTGCTTTTACTAACTTTATTGATGCCACACCTTTCTCACCACGGGTGACCCATTCACTGGTCAGTGGCCTGTACTGATGATTGGTGTTTTTATGCTGAACTGGAGCATTTCTGACCACGGCAGGGGAGGATTTGTCAATCAAACACCCCTCGAGCTCCTGAGCCAGCATCTGTCTGCTGCAATGCAAAGGCTCACAAGTCAAAGCTGAATGTTGTTTATGTTTCATTCGATTGATACCCCGCCCTCCCCACCGAGGCGGGCTCAGGGCAGCTTACAGCAAATCATAGTAAACTATGATTGCAGTCCTAAAATCAATAAAACCCTTAAACAGTACAAGTTAAAACAATCTACAGTTGGTGCTAACAAATCAGATGTTACTCCTATTCTGTGGACAACAGTTGTTCCAGAAGTCTCCTACAGTCAACTGAAGGCTTACCGGAAGAGAGCGGTCTTTGCAGAGCTGGGCGAGGTCCCGCAAGGCCCTAACCTCTCCCGGCAATTGATTCCACCAGGAGGGGGCTGCCACTGAAAAGGCCCAGTCCCTGCTGGTCGACAGTCTTGCCTCTTTCAGCCTGGGGATCACTAGGAGATGTCAAGATCCAGATCTTAGTACTCTCTGGGGAACGTGTGGGACAGACGGTCAGTCCCTCAAGTAAACAGAATCCTGAGAAAAGGCCTGAGATGCTAGCTGGGGAGATGAAGGGTTTGGCTGACTCTCACTGAAGGGGTCACTGGGGTTCGGCTGACTTTCACTGGCTAAGAATCCAGGAGTCACACTTGATGCAGCATAATTCAGCTGCAAAAAACGACCCCCTCCCATCTTCATTTAGCCCGGGGGGGGGGGCAACCTGGCCACAGGCACCCATGCCAGGGAGCCTGCAATGTCCTTCTGCGCACTCTGCACATTCCAGCTGGTACAGAAGAAGAGCCAACAAGTGCGCCAGACTTAGGCCCACCCCAGCAAGGGGCTTCCAGAGCAAGTGAGTAGCAGAGGTGGTTGGCTGTTGCCTTCCTCTGCAGAGCCTTCCTGGGTGGTCTCCCTTCCAGCTACTGACCCTGCTTGGCTTCCAATGTATGGTGACCCCAGAGGGGGCTTTCAAGGCCAGTGAGAAGCAGAGATGGTCCTCCACTGCCTTCCTCTGCAGAGCCTTCCTGGGTGGTCTTTCATCCAAGACTTATGGTGACCCCAGCAGGGGGCTTTCAAGGCCAGTGAGAAGCAGAGATGGTCCTCCACTGCCTTCCTCTGCAGAGCCTTCCTGGGTGGTCTCTCATCCAAGACTTATAGTGACCCCAGCAGGGGGCTTTCAATGCAAGTCAGAAGCAGAGATGGTCCACCACTGCCTTCCTCTGCAGAGCCTTCCTTGGTGGTCTCTCATCCAAGCACCAATCCTGTTTAGCTTCCAAGATCTGGCAAGACAGGGCTATGCCAAGGCCCCTTTTGTCTGTAGCAGGTTTAGGACTGCGGAAATCTGAGACAAATCTACAACCATAAGTATTAACATGAAATTTCAAACAAAACAATACATAAGATACACAATGGGAAAACACATACACCAGCAGATAGTACCCACTACACACAGAGGTATAGTCCACAGTCCCTTTTCCTTTTTTCAGAAAAGCACCTTTCTGAACCACTTTGTTATAGTGAAATATAGGGTATTAATGCATGTTTAATTTAGGGTTTTTTTGGCAATGGGAGATGACAAGGCATCATTAAAATACATTTGCAACATTGACATTGAAAGGGGTATACAGAGCTTGTAGAGACATAAAGACTTAATTCGGTTTTAAAAGATTATTAGATTATGGAATCAAACAAAACAAAGACCACAAATTAATTAACTTCAAAGTCCATTTCTAAAATGCAGGGTAAGGCAGGGGTGGCCAATGGTAGCTCTCCAGATGTTTTTTGCCTACAACTCCCATCAGCCCCAGCCATTGGCCATGCTGCCTGGGGCTGATGGGAGTTGTAGGCACAAAACATCTGGAGAGCTCCCGCTGGCCACCCCTGATGTAAGGTTTTCCTTTGATGTTGTAATTGATAGAATTCCAAAAGTCTTTACAACATTTACAAACATTATGCCAATAAAGGTTGTGGTGATGATGAACATTTACAAACTGCTTTCAAAACTATTTTTCCACCTTGGTTTCAAATATGTCAGGCTGGTGAGTCCTGGCATAATCCCCTGGTCTGCCTGCCACAACCAAATGGAATTCCAGTGCCTCTTTTTCTCATGGCCCTTAAAAGAAATCTCAACAAACATATTAGGAGGGCAGGAAGGATTTTTACATTTAAAATTCTAAAGATTTTGCCAATAACTTGCCCTCCAGAATTTGACACTTCTGGAAAATTTGACACTGGTCAGAATTCTGGCTATGTCCTGAAACTGGCCGGTCCCTTTTATATTTGTCTGGGAACCCTCAGTCTGGGCCCCTTAATGGGGCAGGTGTGGGGAGTGGCAGCAAAGAGCCCTTCCCACAGCACTTTTGCCTTCAGACAGGCTTCAGACGCCCATCTAAGGCAGGTGAGGGAAATCCTCGGTCTCTGAAGAGATGGCTGGTCTCTCTCAGAGTCCGTCTTCTTCAGGGGAAGTGGTTGGGAGGGAACCCTCACTCAGGGTTTTGTTCACTTTCCTGAAGGGGAGGCCAGGGTTTCAGCTCAAAGCCCCCTGGAAATTCCAGCCTGCATTCAGGGGCTGGGCTCACACAATCCATACCTTTTCTTTCAAAATGCACCCTCAGTTTTAGCTAAGATATATAGAGTCAAATGCCAACAGTTTTCACAGTAGAACAAAGTAGGAGTCAATTAGCTACTTTAACACCAACAAAGCTTACATTCTGAATAAAAGTTCGTGGGTCTTAAAGGTGCCATTTGATTTCTACTTTGTTTCGCTGCTTCAGACCATCATGGCTGGTAAGGTAAGGTAAATTTATTTTTGTATCCCGCCCTCCCCCGCCAAAGGCAGGCTCAGGGCGGCTCACTTGCATCTATGTAAACAGTTTTTGCAGTTAGCCGAATTAATTATAATGGTATCTCCCCAAATACACCCACAAATACCACCAGGAATCTAAATTTGAAATACAACTTGAACTTCTCTTTTTAGTAGACATCAAAATGTTTTCAACAATTAATGTAAATATTACATCTAAATCTCTGCAATCATTTATTGCTCACTGGCTTGGGAACCCAAACTTGAAGGGAAACACGAATGGTAAATATGTTATAAATTCTTTTGAAATTCTGCATAAACTGTATATGGGATAGCCCAGGCTAGCCCAATCTCATCAGACCTCAGAAGCTAAGCAGAGTGAGCTCTGGTTAGTGCTTGGAGGAGAGACCTCCAAGGAAGTCCAGGGATGCTCTGCAGAGGCAGGCAAGGGCAGACCACCTCTGTTCATCTCCAGCCCTGAGGCTAGCCTGATCTCATCAGACCTCAGAAGCTAAGCAGGGTGAGCTCTGGTTAGTGCTTGGAGGAGAGACCACCAGGGAAGTCCAGGGATGCTCTGCAGAGGCAGGCAAGGGCAGACCACCTCTGTTCACCTCCAGCCCTGAGGCTAGCCTGATCTCATCAGACCTCAGAAGCTAAGCAGGGTGAGCTCTGGTTAGTGCTTGGAGGAGAGACCTCCAAGGAAGTCCAGGGTTGCTCTGCAGAGGCAGGCAAGAGCAGACCACCTCTGTTCACCTCCAGCCCTGAGGCTAGCCTGATCTCATCAGGCCTCAGAAGCTAAGCAGGGTGAGCTCTGGTTAGTGCTTGGAGGAGAGACCACCAGGGAAGTCCAGGGTTGCTCTGCAGAGGCAGGCAAGAGCAGACCACCTCTGTTCACCTCCAGCCCTGAGGCTAGCCTGATCTCATCAGACCTCAGAAGCTAAGCAGGGTGAGCTCTGGTTAGTGCTTGGAGGAGAGACCACCAGGGAAGTCCAGGGTTGCTCTGCAGAGGCAGGCAAGAGCAGACCACCTCTGTTCACCTCCAGCCCTGAGGCTAGCCTGATCTCATCAGACCTCAGAAGCTAAGCAGGGTGAGCTCTGGTTAGTGCTTGGAGGAGAGACCTCCAAGGAAGTCCAGGGATGCTCTGCAGAGGCAGGCAAGGGCAGACCACCTCTGTTCATCTCCAGCCCTGAGGCTAGCCTGATCTCATCAGACCTCAGAAGCTAAGCAGGGTGAGCTCTGGTTAGTGCTTGGAGGAGAGACCACCAGGGAAGTCCAGGGATGCTCTGCAGAGGCAGGCAAGGGCAGACCACCTCTGTTCACCTCCAGCCCTGAGGCTAGCCTGATCTCATCAGACCTCAGAAGCTAAGCAGGGTGAGCTCTGGTTAGTGCTTGGAGGAGAGACCTCCAAGGAAGTCCAGGGTTGCTCTGCAGAGGCAGGCAAGAGCAGACCACCTCTGTTCACCTCCAGCCCTGAGGCTAGCCTGATCTCATCAGGCCTCAGAAGCTAAGCAGGGTGAGCTCTGGTTAGTGCTTGGAGGAGAGACCACCAGGGAAGTCCAGGGTTGCTCTGCAGAGGCAGGCAAGAGCAGACCACCTCTGTTCACCTCCAGCCCTGAGGCTAGCCTGATCTCATCAGACCTCAGAAGCTAAGCAGGGTGAGCTCTGGTTAGTGCTTGGAGGAGAGACCTCCAGGGAAGTCCAGGGTTGCTCTGCAGAGGCAGGCAAGGGCAGACCACCTCTGTTCATCTCCAGCCCTGAGGCTAGCCTGATCTCATCAGACCTCAGAAGCTAAGAAGGGTGAGCTCTGGTTAGTGCTTGGAGGAGCGACCACCAGGGAAGTCCAGTGTTGCTCTGCAGAGGCAGGGAAGGGCAGACCACCTCTGTTCACCTCCAGCCCTGAGGCAAGCCTGATCTCATCAGACCTCAGAAGCTAATCAGGGTGAGCTCTGGTTAGTGCATGGAGGAGAGACCTCCAAGGAAGTCCAGGGTTGCTCTGCAGAGGCAGGCAAGGGCAGACCACCTCTGTTCACCTCCAGTCCTGAGGCTAGCCTGATCTCATCAGACCTCAGAGGCTAAGCAGGGTGAGCTCTGGTTAGTGCTTGGAGGAGAGACCACCAGGGAAGTCCAGGGTTGCTCTGCAGAGGCAGGCAAGGGCAAACTACCTCTGTTCATCTCCAGCCCTGAGGCTAGCCTGATCTCATCAGACCTCAGAAGCTAAGCAGGGTCAGCCCTGCTTAATACTTGGAGGAGAGAAGTCCAGAGTTGCTGTGCAGAGGCAGGCGAGGGCAAACTACCTCCTTTTATCTGTCCTGACTGAGATGGCCTAGGCTAGCCTGATCTCCTCCAGTCTCAACAACTAAGCAAGGCCAGCTCTGGCGAGTCCTTGGATGGGAGACCACCCAGGAATCCCAGGGTTGCTACGCAGAGGCAGGCAAGGGCAGACCACCTGTATTCAGCTCTTGCCTTGACCTGGATGGCCCAGGCAGGCCTGATCTTGTCACATCTCAGAAGCTAAGCAGGGTCAGCCTTGGTTAATACTTGGAGGAAAGACCCCCAAGGAAGTCTTGGGTTGCTGCACAGAGGCAGGCGAGGGCAAATGATCCGTCTTCTCTTGCCTTGACCCGGATGGTCCAGGCTCGCCCGATCTCATTGTTGATCTTAATTATTATTTACTGTTGTCATCTTTTTTTGCGTTTTAACAATTTATTGATAGCATATGGTTACAAAACTTAATTATTTCTTAATTATTTCAGTACTAACCCATATGACATTTCAATCCCCCCTCCCTCCAATGTTGACTTCCCTGAGGTTATAAATTCAATACTAAAGGTACTACTAACTGATCAAAATTCAATATATATATTCTCTTTTTTTTCTTTTCTTTTTCCCTCAATAATACTAAAAAATTGTCCAATGTCTTTTTACTTTCCACTCTTTCTCCATATATCCTTTAAATTTCCTCCACTCCTTTTTGAATATCTCCAAATCATAGTCTCTTAGTGTTCTAGTTAGTTTGTCCATTTCACTCCACGATAAAAGTTTCATGGTCCAGTCCCATTTCTCCGGTATTTTTTCTTGCTTCCAAAGCTGCGCGTACAATGTCCTAGCAGCTGATAGCAAGTACCAAATTAGAGTCCTGTCTTCCTTTGGAAATTTTTCTAATTGTAATCCAAGCAAAAACATCTCTGCAGTTTTCTTGAAGTCATTGGAGATTTCTTGTTGTATCATCTTCCAGTATTTTCGCTTTTTCACAAGTCCACCACATATGGAAGAAAGAACCTTCATGTTTTTTACATTTCCAACATCTATCCGACCTTTTCTTGCTCATCTTAGCCAATTTTTTCGGAGTCATATACCACCTATACATCATCTTAAAACAGTTCTCTTTTATACTCTGACAAGTTGATATCTTCATTGAGTTCTTCCAAAGGTGTTCCCATGCATCCATTTGTATTTCTCTATTCACATTGATTGCCCATTTGACCATTTGAGACTTTACTACTTCTTCTTCTGAAGACCATTTCAATAATAACTTATATACTTTTGATATCAGTTTTTCATTATCACCAAGCAGGACCCTTTCCAGTTCTGTTTGTTCTCGTCTAATTCCCGCCGTTTTAATATCGTTTTCCATCAAGCTTTTAATTTGTTGCATTTGAAACCAATCATACTTATTATTTAGCTCTTCCGAGGATTTTAATTCAATTTTGTCTCCTTGAATCTTGAGCAGTTGATTATATGACATTTCTCTTTCGTCATCGGATTCAGCTGTTATTTTTATTACTTCTGCTGGCACTATCCACAGCGGTTTTCTCTCGTCCCCATATTTCTTATATTTTATCCAAGTACTTAGTAAAGTATTTCTAACATAGTGGTGAGAGAAAAAAACGTCCATTTTATTCTTCCCATAATACATGTACGCGTGCCAGCCGAATTTATTTCCGTGGGCTTCTAACCATAAAGGTTTTTTATCTAACAGCATTATCCAATCTTTGATCCATGTCAAACAAACTGCATCATGATACAATCTTAAATCAGGAAGTTGAAAACCCCCTCTCTCTTTGGCATCCGTTAAAATCTTCATCTTAATCCTTAGTTTCTTTCCGGCCCAAATAAAGTCAGAAATTTTCCTTTGCCATTTGTTAAATTGTTTGGCATCTTTTACAATCGGGATGGTTTGAAACAAATACATTATTCTTGGCAAAATATTCATCTTGATTGCAGCTATCCTGCCCAGTAAGGACAAGTTAAGCCTATTCCATTTCATCAAATCTTTGTCCATCTTACACCACAGTTTTTCATAATTATTTTTGAATAAATCAATGTTCTTCATTGTTATCTCTATTCCAAGGTATTTAACTTTGGTTGTGACTTCACAACCCATCACCTTTTGTAATTCTTTTATTTTATTTGGTTGCATGTTTTTACATAAGAGTTTCGATTTCTCTTTTGTTTATATATAATCCTGCTAATTCTCCATACTCTTTTATCTTAGCTAGCAACAATGGTGACACTTGAATCGGATTCTCCAGTATAAACACTATATCATCTGCAAAAGCTTTGTATTTATAAGAGAATCTTCTGATTTTTAAACCTTCAATTTCTTCGTCTTTTTGAATCTGTTGTAGCAGAATTTCAAGAGTCATTATAAACAACAATGGTGATAACGGACATCCTTGCCTTGTTCCTTTACTCACTTTCAATTCTTTGGTAAGATCTGCATTTATACACAGTTTTGCATGCTGATCCATATATATTGCTCTTGTCATTTTTATAAATTGTTCCCCTAAATTAATTTTTTCCATTACTGCAAACATAAAGTCCCAATTCAAGTTGTCAAAGGCTTTCTCTGCGTCGACAAAAAATAAGGCCGCTTCCTTTTCTGGATGCTTCTCATAGTATTCCACGACATTGATAACAGCTCTTACAATGTCTCTTATTTGTCTTTTAGGAAGAAATCCGGCTTGGTCTTTGTTTATAAAGTTGATCAAATATTGCTTCAATCGCTCTGCTAAAATTCTTGAATAGATCTTATAGTCATTATTCAACAATGAAATTGGTCTATAATTCTTTACATTTGTGATATCTTTATCTTCCTTAGGAATCAAAGAAATTACAGCTTCCCTCCAAGTCTTTGGAATTTTCCCTTCTTCTCTTATCATATTTAACAACTTCAACAGTTTGGGTGTTAATTCATCCTTAAGAGATTGCCATTTTAAAAGGGAGAAAAACTGTCAAATTTGTTAAAAATCAATATCTCTGCTTAGGAAGATGGGAGGAAAACGAAATTAGCCTCATTTGAAAGAACTTGTTCTAAGCTATTGGACTGGGTGTTAAATTTTAATTGGCGATTTTTTTAAGGTTTGGTGACTTTTTATATGTCAGAAGAAAGAACAACTTGTGCAAGAGCCCACTCATTTGACAAGATGCATTCCCAATTTGATGCTCTGGAGGCGAAAATGTTAAAAGCTATGGACAAATTGCAAATGGCAATGAAAAAAGACTTTAAAAAAGAAGTTGGAGATCTTAGAAAAGAGATAGAGGGTTTCAAGGAAGAGACACAAAATAGAGTGAAGGAGGTAGAGGTGAAAGTGGATACACAGGCCTCTGCCTTGTTAAAACTTCAAGAGAAGGTCACAATACATGACTGCAAGTTGATGGAAACACAAGTTCGTCTGAGAGGGGTACCTGAAAAGGAAGAGGCAGACTTAAAGGGATATATAGTGAACATCATCACTGAATACTTAGAAGAAGACCCTGATAAATTTAAGAGTATGCTGGAGGGTGCCTATAGAGTCAACTCAGTATACGCGAAGAATAAAGGCCTGCCAAGAGACATTGTTATAAGACTAAGATCAAAAGAGGTGGCAGAGAGGATTTTGAGTAAAGGTTACCAAAAAGCCTGGACTATAGAAGGGAGCAAAGTTAAAATAATGAAAGAGTTACCAAGACAAGTGATCAGTGATAGGAAGAAATACAAGAAGTTAACTGACCAGCTGTGTGCAGAGGGCACAAGATATAGATGGATAATACCAGAAGTTCTTGGATTTGAACAACACGGGAAAAGGATTACAATAAGGAGTGAACAAGAGATGCATAGCTTTTTTGAAGAAAACAAAGAATCAACATCATAACGGAGTACAAATTATTATCTTGGAATATAAATGGACTAAATTCACCACAGAAAGAAGGAGAACATTTCATTGGATTAAAAAACAAAAATGTAATATAATCTGTTTACAGGAAGTTCATATACAACGCAAAGACAGTAAATTTTTGTGGAATAGAAATTTGGGGTTGGAATTTTTTTCATTAGCAGAGCAAAAGAAAAGAGGGGTGGTGTTCCACATCAAAGAACAACTCGAGCCAAAATTAATTTTTAAAGATAAAGAAGGAAGATATATTGCTGTCGAGGTGATGATAGAGGCGAAAAAACGTTATTATTAGGATTATATGCGCCCAATGGAGCGAAAGATAATTTTTTTAAAGACATACATCGACAAATGGATGAAAAGACATACGATCAGGTATTGATTATGGGCAATTTTAATGGGACTATACAAAATAATCTTGACAGATCAAGCCAAAAGAAGAATGACAAAGAAGGGAAGCTACCCAATTCTTTCTTTGAGTTGATTAAACAGGAAAATTTAGAAGACATTTGGAGAAAGTTTAACCCTGAAGTAAGAGACTATACATTTTTCTCAGCAAGACATAACTCTTTCTCTAGAATAAACATGTTATGGGGTTCCCAAAGCTTGGGCCTCATAACAAAAAAAATTGAGATTCTACCAAAGGTTTGGGCAGACCATAATCCAATATGTTGGTCTACAAAATTGCAAAGGAAAACAAGAAGATGGAGAATTAATGAGGATTTACTACAAGATAAAGACATTGTGTTATTCTTAGAAAAGGAGACTGCAGCATTCTTCCAAATAAATGAAACGGAGGATATGGAATTTCAAACAGTATGGGACACCTACAAAGCAGTAATGAGGGGACTATTAATTACATTGAATAATAAAGACAAAAGAGCAAAGGAAGAAAGGTTGTCAGCATTGCAAAATGAAATAAATAAAAAAGAAAGGGACTTGAAAAAAAGACCAGGGAAAAAGAAATTAATAAAAGAAATTACGATATTACAATCCCAAGTTAAGCACTTGCTGAACAAAGAACTAGAATGGAATTTAAAAAATCTGAAACAGAAATTGTTTGAAAGTGCGAATAAACCCGGTAAATATTTGGCCTGGCAATTAAAAAAAAAGAAAGAAAATAAGACTATAAATAAAATTATGGCAAATGGGAAAGCAATAGTGGATCAAGAAGGAATTGAAAGAGAATTCTTTAAATATTATGCAAATTTATTTAAAGGTGTGAACATAAGCAAAGAAAAAGTGGAAGAGTATTTACGGAATATTCAGGTGGCACCTTTGACGGAGTACATGAAAAAGACATTAAATGACCCAATAGAGAAAATTGAAGTAGAAGCAGCAATAAAAGCAATGAAAGAGGGTAAAGCCCCAGGGCCAGATGGATTTACATCAAAATTTTACTGTTCTCATCTTGTTGGCTTTATGATGTAAGCCACCCTGAGCCCATTTTGGGGGCAGGGCGTGGTATAAATTGAATAAATGAAATTAAATGAAAATGCACGATAGGAGACCACCCAGGAAGTCCAGGCTTGCTCTGCAGAGGCAGGGAAGGGCCAGCAACCTCTGCATGTCTCTTGCCTTGAAAACCCTATGGGGGGGGGGCATGAATTGGCTGTGGTTTTATATGCTTGCACACGAGAGGAAGTGCTTGCGGGCAGAAAAAAACATGTAGCTACTTGTTAAAATAATAAAAACAAATAAAGTGATATGTGTTTTTTCTGTCCGCAAGCACTTCCTCTCATGTGCAAACATAGTTTTTAGTTTATTTATTTAGTAGGCTTCTATTCCACCATTTCCCATAATGGGCTCAGGGCAGATTACAACATAAATTGAACAATAAAAACCTACAATTTAAATTTAAAACCATACAATAAAAACCAAAACAACAGAACAATAAAACGAAATAAAGGGCCTTATTGGCGGGAAGGGCACATTTCACAAGATACAGCAGTTTTTGGCCCAAGAAAAATGACGGTGTTAATAATAAGATTCAGCCCCATAATAAGGCTGTAAACCACGATGTCACAACAAGGGAGGCCCACTGATGGAATAGTGGCTGGAACAGGACGCCCGCTGCCTTGAGAGGACTCCTTGGCTGTGAAGGAAACTCAGAACCACTGGAGGTACCCAAAGAAAGACCCTCAGAGTTGCTCTGGTCTAAGTCCACAGGAGTGAATGGGCTTACACTGGAATAACTTTGCATAGGATTGCCCTGTTAGGGGAACCAATTTGCCCTCATTCCATTACCTCTGGGGTGTGGCATCTAAGTTTCTTGACCAATGCAGAAAATATTATTGGGAGGACCAACAGAGTCTTCTGAAAAGGTGGGGAGGGGAGTGAATGAGGAGGCAAGGAAAGCTCTGGATTCCTAATGATAAAAGTCCACCCATTGGAGCCTGAAAGGAGTTCTCTGCATAACCTGGCAACTGGATCCCCAGTCACTAGGCAACATGGTTGCCAGGCAGCACGGAAGGTGATTGACAGTTGTAGCAGGCAATGCTGGAGAAGGGGCACTTGAGCCAGGAATATTTTGATGGGAACTGGCTCCACACCCTTCCCCACCCCCGCCACACAACACAACCCCCTTGTTTACTGCACAATGAATTTTCAGCCTTGACATTTTGAGAGGGTTTGAGTACAGCATAGTTATAAAGGCCCGGGGAGGGAAAGGATGGAAACATTTAAAACAAACAAACAAAAAACCTCCCCCCCCCTCTCCAAATCTTAAAATGGGAAGATAGGAAATCAGGAGAAGTGGGAAACTGAAGGATTTTAAGAAGGATATAGACAAGCTGGAACAGGTCCAGAGGAGGGCGACGAAGATGGTGAGGGGTCTGGAGACCAAGTCCTATGAGGAAATGTTGAAGGAGCTGGGCATGTTTAGCCTGGAGAGGAGGCGGCTGAGAGGTGATATGATCACCATCTTCAAGTACTTGAAGGGCTGCCCTATAGAGGATGGGGTGGAATTGTTTTCTGTGGCCCCGGAAGGAAGGACCAGGACCAATGGGTTGAAATTAAATCAAGAGTTTCCGGCTCAACATCAGGAAGAACTTCCTGACCGTTAGAGCGGTTCCTCAGTGGAACAGGCTTCCTCTTTGGGAGGTGGTGGGCTCTCCTTCCATGGAGGTTTTTAAACAGAGGCTAGATGGCCATCTGACAGCAATGAAGATTCTGTGAATTTAGGGGGAGGGGTTTGTGAGTTTCCTGCATTGAGCAGGGGTTGGACTAGATGACCCTGGAGGTCCCTTCCAACTCTAGGATTCTATGAGGGAGAACTTCCTGACCATTAGAGCGGTTCCTCAGTGGAACAGGCTTCCTCCTCGGGAAGTGGTGGGTAGGCTCTCCTTCCTTGAAGGTTCTTAAATAGAGGCTAGATGGCCATCTGACAGCAATGCTGATCCTGTGAGTATGTGGGTGTGTGGTAATTTGTGAGTTTCCTGCATTGTGCAGGGGGTTGGACTAGAGGACCCTGGAGGTCCCTTCCAACTCTAGGATTCTATGAAACCACAAACATTTCATGTTTCTCAATCCAGTAATTTTAGGTTTCAGTTTAAAGAAATGTTGTTTCAGTTTTAAAATACCCAGGGGCTCCCCTTCTTGCCTCAAATGCGGTTTATTTCCCCTGTGAATTTAGCATTGCTGGAAATGGTGTCTCTCTAAAGTGACCCAAGCAAGCTGAATGCCCAGTCCAAGGTGACAGGATGTTCTCTACATGCAGTTAAGGTGCATTTTAAATGTTTGTTTGGTAAACTGAAGTCCAAAGAAACATGCTAAAATGGATCAGCTGCATTCAAGGCAGGGTCCCCCAACCCTTTTGAACCCGTGGGCACCTTGGGAATCCCCAGTGGGTGGTGGGCGGGCACAAGGACAACACGGCTGATGTTGGAGGTGGCGTCAGTCACACCCCCAGAGGAAGCTCAAGTCTTCTAGGGGCGAAGAGGGGTTATTTTAAAGACATCCTGGGAAAGATGAGAGAATCAAACCCACAGCAGCGGGCAAAGCAAGACTGTCAGACTCACTTGGCCTATCAGAAGCCAAGCTGGGCACCCGTTTTCTGGATCCATGCAGCAGGCACACTAGGTAAGGGGCTGATGGTGGGCATCATTGGTGGGGGCCCCAAATTTAAGGCACTGGGATTTTTTCGGTAGTTTTGGATTAACAATTAGGCCTATTAGGCCCTGGCCTACGGCCCCCCATGCCTTTAGGGGCCCTGGGCTGGCTCCCCCCCGTTTCCTCCCTGCCTGCAGCCCTCCCAGCCTGCATGTGAAAGAGCCACTGAGCTGCTCTTTGCCCGACTTGCCTGGTGCAGCTGCTGCTGGCCTTGTTGCCAAGTTTGCCTCTCTCTAGAAGGGGCTTTGAAGAAGGTACCTGCAGGCTGCAGTGGGGGCTGTGAGGAGGGATCATTTGCGAGGGGGCCTCAAGACCGTGGCTGCCTAAGGGCCTCCACAGAGTTTAATCCGGCTCTCAGAAGTGGACTCCTGACTGGCACATGGCAGAAGCTGTATGGGGTGGAACAACCCCCAAGTCCTGTTTCTTGTCTGTGGGCAGGCCCGAGTAAGAGCTGGGCACATCTTTGCCCACAGCCCCCCTGGGAAGTGAATTCTTGCAAAACCAGCCTTCTTGGGACAGTCTCAAGAAACATCTGAAGCTGAGAAGCAGAGAATGCCCAGCCCAGGCAACCCCAAAGGTTTAGGAGACAGATTAAAATGCCCCCTCCCCAATATCCCATTCAGAGTTGAACATATGAACACATGAAGCTGCCTTATACTGAATCAGACCTTTGGTCCTTCACAGTCAGTATTGTCTTCTCAGACTGGCAGCGACTCTCCAGGGCCTCAAGCTGAGGTTTTTCACGCCTATTTGCCTTTTTAGTGGAGATGCCAGGGATTGAACCTGGGACCTTCTGCTTCCCAAGCAGATGCTCTACCACTGAGCCACCGTCCCTCCCAGCGGATCAAACAGCTCCTCCAGGAAGGCCTGAGAACAGCCTTGTCCAGCAGGCTGCAGCAGGGGCTCCTTGCTGACCAAGTGGGGCAGGCAAGAACACCACAGGGACAGTCACCGGGCAGCCTCAAAGATGGCCGCCTCCTCCTCCTCCTGCCTTTGCAGGCCCAGCCTGATGCTCAGAGGGGGCTGACAGCTGATCTAGAGGGCCAGCCAGAGGACAGGCTTGGGACGGGAGGCCCGCTGCTCCAGATGCAAGAAGACGCCTTAGCAGCAGAAGAGTGCATGCTATCGATTTTTCCCTCTTGTGTCTCTAGCAAAGGAACTTCAGGCTTGTTCTTCCAGCAACCCAGTAAGCTGCCAACGGTGGCCTCAGAAATGCCTGGAGATTTGGGGGCAGCCTTGTGCCACTCTGGGAGCACTCCAGGCCTCCCCTGAAGGTTGGCAACCCCTGATCTGGCAGAGGTCATGCTGCTGCCTTCGACTGTGGTTTTCCAGATGCTTCCAGGCTGACCGGCCACTTGACCACGGTCTGGGCGAAGGAAGCCTTATCAGCCGCACAAGGCCTGGCCTATTTATTTAGGGAGGAACAATCCTGGTGGGGGTGGGGGTGCTGGAGGGAGGGAGGGGTTGCCAAGGAAGCAGCAGAAATAGCCGGAGAGCAGCCTTGGGGGACGCGCCAAGCAATGACAAGGCGGCAGGGGGGGGGGTCTGCTGGGGCTGGCTCTCTGCAGGGCTCCTTCTCCTCTTCTGCCCCGTGTTCTGGTCTCAACATCTGGCTGGCCTCGGGGCAGACCCTCCGGCCAGCTGCTCCACGGGGGCGGGGGGTGTCCTGACCAGCCCCCCCCCCCCAGCCAGGGCTGCCTTCCTATCCCCGGAGGAAACGGCTGGGCTCTCCCCCTCCCCCCAATCTCCAGGGGTTGCCCCGCCGGGAGTTGGCAGCAGGCAGCCCCCCTGTCCTCCGGCGCCCGGAGCCGCCCCGACGACCCCGCGCCTCCCGCCTCCTCCTCCGCTGCTGCTGCCGCTGCACAGAGACGGAACCGCCCGCCTCCTCCTCCTCCTGCTGCTGCTGCGCGCTCCCGTGCACCCGAGGGGGCGGGAGGGGAGGGCAGGCGGGAGCGCGCCGGAGGGGGGGACGGGGCAGAGCAGAGGCATGGCGGGGTCTCCTCCTCCTCCTCCTCCCGCCGGGGCGCTGCTGGTGCTGGGCCGGGCCTCGTCGGGCCGCTCCGCCCTGCTCTTCCGCGCCGCCCTGGCCGCCGCCGCCTCCTCCTCCTCCTCGTGGCCGGGCCGCGTCCTCTTCGTGGCGCCGCGGCCCCTCCAGCGCCTGCCCGCCGCCCCCGCCGCCGCCCCCGCCCGAGCCCTGCAGGTGGGCCAGCCCCCCCCCCCTTGCACCCCGCGCCTGCCCTGCCCAAGAGCCCTGCAAAGACCTGGCGCCTTCCCAGGCCGCCTGCGGAGAGGGGCTGGCCACAACCCTAGTGGGCATTTAGGGGGAAGGGCTTGTGAATTGAGCGGGAGGGGGTTGTGAGTTTCCTGCACTGTGCAGGGCAGGGGGGTGGACTAGATGACCCTAGAGGGCCCTTTTAGCTCTAGGATTCTACATTGTCATTCTTCCAGGCTGCAGAATTCGCACCCGGGGCTGTTCTCTGAGTAAACTGCATATCTGCAAGAGAACGTCCCATTCATAGCTCTCTCCGCAGGCCCCGCAAGCTTACCCTGGGAGCACTGGGGGGAATTCCGGGGAGATTTTTGGGAGGGACTTTATCCCTCCCCCCTCTGGCACCATCTGTGTTTCAGAATAAGGGAGAGGGACTTTGGGGTCTCAAAGAAACAAACGGGGAACTTTAGGATCGGGCCTTTCGGTCCCCCCATGATCCTAGTCTACTGGAACAGATAAGCAGATGGGCTGTATGTGTAGATCTACCATCTGTCTGTCTGTCTGTCACATTTAGGTGATCAGGCATTGGCTGGGATACAGGCGTCACCTGATCGATGTGACTCATGGTGAACTCTGCTTTGCCCCACTGTCTCCTGTTTGCTGGCATTTCCCACCCATCCCAGAGGAGGCCGCTGGGCCCACCTGATCCCTCACACTCTCCCTTTCCTTCCTCCAGAGAATCCAGTTCTTGTACCCGGCCTCCCTGCAGGAGTTGCTCCGGCTGCTGGCCTCCTTGCACGAGACCTGTCCCAGCAGCCTGTCTCTGATGGTGCTGGACAGCTTGGAGGAATACCTGGCCAGTTGCCCTGGGCCTCACGCGGCTGCCCAGCTGGCAGCCTTGCTGCTGGACACAGTGAACCACTTCAGCCAGAAAGGCAGTGCGGGGCCTGCCGGCTGCCGGCTCCTGGTTTCCGTGAGGCTCCCGGGAGAAGGTGGAGACGGAGCGGAGCAGCTCTCCGCCGTCCAGCGCTACTTCCTGGCCCAGTGCTGGCTGCATCCGGAGACACCACAGAGCGGGAGTTCGGACGGCCAGGGGGTCACCAAGCTAGTCAGAGCGCGGCTCTCCCAGCCGGGGACCGAAGACCAGGAGTGGCTGCTGACGTTTGAGCCGCAGGAGGAGATGAAGGTTTCTCCACTTCCATGCCCAAGGGGTGGCGAGAGGCCACCTGCCACGGGAACTCACAGCATCCTGGACCTTTGGTGGTTCTCCTGGACCTGAACCGTTGGCTCACTTTCTCTTCACAACTACTGTCTACCTCTGAACAGCCGTGAGCTGCACACCTCCTTTCTCCCTCCAAACACTGGGTAGACTTCTGTTTTGGTTGGGCTTGAAGACGGCTTTCCTTGAGGAAATGGCAAAAATGCTGGGTTTGGGGCTGCAAAGTCCTTGAGTTTCTCGAAGTGTCCTGAGCCCCAGAGGGTGGAAAGTACCGCTGAGGGCAAACACTGAATATGGCAGTGCCAGGAAAGGTCTCCAGATATTACTTCAGGATGTGAAAAGAATAAATCCCACAATGCGATTTGAATTCCAAAATGTTGTCAGTTATATGGTAGTAAATTGGAGCATAATGGGGGAGTCTTGTGTTAGCAGTAGTCTGTGCGAAAAGGATCTAGGGGTCTTGGTGGATCATACGCTGAACATGAGTCAACAGTGTGATGCGGTGGCTAAAAAGGCAAATGCAATTTTGAGCTGTAGCAACAGAAGTAGAGTGTCCAGATCACGTGATGTGAAGGTATCGCTTTACTCTGCTCTGGTAAGACCTCATCTGGAGTATTGTGTTCAGTTTTGGGCACCACATTTTAAGAAGGATATAGACAAGCTGGAAGGGGTCCAGAGGAGGGCGACGAAGATGGTGAGGGGTCTGGAGACCAAGTCCTCTGAGGAAAGGTTGAAGGAGCTGGGGATGTTTAGCCTGGAGAGGAGGTGACTGAGAGGTGATATGATCACCATCTTCAAGGACTTGAAGGGCTGTCCTATAGAGGATGGGGTGGAATTGTTTTCTGTGGCCCCGGAAGGTCGGACCAGAACCAATGGGTTGAAATTAAATCAAAAGAGTTTCCGGCTCAACATTAGGAAGAACTTCCTGACCATTAGAGCGATTCCTTAGTGGAACAGGCTTCCTCCTCAGGAGATGGGGGGCTCTCCTTCCTTGGAGATTTGAAACAGAGGCTAGATGGCCATCTGACAGCAATGAGGATCCTGTGAATTTAGGGGGAGGGATTTGTGAGTTTCCTGCATTGTGCAGGGGGTTGGACTAGATGACCCTGGAGGTCCCTTCCAACTCTAGGATTCTATAAACTGGGACCTTCAAGGGAGATGGGCAGAGTTTTGGGATGAGGGGGGGTGTCTCTCTGGAATAGTAGAAAAGAGCCGGAGTTCAGGAGCGCCTTCAAGACTGACAACATCTTTGGCTGCAGGGAGGGACTTTTGGGCATCAGGCTCCCTTCTTCAGACCCAGCTGTGCAGCACTGACTGAGGAAGACTCCTCCCCTGAGGTCTTGGAGGTGCTCCTGGGCCCTGCCTCTCTTCCACTGCTGCAGACAGACGAATGCATCGTCATCTGTCTTCCTGGGATAAAGAGAGAACATTTCACCACCACTTTCCCCTCCTGGATGCGCTGTGATCTCTGCCTGAATCAGGGGTTGGCAGTGCTCCAGCCAGAGGGGAGGGTTTTGCAGAGATCTTTTGTTTCTTGAGTGTTTCTGGCTCAAGACTTTGGATGGCCAGATATTCAGTCCAAACAGCCGTAGGGAACACTATGGAACAGTCTGTCTGGGGCAGGAATGCTCTGTACTCTTGGTGCTTGGGTGGGGGGCACCAGTGGGAGGGATTCTGGCAATCTGGCCCCACTGGAGAACTTCCTGATGGCCCCTGGATTTTTGGCCATTGTGTGACCCAGAGTTCTGGATTGGATGGGCCACTGGCCTGATCCAACATGGCTTCTCTTATGTTCTTATGTGACACAGAGTGTTGGACTGGAGGGGCCATTGGCCTGATCCAACAGGGCTTCTCTTATGTTCTTATGTGACACAGAGTGTAGGACTGGAGGGGCCACTGGCCTGATCCAACAGGGCTTCTCTTATGTTCTTATGTGACACAGAGTGTTGGACTGGATGGGCCACTGGCCTGATCCAACATCACACAGTGGCCAAAAAACCAGGTGCCATCAGGAGGTCCACCAGTGGGGCCAGGACACCAGAAGCCCACCCACTATGCCCCCTAGGCACCAAGAAGAGAGAGCATCACTGCCCCAGACAGAGTTCCAACAATATGCTGTGGCTAATAGCTACCGATAGACCTCTGCTCCAGATGTTGATCCAATCCCCTCTTGAATCTGGCTATGCTTGCAGCCGCCACCACCTCCTGTGGCGGTGGATTCCGCATGTTAATCACCCTTTGGGTGAAGAAGGACTTCCTTTTATCTGTTTTAACCTGACTGCTAAGCAATTTTATTGAATGCCCACGAGTTCTCATATTGTGAGAAAGCGAGAAAAGTCCTTCTTTCTCTACCTTCTCCATCCCATGCATAATCTTGTAAACCTCTATCATGTCACCTCTCAGCCGACGTTTCTCCAAGCTAAAGAGCCCCAAGTGTTCTAACCTTTCTTCATAGGGAAAGTGTTCCACCCCTTTAATCATTCTAGCTGCCCTTTTCTGCACTTTCCCCAAAGCTACAATATCTTTTGGGGGGGATCATCTTGGGCATTAAGTTTTCTAAAAAGAAGTATTTTCTGAAACAGTAAAACTGTTAAGTTAAATATCAAGAAAAGTGCAGCTCACCCTCAGAGGTTGTGCCAAGACCCCAGCCTCGTTTATAGCATTAGTTGTATCAGCCAACCAGTGTGCATTTCTAGGGGATGCTGCCTTGGCCTGTTGGGGCTACTAGCAGGGGGTGGGGCTGGCACAGGATTTCCCCAGCTGGGCTTTCTGGGCCGCTGTGAAGTGGAGCTGCTGGGGCGGCTGAACCTGGGACTTCCCGCAAGCAAATCAGGGACTTCACCGTTCTGCCATCCCCGGCACCCTGACCTAGAAAGCATCGAGATAATAAGTGGAAACATTGCTACAAATCAGTCACCTCAGCCGGCCGTCTTCTTTGGTGATTGCAAACTGGATTGACGCAGCTGTGATTCCATCAGTCCCTTCTGGGTCGCCACCTCATTCAGCACCGTGAAATCCTGAATTTGTGTGCTCTTATTTGGCTTTGATCTGACCAACTGCCTGGCACTCTGCCGCTCTGAGGGCTATTCTCATTGGAGGCGAACCAGAGAACACCAGACATGCCACTGGAGTAGTGCTTAAGTGGTTGGACTCTTATCTGGGAGAACCGGGTTGGATTCCCCCCTCCTTCCCTTGCACCTGCTGGAATGGCCTTGGGTCAGCCAGAGCTCTCTTATCTGGGAGAACCAGGTTTGATTCCCCACTCCTCCACTTGCAGCTACTGGAATGGCCTTGGGTCAGCCATAGCTCTCTTATCTGGGAGAACCAGGTTTGATTCCCCACTCCTCCACTTGCAGCTACTGGAATGGCCTTGGGTCAGCCAGAGCTCTCTTATCTGGGAGAACCAGGTTTGATTCCCCACTCCTCCACTTGCAGCTACTGGAATGGCCTTGGGTCAGCCAGAGCTCTCTTATCTGGGACAACCGGGTTTGATTCCGCACTCCTCCACTTGCAGCTGCTGGAATGGCCTTGGGTCAGCCATAGCTCTCTTATCTGGGACAACCGGGTTTGACTCCCCACTCCCCCCACTTGCAGCTGCTGCAATGGCCTTGGGTCAGCCATAGCTCTCTTATCTGGGACAACCGGGTTTGATTCCGCACTCCCCCACTTGCAGCTGCTGGAATGGCCTTGGGTCAGCCATAGCTCTGACAAGAGTTGTCCTTGAAAGGGCAGCTGCTGTGAGAGCCCTCTCAGCCCTACCCCCCTCACAGGGTGTCTGTTGTGGGGGGGAGGAAGGGAAAGGAGATTGTGAGCCGCTCTGAGACTCTGTCCTTGAAAGGGCAGGTACTGTGAGAGCCCTCTCAGCCCCACCCACCTCACAGGGGGTCTGTTGTGGGGGTTAGGAAGGTAAAGGAGATTGTAGGCCGCTCTGAGACTCTGTCCTTGAAAGGGCAGCCGCTGTGAGAGCTCTCTGAGTCCCATCCACCTCACAGGGTGTCTGTTGTGGAGGGAGGGAGGGAAAGGAGATTGTAGGCCGCTCTGAGACTCTGTCCTTGAAGGGCAGCTTCTGGGAGTGCTCTCTCAGCCCCACCCACCTCACAAGGTGTCTGTTGTGGGGGGATGAAGGTACTGTAGGCCACTCTAAGACTCTGTCCTTGAAACGGCAGCTGCTGTGAGAGCCCTCTCAGCCCCACCCACCTCACAGGGTGTCTGTTGTGGGGGGAAGAAGATATAGGAGATTGTAAGCCGCTCTGAGACTCAGAGTGGAAGGTGTGATACAAATCCAGTGTTGTCATCATCTACTTCTCAGAGATGCGTGGGGGCCATTGGCTGTTGTAAAGATGCTCCCAGAAAGTACCCGAGCATGTTCTGGGAGAGAGGGGCACAGTCCTCACACGGCCACTGGTTTTTGTGAAGGAATGGACTAGCATGGTCCATCCCCTTTAATCCCAGAAGCTTGGGGAAGCCCTGTGGCTGTTCTAGGTCTCTGCCCAGCAACACTGCTCCTTCCCTTGCCCCTGCTTTGGCAGGGGGGGGGGGCGGAATACAAAACTTCCTCTCTGGGTAGAACCAACAACCAATCTGCTAGACAGATCTGCACCTTTGGGACTCTGGAATTACATCACCATTTAGAGTTTCCCCTGCCCTGGGTGCCACGTCTCCCCCTTCTGCCCTACAAGTGAGCATGGGGATGCTCTGTCGCACCTGGTGAGTTTATTTATTTATTTATTTATTTTATGACTTCTATCCCTCCCTTCCCAACAAGTGGCTCAGGGCGGCTTACAACACAAGAATATAACATAAATAGAAGTTAAAGATAAAACATTTAGATTTAAGTATTAAACCATTAAAAACATTAAAACATTTAAAACATTTGGCATTTAAAACATTTAAAACATCGGGGCAGCGGACATCCAGTGTAGCTACACTCAGTTTCTTGTACCAGCTAGTCATAGGCCAGCCGGAAGAGGGTTGTCTTACAGGCCCTGCGGAACTGGGCTAAGTCCCGCAGGGCCCTCACCTCTTCCGGCAGCTGGTTCCACCAGGAGGGGGCCATAATAGAAAAGGCCCGGTCCCTTGTCGATTTTAAGCGGGCTTCCTTTGGCCCGGGGATATCTAGGAGATTTTGAGTTCCCGATCTCAGTACTCTCTGGGAAACAAGCGGGGAGAGACGGTCCTTCAGGTAGGCAGGTCCTAGGCCATATAGGGCTGCTGCCCCTCCCCTTCCCTGCTCTTTGGAAAGCCAGACAAAATAGGTGTGGTGTATTTAAAAAGATCAGACTTTGAGCATTCAAAGTGTAAGAAAGCTTAATAAAAAGAGTACACGTGGTCTGACTGAGCAGGGATACAAAGAAAAGGTGAAAACCCCCTAAACGCTAAAGGTGATGCTAAATGATGTTTAATTCAGGTAGGCTAGTAATTCTTGAAAGTGCAGAATAAAAAATTCCAGCATTACCTTAGTTCTTAGAGCTGCAATTGCTCCCTTTGTCCCTCCACACCTGGTCAGTAAAGACCGAGTCCTCTTGACTTGGCTACAGGCTTCCTCATGTCCTCTAGTGAAGGTCTAGTCTCTCCTTTGGGAGCCCCCTCCCTTTGGGGTCAGCCCTGATCGATTTGCTTCAGCGGGAAGAAATTACTATCTAGTCATTTCCCTCTCTCAACCACGGTGCCATTCTGGTACAACATTCCAGCAAGGTGCGAAATGTTTGATTGAGCACCACTGAGAGCTGGAGAGCTCTGTGTTGGGGGGTGGGTGGGGGAGAGATGATTTGTCTCCTATCATTTCCCTTTTGCTGGGCTTTCCCTAGTATTAAAGCCTTTGGAATGAGTGTAGAGATCTAGCTGGTCTCATGGGCGGGGGGGGGGGCCCTTTCCTCTCCTCACACCTCCACCCCTGCAGGCTGGTGAATGACCATGCTGGGTTGGGGGGGAGCAGGGGCTGTGCCCCTGGGCTCCGGCACAGCATTACTGCTGGACTAAAAATGGAGATGTCTCCTCCTCCTTTGGCTGTAGCTCTTCGCATGGGGATTTGGAGGAATTGTCTTTGCACCGAGCCTGCAGGAGGAGAGCATTTCAGGGGAAGTTTGCTGCCATTTCCCTCCTTTTAAGTGTCCTTGAGCTCCTCCAGAGCAAGCTGGATCCAACGTCAGACCTGGCTGTGGTAAAAGGAGGTTGGCTGTGCAGGCTTCACGCTGGTGAATGGGTCCCTGGAGGCCTTTGCCATCCCCTTGTGTCCAGGAAACAGCCTGCCTTCTCAGAGGTCCACAGCCAGACGCCCAAAAACTATTTCGCAAAGGGAGGGGGAGGGCCCACAAGGTGGCTCTTTCGGAGCCATGCCCTCTGGATCTCATCCAAGCCCAGCAAGCGTCTGTCTGCCTCTGGCCCGATAAGCCCTCCAGGGGAGCTGCCAGATAAGCCCGCTCTGGGACTCAAGGCTGGGTATGGCCTCCTGCTGCTGCTGCTGCGTGGGGAGGGGACGAGTGGGACGTCATATTCCTTGGTTCCAGGGAGGAGGAGGAGGAGGAGGAGAATGGATTTATACTACTGGGAGGAGTCAGAGGGGCTTCCAATCTCCTTTCCCTTCCCCTCCTCACAACAGACCCCTGTGAGGTTGGTGGGACTGAGAGAGCTCCGACAGAACTGCTCTTCAGCAGAACATCTCTGAGAGAGTTATGACTGACCAAGGTCACTCCAGCAGGTGCATGTGGAGGAGCAGGGAATAAAACCCGGTTCTCCTAGATGACAGTCTGTGCTCCTAACCACTATCCCAGACTGAGCAAACATCTGAGCAATTGCCTGATAGACTATTGTGGAGACGTTTCTGTCCCTTTGGGATTTTGTAAAATTCCGTCTTCAGTGACCTTTTGGAGTTGTTAAGATTCCCAAGCCTGAAGAAATCTCTGAAACAGGAAGTGAAAATGAACGGTCCTGTTGGCGTCACTCACGGGATTTATGACACTGGATCATCCAGGGGGAACTGGCTTTGGAAATTGGATGCTGCTACTGTTGTCAACAAAGAAATTGTATACTGAACTCTTACTTGTCTTGCCTGTTTTGCTTCAAAATATTGCAAAGTGCTATAGTGTATTATTCTTAATAATTCTGGGTCACAGTGGCCTTGTGGGTCTGAGTTTATTTCCCATCTGGAGGTTGGCAACCCCCTCCCAAGGTGCCAGGACGCTCTCTCCCTCCAGCAGGCAACTGGGAAAAGTTTCATGACCCCCCCCCCCCCACACACACACACTTTTCTGAGGCCTTGGACTGCTGCTGGTTGTGGGCCAGCCACTGGAACATGGAAGAGGGGGGCCCAAACAAACGCAGGACAAAAATATTGCAAATCCAGAATGCCTTTCCACCTTCTGGGACACATGGAGAAGCACTGCCGTCTTCTGGGCAGGCACAAGGCACCTTCCTCTCAAGAATGCATAACCAGACAGCTGTTCTCCCCACCACACCGGCCTGCTCCTGAGGCTGGAGCAGCTGCAATGGAGTTTGGCTGGCTGACTGGCCTTGTGTGGATCAGGGCAAAAGAAACAGCCCCGTCTCCATTCTCCATCTGATGAGCCAGGCAGGAGGGGGGGGGGCATTGCCCATGAGGGAGCAGTGGGCAAAGGGGGGGGGGGAGAAGGCCCATACCCCCCCCCCCAGCACGACACAACTGGGAAGCAAATAAGCAAAATTTCCCCTCGCTTTTATTAAGTTTTTCAAAAAATGTCTGAAAAAATATAGTCTGAATTCTGATACTACATATTTATACAAGGATGCTAGACAGGTATGTCCATGAGATCTGGGTTCCAATCGAAGTGCGGAAAGATCTCTGACTCCAGGACCCAGAAGGAAAGTCCAGACGAAGGCCAGGCTCTTGCCCTGGATTCTCACAAGAGTGCAACCATCACAAGGCTTCTCTCTCTCAGCGGAAAGTAACAGTCATCCACCCCCCCACATGCTCTTTCCAGCCACTCCCACACATCGAGTGCCCCTCAGGGTGTCCGTAACAGGCAGAATTGCTCAGGCACCTTCTAAGCACCCTCTTCTTGGGAGGGGGCTTTTCTCCAAGGGCCACCAAGCCACAACGGCTCCTTCAAGCCACAGTGAAAAGACACCCCTCCTTGGTATTTCAGCCCATGTTTTTATCCCTGTTTTCCAAGGCAGAAGAACTGATGATGATTATTACTCCAGCGGTGACTCTGGGCACCCAGAGACGACTCCAGTTCTAACCCCCAAACCCAACTTCCTTTCCAGAACTGGAGGAAGAAACCCAAAATCTTCAGTCCAAAGATAAAGACAGGTTTTATCAATGCAGATATGTCCTCTCGCCCAAGAATGTGGACTAGCAGGGAAAAGAGTGTTCCAGATGGGCGTTGTTGTCAGGTAAGCTCCTGGTAGGCCTGGGGCCTGGGGAGGGGTGGGGCTGCTAGATGCAACCCTCCCCCCCACCCCGTATCCTTTCCAGGCAGGCAGCTGAATTATCCCAAGCTGATGCAGCTCAAAGCTTCCTTCAGACTGTGTGGCCATCTTGGAAGTGTCTTCTATGAAAAGAAATCTGGGAACTGTCAGAAGTCTCTTCACAGTCAGGGCACAGATCTCCTTGTGCTTCTCCATCAGGAACACTCGGAGCTTGAGGGGGGGGGTCCTTTTCACTGGACTCCGGCATTCGGCCACAGCCAAAGCAAGAGGAGCCAGGATCTTGAGCAGGAAGACCCCTCCTCTGTTCCTCGCCCCGGCTACGTGCACACGATGTAGGTGGGCAGGAAGGGGGGCGGCTGGATTCCTCCTTCGCAGAGGTTGGTGTACAAGCCGGCCTGGCCGACATTGGAGCCCACGGGGCTGTAGTCGGCAGAGATCCCAGAGTCGGACACCATCTGGTAGGTGCTCTTCAGCCGGGGCTCTGCCGGGCACTCCCACGGGGCGAGGCTCTCGGAGCTGGGGTCAAGCACCGTGTACTCGAAGCTGGAGGAGGCCTGGCTGGCCTCCTGGGTCCCCACCGCCACGCCCCTGCTGCTCTCACTCGTGGCTCCATCCTCGGAAAGCAGAGAGTCACCCGCCTCAGGGCCGCAGGGCAGCACGTCTTCGTCCAGGACCAGGTACTCGTCATCCTGAGATGCCTCCCGGGAAGTGGGGAGCTCCGCTGAGCCCCGGGCCTTGGGAGGGAGAGGGGGAGGAGGAGGAGGGCCGCACTTCGAGAGGATCTCCAGCAGGAAGGGCTGCTCCTCCAGCAGGGGGGGGCTCTGGCTGCACCACAGGTAGACGCTCTGGTGGCCCAGCCACAGCTGCAGGGAGAAGGCCAGAGGGAGAGGCCGGGTCAGAGGGCGGGCCCAGCTGAACCTCCCCCCTCCCTCGCCCCAGCAGAACGGTTCTCTTTCCTGCCCCCTCCCCCCACTCTGCCCCCTTCCCTCTGGGGCCTGCCCCACCACTGAGGGGCCCCAAGTTAGGGCTCAGGCCGCTGTCCCACCACTGAGGGACCCAACATTAGGGTGGCTCATCCAGCATTGACCAGGGCTGGTGGCTCCAGCCCTGGGAGAGGAGCCCTCTGTGTCAGGCCCACCTCTTCTTTGGGACTCCCAAGGCATCTTTGAAGGGGGGAGAGATTTGGGACTTGCTATTTCATTTCAACTGTAAATGCTTTGAACGGTTCTTGCAAGCCGCCTTGAACCAGGAGGCAAGGAGGGATATAGAAAGTTCAGGAATAAATCAATACAATACAACATGAGGGGGGAGACCCCACCCCCCACTGGGACTGGGCGGGAGGGCAGCGCCGTACCTGGAAGTTCCCCTTGTAGATGGTGAAAAGGTCCCTGAACTCGTGTTCTGGGGTGGGGATGGCAGGCCAGATCTTCCTCTTCAGAAACCTGGTGAAAGACGACACAAGAGAAGGTGTGTGGCTGTGACCCGTAGAGACACCACTACCACCCCAAGAACAGGGTGAGAGGCCCAGTCCCTCTCCCAGAGCATTTCCAGGCAGCTGCAATGTCCCTCCCAGCTCTTCTGACCTTTCCCCCCCACCGCTCAGAGGTGTGAAGTGCTGAGAAGAAGGACATCTGTGGAAGGAGGGAGGGAAGGAAGGAAGGAAGGAAGGAAGGAGGGAGGGAGGGAGGGAGGGAGGGAGGGAGGGAAGGAGGGGGAGGGATGGAGGGAAGGAAGGAGGGAAGGAGGGAGGGACGGAGGGAAGGAAGGAGGGAGGGAAGGAAGGAGGGAGGGAGGGAAGGAGGGAGGGAGGGAAGGAGGGGGGAGGGATGGAGGGAAGGAAGGAAGGAAGGAGGGAAGGAAGGAAGGAGGGAGGGAAGGAAGGAAGGAAGGAAGGAGGGAGGGAGGGGGAGGGAAGGAAGGAGGGAGGGAGGGAAGGAGGGAGGGAAGGAAGGAAGGAGGGAGGGAGGGAGGGAAGGAGGGGGAGGGATGGAGGGAAGGAAGGAGGGAAGGAGGGAGGGACGGAGGGAAGGAAGGAAGGAGGGAGGGAAGGAAGGAGGGAGGGAAGGAGGGAGGGAGGGAAGGAGGGGGGAGGGATGGAGGGAAGGAAGGAAGGAGGGAAGGAAGGAAGGAGGGAGGGAAGGAAGGAAGGAAGGAGGGAGGGAAGGAGGGGGGAGGGAAGGAAGGAAGGAGGGAGGGAGGGAAGGAGGGGGGAGGGAAGGAAGGAGGGAGGGAGGGAAGGAAGGAGGGAGAGAGGGAAGGAAGGAGGGAGAGAGGGAAGGAAGGAGGGAGAGAGGGAAGGAAGGAGGGAGGGAAGGAGGGAGGGAGGAAGGTAGGGAAGGAAGAAATGAGGGGGGAGGGAAGGAAGGAGGGAGGGAGGAAGGTAAGGAAGGAATGAGGGAAGGAAGGAAGGAGGGAGGGAAGGAGGGAGAGAAAGAAGGAAGAAGGGAGGGAAGGAGGGAGAGAAATAAGGAAGGAGGGAGGGAGAGAGTAAAGGAAGGAGGGAAGGAAGGAAGGAGGAAAAGAAGGAAGTGGGGAGGGAGGGAAGGATGGAGGGAAGGAAGGAAGGGAAGAAGGAGGGAGGGAAGGAAGGAAGGAAGGAAGGAAGGAAGGAGAAAGGGAGGGAAAGAGGGAGGGAGGAAGGCCCATCCAGGGGCAGGGAGAGAAGGGCTTCCCCAGCAGAGCCATACCTGCGGTGAGACATCAGGGCGATGAAGGCCAAAAGGAGGGTGATCAGCACCAGGATGACAGAGAGGGCCAGGATGAGGGGGTCCACAGCTGCAAAGCAGGAGACAGCCCCTTAGCCTCTCCAAGGCCACGCTTGCCCCCTGGACACCTCTTGCTTGTTTTATTCTCCTGGTGGCTTCCCAGGGAGGAATCGGGGCCCAGTCCCTTTGGGAGGGTGACTCTTGGTGTGAGGAATGCCGCCACTGTTCTCCAAAGGCCTGGCTGTGCTTGGGCCACTCACTCCCTCTCAGCCTCCCCTCCCTCCCAGGGAGCTTGTTGTGAGGAGAGGAGAAGGAGGGAAGAAGCGTGAGGCTCCCACGGAGGAGAAAGGCCAGGGGTCAGCAAGAAGCCAGCGGCTAGGGGCACCTTGAAGACTGACACCAGTGGCGGCATGGAAGGGGTCTCTGCTCTCTTCTACAGGGACTGCTTCAGACCTCTGAAGGAGTCAGCAGGGACTCGCGGAAGGTGAAGGCTGTGCCCAGCCACCAATGGTGTGAGTCTTGAAGGCGCTGCTGGACTCTGGCTCTTTTCTGCTGCTACCGACAGACCCACTAAGGCAGCTTGGGCTTGGGACTGTTCCGTCTGGAGAAGAGGAGGTGGGGGTTAGTCTCTGGAGGGCTGCCCCTTAGAGGAGGAGGGCAGGGAGCCGCTCCTGTTGGCAGCAGAGGAGAGGACTGGCAATCATGGATTGATTTGATTTTAATTATTTGATTTCTTGCCCACCCTTCTGATAGACCAGGTTCAGGGCGAGTTACATCATAAAAAAACAAATTTAAAATATATAAAATCCCACAGACTGTGATGCCCACGGAGAACTCACTGCTGCTGGTGGTGACGGCCACGGCCTGGGACCAGGCGCTCCAGTAGCCGTTGAAGCTGACTCCGTCTGGCTTGGCCCTCACAGCCAGGGAGTAGCGGCTTTGGCCCTTCAGGCTTGTGAGGAGGCAGGAGGTACGCCCGTTGCCGACCTCCAGCTGCCGGGGAAGAGGGAGAAGCCGTTGAGGTGGTCAGCAGGAGGGGAGGGGGGGGACTCCAAGGAGGGCCAGTGCTGGACTTACCACCTGGGCTGAGGAGCCCTCGGGAGAGATCTTCACCTCATAGATGATACTGCTGCCCAGGAAGGGCAGGGGGGGGCCCTGCCAGCTGACGTTGAGCTGCCCGGGGGCATCCATCAGCCGCACGCTCAGGTTAGAGGGGGGGTCCAGGAAGACTGTGGGGGAAAGCAAAGAGAGAAGGTGGCCGTCTCTTGTGACAGGGGAAGGTTCCCATCTGGGGCACAGGAGCCCAGGACTTTGCCTCCCCCCCAGTGGACTGCTCAGCCCCAGAGCTCCATGCCCCCCCACCTCCTTCCTTCTGTGGCTGCACCAGCTCCCCCCCACCACCCCCACCCCCAGTAGGCGTCCTGCCAGGGCCAGCCTGCTTTTCAGGCCTTGATCAGAGCTGCCTTCTGAGCCAACCAGCTAGAGGGCAGTCCAGACACCAACCAGATTTGGGGGAGAAAAGCTTTTGCCAGACAAGAGTCGGGATCCGGCAGCAGGCAGCCCTCAGCCCGTTGGCTTCAGCAGGGAGTCCAGGAAGGTGTGGCTCCGCTTCAGGCACCCCTCCTCTCCTCCGAGTTTTCTCCTGTGCTTCTGCCCTAGGCTGGCCAGCAGCCCATGCAGGGGGCAGCCCCCCCTTTCTCCCCAGGGCCCAGGCGCTTTGAGCTCAAGAGGTGGAGCTGGAGGAACTGCACCACTGTGGTGGCTGCCTCTTGGGCCCAGGAGGAAGAAGAAGTTGCCAGAACTACTCGGTCGTGTCTCCGGTGCATTGCCAGATGGAGGTGAGGCTCTTGCCAGGGCCAGGGTGCCTCCCCCCCCCATGGGCCCAGAAGCCCCCACTGGCCAGGTGGAGGAGGAGCTTCCCCTTCTTACCGACTTGGTTCAGCAGGACTTTCCTGGAGAAGAGGGAGGTGTTGGAGGCCTGCTGCCCCTCCAAGACGTGGACCTCAATGGGCGAGAAGGCCGCAATGTGCCCCCTTTGGAAGAGGCAAGTGTAGCGGGTCGTATTCCAGGCCGTGGTCTCCACTCTCAGGTCGCAGGACTTCAGTGTGGTCTCATCCCTGCAAAGAAGCCGGCCGTCGGTCTCAGTTTGGGAGGGATTTGCTCTCCCTTCTTTCCAGGGAAACAGCGGAGTCTGAGAGGGACCCTTGTGGAGCCCTGGCTGGTTTCTCTTGTGGACTCTTCAGCCACTTTTAAAAGCTCCTCATCAGTCACTTTTAAAATCAGCCTGCCTTTAAATGAAGATTTGACTGCTTTTCCCAGACAAGCAGGTGGGCTCAGCCCCTCCTGGCATGCCGAAGGTCCCTCCCCCTTCCCTTTTGGGCCCCCCCAACACTAGAGCAGCTGAGAGGCTCCATTCTTGCCCCCTCCACCAAAATGTGCTCCTGCATTGCAACATCTAGCAACAATCCTTTCTCCCTCCTAACCTTGGAGAGGCATGGAAAAGGCAGCTTGTGTGGCAGGGGAAAACAGCCCCAGTTCTGGGGAAACGGACGTTTTGGGGGCTGTGGAAGCTCAAAACCATCCCTGCCCCATCCTTTTAGCCATCCCAGGATGCCGAGGGAGTCCTCAGGGCCCCTTTTCAGAGGCACAGCTCCTTGGGAGGGACAAAGCAGATGCAAAGCTGTGAATGAGCTCCCCCCCCTCCCCCCGCAGGTGTGGGGGGCTTCAGTTCAAGATGGGGCGGCGGGGGGGGGGGGGGGCGCGTAAGCCTTCCCTCCCCTGCACCACTTTCCAGACCTGGACTGCAATCATGGAGCTCTCCTTTTGACCAGCCAGGGCCGCTATGGCTGCCCACCAAGAGTGGAGAACAGCTGTGGAAGCTCATTTCAGGTCAAGAAGCTGGCAAGGGGTGTGTGTCTGTGTGTGTGTGTGTTCACTCACCCTACATTTATTTATTTATTTTATTTATTTATTACTTTAAATTTCTATCCCGCCCTCTCCGCAAGCGGACTCAGGGTGGCTAACAACATACATTTTTACAATTTAACCAATAAAAAAACTACAATTTAAAATTATTTAAAACAGTTAAACATTTAAAACATTCCGTTGCATTTTTGGTGCTGTATCACTATAATATAATTTAACGTAGATATACAGTAAATGTAAATGGTGATCATGGTACTCTGTAACGGTGCAAAGTGGCAACTCTCTCCCAAATTAGGTTAGGTCTCAAAGGCCTGTCGAAACAGTTCGGTCTTACAGGCCCTGCGGAAAGTAGAAAGATCCCGCAGGGTCCTTATGGCCTCTGGGAGAGTATGCCACAATTCTGGCGCTGCCACCGAGAAGGCCCTAGCTCGCGTCTGCCGCAACCTCACAGTCCACACCTGAATTAGGGGCCTCCTTCTAAAGGAAAAAACACATCGGGGAGCTCATTCACGGCATTCCCAGACTATGTGTATTTTGGACCCAGATGCCAAGGGAGGGTCAGTGAAAAGGGATGGGAAAGACCTTGGCATGAGACCCTGGCTCAGTGGCAGAGCCTCTGCTTGGCATGCAGAAGGTCCCAGGTTCAATCCCCAGCATCTCCATTTAAAAGGACGAGGCAGGAGGTGATGGGAAAGACCTTGACCTGAGACCCTAGCTCAGTGGCAGAACCTCTGATTGGCAGGCAGAAGGTCCCAGGTTCAATTCCCGGCATCTCCAGTTGAAAGGACCAGGCAGAAGGTGATGGGAAGGACCTTGACCTGAGAACCTTGCTTAGGGGCAGAGCCTCTGCTCGGCATGCAGAAGGTCCCAGGTTCAATCCCCGGCATCTCCAGTTGAAAGGACCAGGCAGGAGGTGATGGGAAAGACCTTGACCTGAGACCCTGGCTCAGTGGCAGAGCCTCTGCTTGGCATGTAGAAGTTTCCAGATTCAATTCCCGGCATCTCCAGGTAAAAGGACCAGGCAGGAGGGGATGGGAAAGACCTTGACCTGAGACCCTGGCAGAGTGGCAGAGCTTCTGCTTGGCAGGCAGAAGGTCTACTGTTCAATCCCCGGCATCTCCAGGTAAAAGGACCAGGCAGGAGGTGATGGGAAAGACCTTTCTCTGTCTGAGACCCCAGAGAGGTGCTGCCAGTCCAAGTAGACAAGACTGACCTGGATGGACCGTGGTGGTGGAGTCTGAATCAGGCAGCGTCAGGTGTGTCTCTGTGTATACAAGTGTACAAAAACACACAGCCCCCAAGTGGTGAATGTGAGCAGGGTTTTCACCCCAGTAGACTCCTCCCCGGGAGCCCTGCTTGGTTGCATCTCAGTGTCTTGTTGGTGGCGGCTCCTTCTCCGCATCAAGACAGACACACAAGCAGAGCCTGTCCAGGCAGAGGCCAAGTGGGGGTGGAACCGGAAGCACCCACTCTTGTCAGCGGGGTGGGGGCAGAGTCAGAGCAAGGCAAGGAATGCCTGTGTGTGGGGGTGGTTTGGTTGAGCCGGGCAGGAGGGTGTCTCTCACTGGATCAGGCTGGGTCTTGCACCCTCTGGGGCGGCCACAACAGGCACTCACTCGAATTTGTAGAGGAAGGAGTAGACGGTCCTGTTCTGCCCCTCCCCCCCTGGGGGTTGGGGCATCTCCCATAAGCAGGCCAGGTCCTCCAGGTTCTGCGAGAAACATTTGGGGCTGGACTCCTCATCTGTCAGCACACGAGCAGCTGGGGGGGAAGGGGGGGGGAGTGAAAAGTTACCTACAGGAGAAAAATGCAATGCAGGACACACACACACACACCCCACCCCCGGTTCCTGCCCAGTGAGGCTGCCGATGCCCAACTCTAAAAGCAGGACTTCCTCCAAAGGAACCCACATTCTGAAACAAAGGAGGGGGGGGGGGGTGAATTCCGTGACTTGTTTGCTTCAGTTCTACTTTGCATAATTCAATTTGCAACCTTGCTTTACATAGTTAAGGCTGCTTCTCATAGAGTCATGGGAAGGGACATAATTAGCAGGGATGGCAACCTCCAGGGGGGACCTGGAGATCCCGCAGAATCTTACAGCTCATCTCCGGCCTGCAGAGATCAGTTCCCCCCTGGAGAAATGGATGCTTAGGAGCACGGACTCTACAGCATTGGACCCACTGATGTCTCCCCTCAACACTGCCCCAAAGGCAACTGGTGGGAGGGGGCGTCAGCACCCCCTTCCATCCACCCTCACCCCACCTAGAGAAGGCAACCTTTCTGAGTGGGGGGGGGGGGACAGAGAGGAATGGCTTGGGAAAGGCCTCCCAGCAGAAGGTGGGGAAAGGAGGAAGAGGGCCAACCTCACCATGGGGGAGGAACCACCGGCTGGCCATGACTTCCACCTGGCCACCTGGTGCAGGGGAGGATCATGGGCTCCTGTGTGGTGGGCCCACAAGCTCAGGGCAGCAGACGTTTCCAGAAGTATGCCTGGGATAGAGAAGGAAGAGAACAAAGTCCTTTTCTCTCTTTCTCACAAAGCAAGAGCTTTGTGGGCACTCCATGAAATTGCTGAGCAGTCGGGTTAGAAGTGATAACAGGAAGTCCTTCTTCACCCAAAGGGTGATTAACACATGGAACTCTCTGCCACAGGAGGTGATGGCGACTACAAGCATAGCCAGCTTCAAGAGGGGATTGGCTAAAAATATGGAGCAGAGGTCCATCAGTGGCTATTAGCCACAGCTTAACATTGGAACTCTCTCTCTGGGGCAGGGATGCTCTGTCTTCTTGGTGCTTGGGGGGGGTTCCGGCCTTGCTGGTGGACCTCCTGATAGCACCTGGGGTTTTTTTGGCCACGGTGTGACTGGATGGGCCATTGGCCTGATCCAATATGGCTTCTGTGAGGTTCTTCTGTTCAGTGTGAGGGTTCCCCAAGGGATGCCAGTTGTGGGTTGGGCCATACCTGGGGATTTGGGGGGGGGGGGGGGCTGAGGCGGGCAAGATTTAGGGAGGGGAGGAGCCTCAGTGAGGTATAAATACCTTCTGAAGCAGCTGCCTCCTCAGGGGGAACTGATATCTCTCAGCTGGAGATCCCTTGTAATGCCAGGAGATCTCCAGCCGCCACGTGGAGGCTGTGTGACCTCACAAGAACAGTTACTGCAATAGCGCTCAATAATTCAATCCATATATTTAAAAAGTACAAAAAAAATCATAGAGTTAAATACTCAAAAGACATAGCAACTCAAAATTCAACTCTATAGGATGTGTACAAATATAACACCTGTGGCTTTTTTGGTTGCAGGAGCTCCTTTGCATATTAGGCCACACACCCCTGACGTAGCCAGTCCTCCAAGAGCTTATAGTAGGACTTGTAAGTAGAACCCTGTAAGCTCTTGGAGGATTGGCTCCAGACTGTCTTTCAGTCCTCCAAGAACTTAGCAGAGGTCCATCAGTGGCTCTTAGCCACAGCGTATTGTTGGAACTCTCTGTCGGGGGCAGTGATGCTCCGTATTCTTTGTGTTTGGGAGGGGGGGGGGCAGTGGGAGCGCTTCTATTGTCCTGGCCCCACTAATGGACCTCTTGAGGGCCCCTGGGGGTTTTGGCCACTGTGTGACACAGAGTGTAGGACTGGAGGGGCCACTGGCCTGATCCAACAGGGCTTCTCTTATGTTCTTATGTGACACAGAGTGTTGGACTGGAGGGGCCACTGGCCTGATCCAACAGGGCTTCTCTTATGTGACAGAGTGTTGGACTGGATGGGCCATTGGCCTGATCCAACAGGGCTTCTCTTATGTTCTTATGTGACACAGAGTGTTGGACTGGATGGCCAATTGGCCTGATCCATCATGACTTCTCTTATGTTCTTATGTGACACAGAGTGTTGGACTGGAGGGGCCACTGGCCTGATCCAACATGGCTTCTCTTATGTTCTTATGTGACACAGAGTGTTGGACTGGATGGGCCATTGGCCTGATCCAACAGGGCTTCTCTTATGTGACACAGAGTGTTGGACTGGAGGGGCCACTGGCCTGATCCAACAGGGCTTCTCTTATGTTCTTATGTGACGCAGAGTGTTGGACTGGATGGGCCACTGGCCTGATCCAACAGGGCTTCTCTTATGTTCTTCTGTGACACAGAGTGTTGGACTGGATGGGCCATTGGCCTGATCCAACAGGGCTTCTCTTATGTTCTTATGTGACACAGAGAGTTGGACTGGAGGGGCCACTGGCCTGATCTAACAGGGCTTCTCTTATGTTCTTATGTGACACAGAGTGTTGGACTGGAGGGGTCATTGGCCTGATCCAACAGGGCTTCTCTTATGTTCTTCTGTGACACAGAGTGTTGGACTGGAGGGGCCACTGGCCTGATCCAACAGGGCTTCTCTTATGTTCTTATGTGACACAGAGTGTGGGACTGGAGGGGCCACTGGCCTGATCCAACAGGGCTTCTCTTATGTTCTTATGTGACACAGAGTGTTGGACTGGAGGGGCCACTGGCCTGATCCAACAGGGCTTCTCTTATGTTCTTCTGTGACACAGAGTGTGGGACTCGAGGGGCCACTGGCCTGATCCAACAGGGCTTCTCTTATGTTCTTATGTGACACAGAGTGTGGGACTCGAGGGGCCACTGGCCTGATCCAACAGGGCTTCTCTTATGTTCTTATGTGACACAGAGTGTTGGACTGGATGGGCCACTGGCCTGATCCAACAGGGCTTCTCTTATGTTCTTATGTGACACAGTGTTGGACTGGAGGCGCCACTGGCCTGATCCAACAGGGCTTCTCTTATGTTCTTATGTGACACAGTGTTGGACTGGATGGCCAATTGGCCTGATCCATCATGACTTCTCTTATGTTCTTATGTGACACAGAGTGTTGGACTGGAGGGGCCACTGGCCTGATCCAACATGGCTTCTCTTATGTTCTTATGTGACACAGAGTGTTGGACTGGATGGGCCATTGGCCTGATCCAACAGGGCTTCTCTTATGTGACACAGAGTGTTGGACTGGAGGGGCCACTGGCCTGATCCAACAGGGCTTCTCTTATGTTCTTATGTGACGCAGAGTGTTGGACTGGATGGGCCACTGGCCTGATCCAACAGGGCTTCTCTTATGTTCTTCTGTGACACAGAGTGTTGGACTGGATGGGCCATTGGCCTGATCCAACAGGGCTTCTCTTATGTTCTTATGTGACACAGAGAGTTGGACTGGAGGGGCCACTGGCCTGATCCAACAGGGCTTCTCTTATGTTCTTATGTGACACAGAGCGTTGGACTGGAGGGGTCATTGGCCTGATCCAACAGGGCTTCTCTTATGTTCTTCTGTGACACAGAGTGTTGGACTGGAGGGGCCACTGGCCTGATCCAACAGGGCTTCTCTTATGTTCTTATGTGACACAGAGTGTGGGACTGGAGGGGCCACTGGCCTGATCCAACAGGGCTTCTCTTATGTTCTTATGTGACACAGAGTGTTGGACTGGATGGGCCACTGGCCTGATCCAACAGGGCTTCTCTTATGTTCTTATGTGACACAGTGTTGGACTGGAGGGGCCACTGGCCTGATCCAACAGGGCTTCTCTTATGTTCTTATGTGACACAGAGTGTTGGACTGGAGGGGCCACTGGCCTGATCCAACAGGGCTTCTCTTATGTTCTTCTGTGACACAGAGTGTTGGACTGGAGGGGCCACTGGCCTGATCCAACAGGGCTTCTCTTATGTTCTTATGTGACACAGAGTGTTGGACTGGATGGGCCACTGGCCTGATCCAACAGGGCTTCTCTTATGTTCTTATGTGACACAGTGTTGGACTGGAGGGGCCACTGGCATGATCCAACAGGGCTTCTCTTATGTTCTTATGTGACACAGAGTGTTGGACTGGAGGGGCCACTGGCCTGATCCAACAGGGCTTCTCTTATGTTCTTATGTGACACAGAGTGTGGGACTGGAGGGGCCACTGGCCTGATCCAACAGGGCTTCTCTTATGTTCTTATGTGACACAGAGTGTTGGACTGGAGGGTCCATTGGCCTGATCCAACATGGCTTCTCTTATGTTCTTATGTGACACAGAGTGTTGGACTGGAGGGGCCACTGGCCTGATCCAACAGGGCTTCTCTTATGTTCTTATGTGACACAGAGTGTTGGACTGGATGGGCCACTGGCCTGACCCAACAGGGCTTCTCTTATGTTCTTATGTGACACAGAGTGTTGGACTGGAGGGTCCATTGGCCTGATCCAACATGGCTTCTCTTATGTTCTTATGTGACACAGAGTGTTGGACTGGAGGGGCCACTGGCCTGATCCAACATGGTTTCTCTTCTGTTCTTATGTGACACAGAGTGTTGGACTGGAGGGGCCACTGGCCTGATCCAACAGGGCTTCTCTTATGTTCTTATGTGACACAGAGTGTTGGACTGGAGGGGCCATTGGCCTGGTCCAACATGGCTTCTCTTATGTTCTTATGTGACACAGAGTGTTGGACTGGAGGGGCCATTGGCCTGGTCCAACATGGCTTCTCTTATGTTCTTATGTGACACAGAGAGTTGGACTGGAGGGGCCACTGGCCTGATCCAACAGGGCTTCTCTTATGTTCTTATGTGACACAGAGTGTTGGACTGGAGGGGCCACTGGCCTGGTCCAACATGGCTTCTCTTATGTTCTTATGTGACACAGAGTGTTGGACTGGAGGGGCCATTGGCCTGGTCCAACATGGCTTCTCTTATGTTCTTATGTGACACAGAGTGTTGGACTGGAGGGGCCACTGGCCTGATCCAACAGGGCTTCTCTTATGTTCTTATGTGACACAGAGTGTTGGACTGGAGGGGCCACTGGCCTGATCCAACAGGGCTTCTCTTATGTTCTTATGTGACACAGAGTGTTGGACTGGAGGGGCCATTGGCCTGGTCCAACATGGCTTCTCTTATGTTCTTATGTGACACGGAGTGTTGGACTGGAGGGGCCATTGGCCTGATCCAGCATGGCTTCTCTTATGTTCTTATGTGACACAGAGTGTTGGACTGGAGGGGCCACTGGCCTGATCCAACAGGGCTTCTCTTCTGTTCTTATGTTCATAATCTTGTCAAAATTGGTTTCAGAGGAGAGAAGGAAACCAAACTTAAGTAAATGCACCTGCCTGCTGCACATCGCTATGCTGCAAATTCATTCTGAGAGCAGAATCCAGACAGGGGGGTCAAGAGGATGACTGTCTACAGACTCCCATGATGAGCACTGCAGCCCCTCCCCTCCCATATGTGAGACAAACAAAACACAGAGCCCTTCCTCTGCCGTCTCCATCTGACACGTGTTTCCTGCGATAAGAGCTGGGTGGAGACCTCGTGTCCCTGCCTCCCGTCGCGCCACAGCCCACCAGAATCGGGGCTGGAGAGAGAGGAACAGGAAAAGGGGGAGGCGGGCCTGGGGGAGGGGCTGGGGGCTGCTAGGTTCTTCCCCTGTCTCAATGGCCACCAAAACAGACAGACCAAGAATCAAGCCTCACTCAGGCCAGTCAATTGTTTAAAGCAAGGGTGTCAAACTCATTTGTCATGAGGGCCGGATCTGACACAAACGAGACCTTGTTGGGCCAGGCCATGTGTGTACCTAGTTAAGATTAGGTAGCAGGGATATAAACTTTATAAAGAACACAGACAAACACAAATATATATCTTAAAAAACTTAAAACACGCTTAAAACGTTAGCAGTCGTTGGTCTTAAAGATACTTCCTTTGTATTTGGTCAAAGGAAGCTCTGGCTCTTTCCTTCCTTCCCCAGGGGACAAGTTTGGGGAGGAGCCTCAGCCAATAGAAGGAAGAGAGACTTGGCTCAGTAGCTCTGCTGTGCAGAGAGCCTGGCTATTCCTCCCCCCTTCCTCCCCAAGGGAGGAGCCTCAGCCAATGGAGAAAACAGAGGCTATGCTCTGTAGCTGTAGAGGAAAAGCAATTGAGCAAGCTTTGCAGAAGGAAGCAAGAGAGAGGGAGAAGGAAGCAGAGGACAGCCAATTGCTCGGGGGCCTGATAGGAGCCCTCCGGGGGCCTGATTCAACCCCCGAACGCCATGTTTGACACCCCTGGTTTAAAGGAATTAATGAATGTCAAATACAAAGGGAGAACTGGTATAAAATGGTCCTTAGATAGTACATTACCCCTAAAAATATGGCAAAAACAAATCAAGACGATAATGAGAAGAGTTGGAAATGACAGAATAGATGCAACTTTTTATCATGTGTGGCAGACATGCAAGAAAGCAAGAAAATATTGGATAGAGAAATGTGAAGAAATTCAAAAGATATTAAAACTTAAGTTTGCGATGGATCAGAAAACTATGCTACTGAATATTTTACCAAGCAATATTACAAAAATACGCATTGAATTCTTTAAGTAGATGGTGACAGCAGAAAGCGCAATATTTGCAGCGAAATGGCAGGCAGTGAAATGGCCAAGCCGGAAGGAATGGAAGAAGATGCTAAATGAATAGGTGGCCATGGCAAAATTAACCTCTTTTCTACAGAGACTGACTTCGGAATGAAAAATGGAAAGCTTTTTTTTAGTTAAATAGCTGAAAATCAAGAACAAAATTAACTTAAAACAGAAAATGCTAGAAGGAAAGAGCTAGGTAATACATATTTATAATAAAATGTTATTAGATATGAAGGTGGATGTTTGTAACTTGAAATAATAAAAGAGATTAAAGATAACAATCTATAGCTAGAGATTTGGGGGGGCGGGGTCAGGGGAAGGAATGGAAGGACAGTTTGTGAGAATCCTGAACTGTTCTCTGTCTGAAAAACTGGAACGAGAGTTCTTCTCATGTGGGCACAAGAGGCCTTAAAGTGGCCTTAAAAACTGCTTGGAGCAGCGTGGCAGGCTGAACAACATGGCCTCCTTTCAAGATAGGGTTGCCAAGTCCAATTCAAGAAATATCTGGGGACTTTGGGGGTGGAGCCAGGAGACATTAGGGGTGGAGCCAAGATCAAGGCTGTGACAAGCATAATTGAACTCCAAAGGGAGTTCTGGCCATCACATTTAAAGGGACGGCACACCTTTTCAATTCCTTCCTTCCATAGGAAATAATGAAGGATAGGGGCACCTTCTTTTGAGGCTCATAGAATTGGACCCCCTGGTCCAATCTTTTTGAAACTTGGGGTTGTTTTGGGGAGAGTTACTAGATGCTATATTGAAAATTTGGTGCCTCTACCCCAAAAAACAGCCCCCCCAGAGCCCCAGATACCCGTGGATCAATTCTCCATGATTTTCTATGGGAATAAATCTCCCTAGGGAATAACAGAGTTCCCAGCAGACATTACGCTCCCCTCCCCCCGCTTTCTGACGACCCTGAAGCGGGGGGAGGGCCTCCAAACCGGGGGATCCCCTGCCCCCACCTGGGGATTGGCAACCCTATTTCAAGAAGCGCGAGTAACACAGCTCCATTCACAGCCCTTGCACACAGCTTGGGCACGATCCACCAGGCATGTCTCACAGGTGAGTTCAAGGTTAGCCAATGGGGCATGGGCAAGAACTCTTCCTGGTGGGTTGTGCTCTCTGAAGTCTGTGCTCAGTTTTTGAGAGCTGGAAATCAAAAAGGACACAGAGAAAAGAATAATAATTTGGAGGAAGACTTTAAAAAAGAAGATGGAGGATTGGGAAGAAACACCAAGAAAAGAAGGGCAGGGGGAAAACCAAAGTTACCTTTTAGCCGAAACAGAAGATTGTGACCCCAGTGCCACGGGGGGGGGGGGGGGGGGGCGGAGCCAGGATCAGATCTCCTGACATTTTGGTCAGCTCCCCTCCCCCAGCTGCTTCCTAGAGAGAAATAGGGCCTTCAGGATGGCGGTCCCTCTCGGGGCTTTCCCTCCTTTTGCCTTTTGTCCATTCCCTTCATCCTCCAGCTCTGCATGCCAGGAAAGCTCCCCCCCCCGCCCATCAAGAACAAGACCCTGTCTTTGGGGGGAGGCACCTTGCATCCTCCACACCAGGGGGGGGGGGAGCCCATTTACTATTCCATACGGTGATGAATCCATGGCAGCAGAGGTCAGGGAGCACCAGCACCCTCTCTCTTAATTGGCTTTATCCCCCAAATGAAGGACATGAAGGTGCTACACTGGAGGGAACAGAGGGAAGTTCAAGAGTGACAGAAGACCTATAGGCTCCACTAAGCACCCCAGCCCCCTTTGCAGGCCTTGCGCATGCCTCTCCTGTGGCTGCCCTCACTAGGGCAAGGCTTGGCTTCTAAGAGCCTCATACTGAGGTTCCATTTCATGCCCCACAGGAAACCAAACGTGGGGTCTCTGAAGTGCTTTTGGTGAGGCGGGGCGGGGGGGAGGCTCAGGGTCTCTGAGGTGCTCTTAGTGAGGGGGGAGGAGGCTCAGGGTCTCCAACAGGGCTGCCAACTCTAGAATCTCAAAATTCAGACCCCCTCCCGCCCCCCACCAAATTTGTGTGACATGGAAATTGGATTAGCCTGTATTTGCAAGGCACCCCCACCCCCAACTCTTTTGCCCTGTGACAAAGGAGTGACCTGAAGCAGCCATGTCCCCCACAGGCCAAAGGAGGGGCTCTAGCATGCATGCACCAAGGACTGCCAACCTCCAGGTGAGGCCTGGAGTTCTCCTGGAATATACAGCCGATCTCCAGACTGCAGAAACGAGAGAAAGGGGCTTCAGGAGGGTAGGTGGGCTGAGTTCCCTTCCTTTTGCGGCCCCACCCCCAGGCTTCACCCCCAAATATCCAGGCATTCCCCAGCCTGGAGATGGCAACCCTAATACGTTGTGTAGCATGCCTCACACACTCCTGCATCTGTCCCAAGCAGGAGGGGAGGAGCCACTAACACCCGTGTCCTGAGGGACAGAGAGGGAGCTGTGGGGGTGGGCAAGCCCTTCCCAGGGTTTTTTAAAATTAAAAACAACAACAACTACTAACTTTAGGTCTCTGGCAAAAGTTTTCCTTCTGCTTCGGTAAAGAGCAAGGGAGTAAGAGAGGAGAGAAGGGGAGAGAGAGAGAGATGGTCTGAAATAAGATGGTGAGATCAGCCACTGGGTGGCCCATGGAGGCTCCTTGTCATGGCATGAGAGTGAGGGGACTCAGCCTCCAACTGCCCCCTGGGAACAGGTGCCCAAGAACGGCCTTCTTTCTGCAGAGCTTGCCCTGTCACTCCTGGAAGGAAGGAAGGCTTCCCCCTGTGCCCCCGCCCGCATCAGGGTACCCACCTTTGTAGTCGAAGCCAGTGCCCAAGAAGGCGGCCCCCCCTGGAGAGGAGCCAGAGGCCCAGAGCAGCAGGGCCAGGAAAGCAGCCTCCCATCTCGTCCCGCCTGGCTCCTCCATGCTGCTTGCCGGCCAGGCCAGCCTGCCTCTCCTCTTGCTCCTCTGCGGGCCTGCCTGCCTGCTGCCTCTGGGGCTGAGCTGCTGGCTTCACAGCTGGCAGCTGCAGATAAGGGGCGGGTGGGCGGGCTGCGGGGGCAGAGCGGCTCCTCCCTCTCCTCCCCTTAGGGCAGTCTGAGCCCCACCCCAGCTGGGTGCACCTGGAGCTGGAGAGTTGAGCCCCAGGATCAGTTCACAGAGGCCCTCCCCAGCCCCCCTGAGATGATGCTTGAGGCGGATGGAAAGCACAAGGCTGCTGGCTCCAAAATGAAGCCCAGCAGCCTGGGAGGGGGTCTGGTTGCCAGCTCCAGGCTGGAAAATACCTGGAGATTTGGGGGGGAGCCTGGCGAGGGGAGGGTAGAAGGCCCTTCAGCCCACCTTCCAAAGCAGGGAGTCTGTTTCCTCCAAGAGCACTGATCCCAGATGAACTGTGTCCCAATCTCTGGCACCTGGAGACCAGCCTGTATTTTACACCCACAGAGAAATGTTCTCCACCACTTTGAGGGGGCAGTCCACAATTTTTCTGGCCGGGTTTTGCCATAAAAATGGAGGGTTTTGCCATCTTCTGGGCATGAAGCAGGGGGCCCTGGGTGTGTGTGGGGGGGAGGTACTTGTGAGTTTCCTGCACTGTGCAGGGGGCTGGACTAGATGACCCTGGAGGTCCTTCCAACTCTAGGATTCTGTGGTTCTAGGAGATCTCCGGCTACCACCTGGAGGTTAGCAGCAACCCTAGCGGGGGAGGAATAAGTTAGCTTTTAAACATCCTGAAACATCTGGTGCAAGTGAGGGTTGCCACTTCAGCCTGGGGAATTCCTGGAGACTCGGTGGTGCCTGTGAAGGGGAAATTTAGGGAGGGGACGCGATGATGTCTCACTGGAGTTGCCCTCTGCAATGGCCAGTTCCTCCCGAGGAACTGAGCTCTGTAATCTGCAGGGCAGCTAGAGCTCCAGGAGAAGTCCAGGCCCCACCTGGAGGCTGGCAACTGCACATAGAAGGTATTATGTATGTGGAAAGTGAGAATTGAGTTGGGCTCATTGGAGCCAGACGACCAGGGCTTGGGAACAATGGGCAGGAGGATCCAAATCCCTGTTGCCCTGCACCAATCACAAGGCACCTGCTGGTTTGAATGAGCCAATAGCATGCTTGTGCGGGAACCCTGAGTGTATAAAGTTGGCCTGTTGGCCCAGTTCACCAGTCTTATGCTTAGCCTATACCAGGGGTGGCCAACGGTAGCTCTCCAGATGTTTTTTGCCTTCAACTCCCATCAGCCCCAGCCAGCATGGCCAATGGCTGGGGCTGATGGGAGTTGTAGGCAAAAAACATCTGGAGAGCTACCGTTGGCCACCCCTGGTCTATACTATGCTAAATCAATAAAGAGCTGATGATTCCCTGCCACCTTGCCTCATCGATGCATTGAACCCACTCCGTTATAGAAGGAGGCAGAGTGATGGGCTGGGGCCAGGCTCTTAGACCACAGGCAGGCGGGCTGAGATTAAGCAACAGGGAGAACTTTTGAAACTTGGTTCCTTTAATAATTAGATGGTCTGTATGGCCCCTTCCAACTCTATGATTCTATGAATTAATTGCTGCTTTTAGAGCTTGTCTTTTTCAAAGCGGAATATGACTGGAAAGAGGGTTGTCAGAAGAGCAGAACAGATACGGATCAACAGAAGTCGAGTGTCCAGATTACGTGATGTGATGGTATCACTTTACTCTGCTCTGGTAAGACATCACCTGGAGTATTGTGTTCAGTTTTGGGCACCACATTTGAAGAAGGGTGGAACGGGTCCAGAGGAGGGCGACGAAGATGGTGAGGGGTCTGGAGACCAAGTCCTATGAGGAAAGGTTGAAGGAGCTGGGGGTGTTTCGCCTGGAAAGGAGGTGGCTGAGAGGTGACAGGATCACCATCTTCAAGTCCTTGAAGGGCTGTCATATAGAGGATGGTGTGAAATTGTTTTCTGTGGCCCCAGAAGGTTGGACCAGAACCAGTGGGTTGAAATTAAATCAAAAGAATTTCCGGCTCAACATTAGGAAGAACTTCCTGACCGTTAGAGCGATTCCTCAGTGGAACAGGCTTCCTTGGGAGGTGGTGGGCTCTCCTTCCTTGGAGGTTTTTAAACAGAGGCTAGATGGCCGACAACAATGAAGATCCTGTGAATTTAGGGGGAAGTGTTTGTGAGTTTCCTGCATTGTGCAGGGGGTTGGATTAGATGACTCTAGAGGACCCTTCCAACTCTATGAATTGATGGTGGAATACAACAGCAAATCTATCATTAACTCAGCATTCAGCGAAGGCCATCTTAAAAAGAGTGGTCTTGCAGGCCCTGCGGAATTGCTCAAGACTCTGCAGGGCCTGCACTTTGTCCAGAAGTTGATTCCACAGGTGTGGAGCCACGAAAGAGAAGGCCCGTTCCCTTGTGTTCTTCAATTTGGCCTCCCTCGGCTCAGGGATATTCAGCTGGTTCTTTCCCGCTGACCTCAGTGCTCTCTGGGGTTCGTATGGGGAGAGACGGTCCCTCAGGTAGGCAGGCCCTCGACCATATAGGGCTTTAAAGGTAATAACCAACACTTTGTACCGAACCCGGTATGCAACCGGCAGCCAGTGCAGTCCACGCAGGCCTGGCCGTATGTGCTCCACTTCGGGAGCCCTAACAACAGCCTAGCCGCTGCGTTCTGCACCAGCTGCAGCTTCCGGGTTTGGCACAAAGGCAGCCCCATGTAGAGGCCATTACAGTAATCCAGTCTTGAGGTGACCGTTGCATGGATCACTGTTGCTAGGTCCTGGCGCTCGAGGAAAGGGCCAACTGCCTCGCCCGTCTAAGATGAAAAAACGCGGACTTGGCAGTGGCTGCTATCTGGGCCTCCATTGACAACGAAGGCTCCAGTAGGACCCCCAAGCTCTTGACGCGGTGTGCCGCTTTCAGTGACACACCGTCAAAAACTGGGAGAGGAATTTCTCCTCCCAGAGCGCCACGACCCAAGGAAAGGACCTCCGCCTTCGTTGGATTCAGCTTCAACTCACTCAGCCTGAGCCAACCTGCTATGGCTTGCGGTGCCAGGTCCAGGTGTTTTGGGACGCAGTCAGGCCAGCCATTCATTAGTAGATAGAGCTGGGTGACATCCGCATATTGATGACACCCCAGCCCATACCTCCGGGCAATCTGGGCAAGGGGGCGCAAGTAGATGTCAAATAACATCGGAGAGAGAACTGCTCCCTGTGGCACCCCACAATCTAGCGAGTGCCTCTGGGACAGCTCTCCCCCAATTGCCACCCTTTGTCCCCGTCCATCAAGGAAGGAGGAAAGCCACTGTAAGGCCAACCCCCTGATCCCTGCGTCGGCGAGCCGACGGGTCAGTAACCGATGGTCGACCGTGTCGAACATGGCCGACAGGTCTAACGACATCAGCACTGCCACGCCGCCTCGATCCAGATGCCGCTGGAGATCATCCACCTAGGCGACCAGCACTGTCTCCGTCCCATGGCCTGGGTGGAAGCTGGACTGGTAGGGATCTAAGATGGAAGCGTCATCCAGAAAACCCAACACATCATTAAACGTTTGAGAAGACTAATGACAAAGTTACATTTTCATCACATGCAATTTCCTGGGAGGTGTTCAAAAAGCATCAGAGTGCCCCCCCCCGCTCTGATCTGGTGGAATGGGGGTGGGGCAGACAGGGCTGCCAGCTGCAGTCTGGGAAATTCCTGGAGATTTGGGGGTGGAGCCTGGGGAGGCCTCAATGGCCTTACAGCCTCCCCTCCAAAGCAGCTGTTGACTGCAGAGGGACTGGTCTGTCTGCTAGGGTTGCCAACCTCCAGGTGGGGCCGGTGAGAAGCCCGAAGGCATCCACGTCAAACCAGCCTCAATTATAGAAAATGCCAATATTTGACATAAAAAATTCACTTATAAGATAGTACAATGCTGTGCAAAGTGCAAATATAAACCACACCCGAACGCAAAGTCCATGTAATTGACAGTCTAGCCTTTGAAACTGGGACTCCGGGATGTGGTGAGGTGAGCCGTGTGAATAGAGTCCAGTGCTCCAGGTCTTCTTTTAATCACAGCCAGTGTAAGAGTTGGAAGCCGCCAAGCACAAGATCGCAACAGGGATGTGCACAACGTCCTGTTTCACACGAGGCTTCTACGAGCTTCAAGAAACATTTAAATCGTTCCTATGGGAGACCAACGCTCCAAGCATTCTGCAGACAAACAGCGGCAATTCACACGGCTCACCTCACCACATCCCGGAGTCCCAGTTTCAAAGGACAGACTGTCAATTACAAATAGATGGACTTTGCGTTTGGGTGTGGTTTATATTTGCACTTTGCACAGCATTGTATTATCTTATAAGTGAATTTGTTATGTCAAATATTGGCATTTTCTATAATTGAGGCTGGTTTGACGTGGATGCCTTCGGGCTTCTCACCTGCTCCAATTTCCACGTTACTCTTTGGTTGCCAGCCTCCAGGTAGCGGCTGATCTCCCCTCCCCTGGAGAAAATGGCTGCTTGGAAGGGTGGAGTCTGTGGCATGGCACCCTGCTGAGGCCCCTCCCCTCCCCAAACCCCGCCCTCTCCCAGATCCACCCCCAAAGTCTCCAAGTGTTTTCTAACACAGACCTGGCAACCAGGTGAACTGGTTACAGCAAGCAGCCCTTGCTTACTGTTGATTAAGTGGGGAAAGCTGAAGCCATGAATTCTCACATCTCCCCGCCACTACACACACACACACACACAAATGCTGCTTTTGTTAGCCCATTCCAAAACTGCTTGCTTATTCCTGGGGAGCCTGCAATAAATGTGCCCCCCCCAGCAAGCAAGTGTTCCTTCTTTGTGCCCTTCCCCAAAAACTTTAGGAGGCGCTTTTTGTGTTCCGAGGAAGCTGGGGATGGTGGAGACCCCACCCCCCTGCCCCCCTGCTAGATGGAGAGCGGGAAGAAAAACAGGCGGCTACAAACAGAAAGTGTTTGGGCCTGATAAGGAACCTGCGTCTCCCACACGGGGTTGTTTATTCAAAGTCACTCGCACTTTTCGAAAACATCACCGCTCACTTATTGAAGTCCTGGCCGCTTATCTGATGTTTTTCACCCTTGGGCTGTTATTGGGCTTTTTACTTTTTTAAAAAAAAGCTGTTTCATTTCGCCCATGTCTTTGTGTATGGCAGGCTGCCTAAGCACACGAGAGGAGCCAGCTTGATCAGGCGGTCCAACTGCTCATGCGGCCCTGTGTTCGAGTCCTTGCAGTGGCTACCCAGGTCCCTTGAGGCAGCTTGCAGACTGGGTGAGAAGACAACCTGGTTCTCCTGTCACTTTCCCCCAGAGCACCTAGAATGGAAAGGCCCCCTGCCTGTGAGTGACCATGGAGGGTCCGCGGAGAGACCCCCTTTGCCATAGCTGCTGCCATGTGAGGCATGGTTGTGCCAAGCCTCTATGCAGGAAGGACACAAACTTTTGGTAACCAAAAAACCAATGGAATCTTTCTACTTATTCACTCTTGCCTCAGCGGAGACCCAGAGCAGCTCCCCTCACAACCACCCTGGGAGGCGGGCACAAGATTGCCCCAGGAGCTTCCAGGACAAGGTGTGGATCCGAACCCGGCTCCCTCAGACCCTAGAACCATTCTGCTATGAGTGTTCTTTACTCGGTTGTATACAATAATTTTAAACATGTAAGGTTTAAAAGGTGGACCCTTGTTAAAAAAATAATAATTTCCATCTTCCTTTTGAATCTGCGCCCTCCCTGTGTTTCCTGTCAGGTACTCAGGCTGGCCAAGATGGCTGCCCGAAGGCCCCAGCCGGCCCCCGGAGCTGGCTGCTGTGCTCCCCAAGGGCTGGGGATTGGGTGAGGGGCTCCAGCAAGGCCACAGCTCAGCCAGGCCTGCCCCCCAGGGGCACAGAGCCCCCTCTCTCCGGGGTAGGAGGACCAAAGGGCAGGCTGCTAGGGGGCTTTCTGCTGGGCTCACTGGAGCCAGACAGCCAGAGCTTGGGGGACTCGGGAACAACGGGTAGGAGGATCCAAACCCCGGTTGCCCTGCACCAATCATGGGCCCCCTGCTGGTTTGAATGGTCCAATAAGGGGCTTGCACAGGAATCCGGAGCAGTTGGCCCCGTTCCTCAGTCTTTGGAGTGCAGCGCTGTACTGTGCTGGGGCTAAATAAAAGAGCTATGATCACGACCACCTTGCCTCTTCATTGCGTCAAACGCACCAGGGGCTAACGTGACACAGCATTGATGGGGGAGAGGCAGGGTCCTCAACATTTTGTTGCTGTTCAGCCACACAGTCGAGTCCGACTCTTTGCGACCCCCTGGACAAAGTCCCACCAAGCCCCCCTGTCTTCCGCTGCCTCCAGAGTCTGCTCAAATTCGTGTTGGTTACATCCGTAATGCTGTCCAGCCATCTCCTCTTTTGCTGCCCCCTTCTTCTTTGGCCTTCTGCCTTTCCCAGCATCCAGAGTCCTCAACATGGCACCTGCCAATTGTCTTTAGGAAGTGGGTGGGGTCAAGGGGGGCTTTTCTGGAGATTTCACTGGCAGGGCAGTTTTTTAAGAGCGTTGCTTTGGCAGCAGCTGCCCCCAGGGTGTGTTCGGCTCTGCCCACTGCATCGGGCGTTCCGTAGCCGTGGCCACCACACCGTGTCAGAGTTCCAAAGGTGCCCACAGGCTCCAAGAGGTGGGCCACAAAGTGAAAGATGGAGAGTTCCCACCAAGTTATTTTATTGCGTCTGCCTCTCCCGCGAGGCCGCCAGGATCACCTCTGCTCCTTGAGCACAGACACCCCCCCCCCGGCAAAGTTTCCGGCCCTCTCCTCCTGCCACCCCCCCCCCAGAACTCTTCCCCTCCTGCCACACCTGCGGATGTTCTGCTCTCAACCCCACCTGTTGGAGGCTGGCCAGCCAGGCAGTTGGGGGGCCTTGCAGTATGCAGGGGGTGGGGGTGGGATATCTCTGCTTGAGGAATCCGGATTGTGACCTTCAATGATGCCACCATCAGACTGCCTTCGAGACTCCGGATCCCCACCCATCAATGGCCTGCCCACAAACATCACAGGGGGCTCAGTGGTCTATTCATTTATTTAGAAAATTTCTGTGCTGCCAGCAAAACATGATAAAACGGCATTCCATTCTTCCAAAGATAAATAACTATTAAAACCCCAGCCAGGGTGTAAAAAGAGGACGGAAGCTCCAGCAGCCTAAATATGATTCCCACAGAGCAGCCCTCAGGCTGGGAGGGGGTCACAAGCCCAGGGACAGTTTGGCCCAGCCTCTAAAGAAGGGCACCAGATGAGCCTCAAGAAGAAGGGCCTTCCACGTGTGAGGTGCCACCACTGAAAAGGCCAGGCTCTGAATGATTTATTTGACCTTATTGATATCCCGCCCTCCCCTGCGATTGTGCCGCGAAACAGATGGGCACCCAAGGCAGCTCTTTTTGCCCTGGGGTGATGCTGGACAGCAGCGTGCCTGCCACATTCGGGAGCAGGGGAAGCCTCCAGACAGTCTTCAAGGGTGGCCCCATGTGAGGTGCATTGCAGTAATCTAAACTGGAGGTGAGCACAGCACAGATTGCGACAACCAGATCCTACTTTTTGAGGAAGGGCCCTGGCTGGTGGGATAAGCCAAAGCTGAGGGAAGGTGCTATGTGCCACAGAGGAGGCCGGAGTCTCCCTCTAGAGCTTGTAGCCTGAGGGAGAGTGCAGCCCCCCCCCCCGCACCCGCCAGGCTTGTCCCTGAACAGCAGGCAGCCTCCTCTGGCTTCCCCCCTCCCAGTCCCTCCTTCAGGCTCTTCTGGGGTGCAACAGGCCTCCTCATTGCTGCTGCTGGCTGAGGAGCTGGACCCCCTCTGAGGGGGAGCAGACTGAACAATGGCTGGGGCTGGGGGGGGCAGGAGGCGGGGGTCTCGCCGCTCCTCAGCAGGGGCCAGGCCGAAGGGCTGCCGGGGCGGGGGGCAGCGAGGAAGAGGCAGGTGGGGGGGAGAGCGGTGGGGCTCCCGGGGTGGGGCGGGGGGCTCGGCTTCCCAGGTGTGCAGCCTCTTCCTTGCGACGCAGCAGGAAGTCCGAAGGGCTGGCGGGGTTCATGGCGTAGAAGGTGTTGGCTCCACTGGGGATCAGCAGCTCTGCAGGCGGGCAGGAGGGGGGGGGAGAGAGAGCTCTGATGAGGGATCCTGGCGGCACCCTGCTCCCCGCACCCCACCCACCCCCGCAGCAGAAGGAAGGCCTCACCCTGCCCGTCCCGCAGGCGCTGCAGGAGCCGGTAGCTGTGTAGGGAGGCCTCGCCCAGGTTGTGCTTCTGCACAGCACGCTGCACCACGGCCGCCGTCTTGTCCTGGCTGGTGATCTGGGGGGGGAGACACGTGACAGCCCCCCTCCACCCACCAGAGCTCAAGGGGGCAAGCCAAGGGCCCAGTCTCCATCTCCCTCTGCACGGGATCCTGGGGCAGGAAGTGGGGCCCCAGCGGTGGTGAGGGGCCCCAGGCGCCTTCCATCTCCTGCCCTTGGCTCTGGAGCGTCTGTCTTGGGGGCCTCAGGACCCCCCCTGGCCTGGGCATCTGGGGCAGCCCCCTCTCCCTAGAGGGGAGACCAGGCAGGCAGGGGCAGGCTTCAGGGCTGAGGGTGCAGTTGGCTCACCAGGATGCTGCGGTAGAGATTGCAGTGCTGCCCTCCGTTGTCCAGGCTGACCCGGATGATGCGTGACTCGGCCGCCCCACTGGGCTTGGGGGTGGGGGACAGTGGGGCAGGCGGATCCTGTGGGGGCAGCAGGAGAGGCGACGGGGAGGGGCGGCCTTCTCCCCCCGCTTCTGCCTGCGGGAAAAGAGACCCAGCAGGGGCCATGAGCAGGAGGTCAGACCAAGAACTCGCTCCATCACCACCCCCACCCCAGAGCAGGGATCTCATTCCCTCAGCAAGCTGACCTGCCCCCAGGAAGGGGCCAGAGGCCGACTCAGGTGGGGGGTAGGAAAGGACTGCAGTTTGGCTGGGAAAGTCCTGGAGATTTTTTTTGCGGGGGGGGGGGGGGAGAAGCCTGAGGGTGGCAGGGTTGGGGGAGAGGAGAGACTTTGGTGGTGCCCGAGAACCCACCTTCCAAAGCAGAGAACCCACCTTCCAAAGCAGCCGTTTCCTCCTGCGTCTGGAAACGGAGCCCCTCCCCGCTGACTCCTCCACCTCCCGCCTGCACCTCAGGTAGCCCCCCTGGCAGCCGAGAGACCCCCCCACTGGGTTCCCAGAAAGCCCCTCCAGATGAGTCCCAGGCAACCCCAAGGAAACAGGAAGCGCTCCCCCCAGCCCTCCTCAGGACTCTGAGATGGAGGGGAAACACCCACAGAACTGCAGCACGAGGTGAGCAGATGGGGAATGTGGCCATGGCAGAGCAAAGGCTGAGCCCAGGGGCACCTTGAAGAGCAGCAGAGGCCAATTCTGGGCATGAGCTTCCATGCGGTCTGCGTGGACACCACAGGCTCGACCCAGAATGAAACTGGCCCTGGCTGGACTCCGGCTTTGTTCTGCAGCTTCAGACCAACATGGCTGCCCACTTGGGTGGATGCCTGTGAAGACGCCCGGAAACCTCTCGCATCCTGGGGTCTCCCCAAGGAACACGCTTCCTGGATGGAAAGGGGACCAGCCCAGTTCCATGACCCCCCCCCGGGTCTCCTAGTGGTGTACCTGGGCTGGGAGGGCAGAGGGGCCGAGTCCTTCCCCGGGATGGAGGCTGCCGAAGGGTCCTGGCAGGGAAAGTCCCGCTCGGTCGGGGCCAGGCGAGGTGGGGGAGGCATCTGCGCCCTGGAGGAGGCTGCAGGGAGCAACATGGAGGAAGCCAGGCTTGAGACGGGAGGGGGGCAAGCTCTCCCACGCACCCCACCTGCCACGTGGCCACACACGCCCGCCCAGAGAAACCTCCCTCGCCAGGTGGTTGTGGTGAAGATGATAAACTGGAGGACAGAGGAATGCTTTGGGTAGAAAGCCAAATGAAGCAAGTAAAGACTGAAGATAGCTGAAGATCAAGGCGGGGAGGGCAGGAAGAAAGGAGGAGGAGACGACGACTGGATTTATACCCCACCTTTCACTATAAGAGGCCACGCATTTAAACACTACACCAAACCGGAAGGGAAGAGAGCCACTTTGGTGTTGCAGGTACGTGTGCGGACTCTTATCTGGGAGACCCGGTGGGGGAGGAAGGGAAAGGAGATTGCAGGCCGCTCTGAGATTCAGGGTTAGGGTGGGATATAAATCCAATACCATCTTTTTCTTCTTCTGCCTCTCCTGCCCCAGAGGCCAGACTTACGAGCTGAAGCGCTTGGTGAGGCTCCGGTGCAGTTTGGGGGAGTTGGGGCAGGAGCTGGCGGGAGGCTCGATCACACGGGAAATCCGGTAGCTGCAGGGGAGGGCAAAGGTGCTCAGCAAGCTGCCCTGCCTCCCCCACGGGCTCTGCAGGTGGACCTGGGGGCTGAACTCCTCAGAGCACTTCCCTGGGCCCTTTGGGAGGACCAGCACCCCCCAGGCAAGGAGAGCTGTGGGCTTGAAGAAGGTCCCCTCCAGCCTCAGGGGGACCTCACCCCATCCCACCCCCTCTTCCTTGGGGGGGGCCACCCCCCCCAAGCACTGACAAGGCCCGGCTCCACTGGGCTGCTGGGCATTTAGGAGTGGCTGAGGGTTGCCAAGTCTGGGGTGGGAAATTCCTGGAGATTCAGGGAGGGAGGGGCCTCAGCAGAAAATAAGGCCACAGCGCCACCTCTCCAAAGCGGCCATCCCCCCCCCCCCCCGAGAAGTGATCTGCATTGTCCGGAGAGCAGCTGTAATTCTGGGAGATCTCCAGGTCCCATCTGGAGGTTGGCAGCTGTAGTGACTGCTACCCCAGTGGGCAAACACTGGCTTGCTGGTTGGAGGGGGAGGGACCGCAGGTGGTGCTTGGGGCTGGCGAGAGGGCACTGGCCTCCCTCTCCCTTCCGGAGCCCCCCTCTCTCCAGTTCTCCTTCTGACCCCCCCTCCTGCCCCTCTTTCTTGCCTCTGCTCCTCCGAAAGCTTCTGCTGCCCCCGAAAGGCCGCAAGGAAGAAGGGGTTGGGGCAAAGGCTGTATCCTTGGCACGACTCCTGCAGCTGCCGGATCAAGGCCAGAGTCTCGGCTTCCTGGGGGACAGACAGGCGGGCGGGAGGGAGGGAGGGAAGGGGGGGCTCTGGCCAAGCCCAGCCCCACCCCCATCTGGACACAGAACGGAGCAACTGCGGCCCCCCTCCAGTCCGGCAGCCTCACGCTTACCTTCCGCCTCTTCTCAAAGTTGATGAGATTGCCCTGGAGCAGGGAGAAAGGAGCCAGGCAGCTAGACCCACCCGGCAGGGAGGGTGGGTGGAGCTGCTGCTGCAGGAGGTGAGGAAGTGGGTTGGGGGCTCAGGCAGGCTGTGGCAGTGGAGTCAGCAGTGTCCACTGGGCAGAGACTTCAGGTTCCTGATGCGGAAGGGAATCCTGGCCCGCCTCCGATCCTACGCTCAGCCTCCCCCCACCTCTCCAGAGAGCAGCGCTGCCTAGTGGCCCTGCTGCTAGACCGGGCTGGCCAAACTGCGGCTCTTTCACACACATTGAGTGGCTCTCAAAGCCCCCACTGGCCAGCTTGGAGCCACTTCACCAAGCCAGCCGTCAGCTTGGAGAATGCATTTAAAGTTGCTTTCTTTCTACCTCCCCCATCTATTTGCCTTCCTTCCTTCCTTCCTCTCTGCTCTCAATTTAACATCTGACGTTCATGTCTTGCAGCTCTCCAACATCTGCTGTGGCTCTTAAGTTAAGCAGGTTTGGCCACCCTGTGCTAGACGGACCAGCAGCCCCCTCTGCCCCAACAGAAAGCCCATTTGCTCAGCGTCCCCAGGATCCCTGCACCAGCCTGGTGCTGCCAGGACGAAATTAAAGCCAGGGAGCACAGCTGGGAAAAGGATCTGCAATGCTCAGGGGGCAACAGGGGGGCGGGGACAATTTGCCCTCTGCTGAGGATACTCAGCGGGATCCGTTTCCACTTTATTGCCCAGAATGCTCACCTCCACGAAATCCGGAAGGGCCGTGTCCAGCATGACCAGGTCAGTCAGGAAGGTGCCAAGATAGGGCACTGTGGGGGGCTGCAAAAGACCACAACAGGATTGGCTCCTTCTCACCCCCCCTCCCCTTTGAACTCTTCAAGCACACAGAACACATGGGGGGGGGGGCACAGGTCTTGCACTGAGAGTGTCTCTGCAAAGGACAGCAGGAGAGAGAGGCAGGCAAGATCAACCCCGAGAGGGGACAAAAGGGAAAGGCGGCAGAGAAGAGGTGGGTGGGTGGCTGCATGCCTGTTCAGAGCCTCAAGTAGTCTAAATCCCACAGAATGGCGGAGGAGAAGGCTGGGGGGAAACTGTTGCATGGCCTTGGCCAAAAGGACCCCCCCACCCCCACCCCACTCCCAGGCCGCTCCAATCATGTCAGAGCCAACAGCGGTGCCCCCTTGGAGAAGGAGCCCATGGCACAATGGCTGGCAGAAGACCCCTGCCCCAGAGAGAGGGGCAAAGGGAAAGGGCAGCACATCCCCCTCCCCCCTGTGTCCAGGAAAGGGCAGGGGCTCTCACCATGCGCTGGCTGCAAGGGGTCAGCTTCAGAGGGGTCTTGGCTGGCGTCTGGAGGGGGCTGCTGCCTCCCTCACTGGTGGGGCTACGAGGACCTCCGTCCTGCAGAAGAGACCCAGGAGGGTCAACAACACAGCCCATGCGACCCCCCCCCCCACCAAAAAGAAAAGCATGGGCCGTGCCAGAGAGCCAACAGGGCTGCCTCTCGCTTGCTTGCTGGGGTTTCCCCTCGTCCACTGGAAGGAAGAGAGATCCTTTAAAAGCCCCAAGGCAGGAAGAGATCCAGCGGCTTCCCCTTTGGGCGCTGCTGCAGCACCACGTTGGGGGAGGGAGGTGCCCAGCTCTAGGGCCAGGTCAGGAGCCTTTGCTTGCGCTGGGAGGAGATGCTGCAGAGGGGGAGGGGGGCTTATGCAAATGAGTTATGCAGGTGAGTTGTGCGAATGAGCTCCGGCACCTCTTTTTCTGCTCCTGCTGTCGGATGCTGAGGGAGTCTGGCCTGGCTGCTTAAAGGTTCCAGCCCAGAATTCTCCTCGTCGCCTGCCAGTGGGGGGCAGCAGAAGAGTGACGGGCAGGACTAGAGCAGCCTTGGAGCTCAGTCAGACCCCAAAGGGCTTCACACTGGCCTCCTCCCGGGAGTCTGTCTGGCGGCCTCACCTGATTCAGTGGCCAGCTGGAAATGGTGCTGAACTACTTCGTCTCCTGCTCTGTGGTCAAGAGGGCCACTGTTTTCATTGCACGGCTTTTCTTCGTTCTCACCTCATTGTTTGTATTGCTTGGCTATGTTGTGATCTGCCCTGAGCTTATTCATGGGGGAGAGCAGAATATGAATTTCCTAAATGAATAGGTGAATTTAAGACCAACAGAAGTTTAATTCGGGGGATAAGCTTTTGGGTGCACATTCTATTGCTTCAGACCAACACAGCTACCAGGCGCTTTATTGTAATTGTATATTTAATTGAGGAATAACTCTTATGTAATTGGAGTATTTTATTATTGTACTACTGTAATGCCGTATTTTATGTTATGTAAGCCACCCTGAGGCTGCTTTGGCGGGGAGGGCGAGATATAAATTAAAATTATTATTATTATTAACAAAGATACTGTTGAATTACGGTAATTAATGTTTTGATTGCAGCAGCTAGAATGACGATAGCTGCAAACTGGGTAAACTCTTCTCCACCTTTATTAGATCAATGGTTTCATAGGCTGTGGGAAATGTTTAATTGTTGACACTTTGTAATTATTTTATGTAAAGGATAAATAAACTCTATTATTGTGGGGGGGGGGGAGACCAACACAGCTACCCACCTGAGTGAAAGGGAATGAAGGGCATAGAGTGGGAGAGGCCATCTTGGCAGGGCTGCTTGAGCCTGCGTGGGGGGGGGGGACTTGCTTAATGTAAGAGCGAGGCAGATGTTTGAGAGCTGCAAAAGAGGAAGGAGGGAGGGAGGAAGGAGGCCTGCTTCCTGGCTTCTGCTCAGCACCTCTCAGGGCCTGCCCCATAAATCTCTCTTGGGGGGGGGAGCAGCCCAGCTGGCTAAGTCCTTGGGTCACACCCCTGTGCAGTGCTGCCTGGGGCCCGCTCTCCCTCCCACCTGCTGCAGCAGGATTTCTCGGCAGTTCCAGTGATTGTTGTCTTCAGAGAAGATCTCCGAGAGCTTCTGGAAGGAGCTCCTGGCAGTCCTGTGGGGGCAAGGGGGCCTTCATGAGTGGAACAGCCTGGCCCACCCCCCAGGCTGGGGGGCACAATCCCTTAAGATTCCGCTCCCCACAAGGGCCTAGCCAGAGGAGGCCTGGTATCCCCAGCGCCCCTTTCCTGACTGCTGCCCCCCCTTTGGCCTCCCCGTGGCTCACCTGTTGACCACTGCCCAGGTGCGCTTCAACCGATAGGTGGGGTTGGCCCGCAAGGCAGAGAGGATGGCATATAGCGAGGAGAAGTTCCGCAGGGCCCGGCAGTGCTGTGCAATGGAGGACAGAAAAGGTTTTAGCTCATGGTCCCCAGAAAGGCTTCCAGGCAGCTCCTGAGAGATGCTCAGCTGGCAAACCAAGGATGCAAAGCACCACAGTGAACCTGGATTAATTGATTCATTATACCCATTTTAACGGTGGGCTCAGCGTGAAGGGAGAGCTGCTTCGTTTCATAAATCTGAGGCGTTATTATAATACGTAACAACACCTAAGAACACGACCTTACTTTTTAACAAGAACTGGAAAAGCATCTATAGCAAAGCACTTAGTAGGATATAAATTTATATAAGTTCTTTAAACTCACTGGAATAATTAAGATGCATATCTGCCGTGGAGAAATGCCCTTCACCCTAGAATTCACCCCAGTTTTCAGTTACTGGCAATGTTCCCTCTAAGCTGCAGAGTCTTCTGAGCAAAAATTCTACTTTGTGAGCTACTTGCATTAAAGCTGTGAGCTCCTGCATAAATTACGGTAGTGTGCTCCGGGGTCATCCTTCCTGAGCTAAGAGAAAAATGTGTGAGCTGGAGGCTAAAAATCTGTGCGCTAGCTCACACTAACTCATCTTAGAGGGAACACTGGTTACTGGGAGTACGCTCTGTGCATGAGCAGGAGCCCAGTTCCTGAGACGAGCTGCTGGCAGAAAAGAGGGGGCTGGGGGAGGGGCCATCAGGCTGCAAGTCCAGAGTGCTCTTGGCTATGCGAAGGACTCCGGCTGAAGAAGGACAAACAGCTGCCAACTCCACACCCCACTGGATGGGAACGCCCAGGGACTGAGAGGGAAACCGACATTACATATACATGCAAAACCCATTCTCATCAAGTATAGCGATATATCCACAGTATTCCAATGCATTTCTCTTTTAGAATAGTATATCAGAATAGTGGGATATTGGTTGTTTATCTCATTACCATCTTCCACTATATCTTAATGTATTCTTTTTTTCTAATGGCAAACTAGAATGTTTATAATGTATGTTACATATTAAAAAGTTAATTAGGTGGACGGGAACACCTCTGGGTCATTCAGCAATGACGCTCACAGACCCCTTTAAGACGTGTTCTCTGTTTAACCCAGACTTGCAAGCAATAGACCAATTAACAGACTGCATTTATTGCCGTATGACACTCTCGCCATCTCCCATTCTGACATGTTACTCTTTTATCAGTTTCCCAGACCAAATGGTCTTCCAATTTGTTAATTTCACTATGTTGCCACTGGATTCTAACTTTGTACCACTTGGCATTCTTCACCACTGCCCACCAGCTCACTGTACCCCATTCCCTCGTCTGATGAAGTCTGCCTGCACATGGAAGCTTCCATTCTGAAGGAAACTTTGTTGGCCTTAAAGGGGCTACTGGACTCCTACTTTGTTCTACTGCTTTGCTTCAGACCAACACGGCTGCCCGCCTGGATCGATCAATGTGCCACACAATAAATATTTAGGTCAAAAGGGACAGCCCAATGGGTATTCTGGCCCTTTAGGCCAGTCGCTCCCCCCCCTTCCTCATCCTCACCTGGGCAATATCAATCCACTTCTCCAGCACCTGGGCACGCTGCTGCACACGCAAGGTCACGTCTTCAAGCACAGAGGTGATGACGCAGCTGGTGACGGCATTGAACTGGGCCACTGTGGCCCGGACGCTGGGGGCCACGTGCTGCTTCTCCTTCTTGCCTCGCTGAGACCACACACAGCCCAAGCAATGGAAGGGGCACACCGCTCGGAACAGCTCCTGCGGAGGGAGGGAGGGAGGACAAGAAGGCCACTCAAAGCGAGCCTCGCAGAAGTGGAAGCAGAACCTTTGGCAAGACCCCCTCCGCTGCAAGGGGGGGCACTACTCAAAGGAAACTATCCCCTCCCCCACCCCTTTGCGGGACTCCCACAACACACTTCGTGTAATCACCAGTCTCCTCCCCCCCCCCCGCTAGTTCTCCCCCTCCCCACAGCCTCGCTGTTGCTCTGGCTTGTACTCACCGAATCCATGAGGGTCAGCTGTCCAGCCACTTCCTCCACTGTGAAGGACAGCAGAGCTGGTAGCTCCTTGCTGGCTTCTGGCCCAGCCACCTCCGTCATAGCCTGGGGCAGCCCCACCCCAGGGGTCTCTCCACCTGTGCAGCAGCAAGACAACCCCCCCCCCCACAAGTCAAGGTGTGATCAGGCTAGAGACAGGCTCAGTGCTTCCCCCTTGCTGTGAGGGGCTGAATGACGCTCACAGACCCCATTAAGAGCTTTGGATGGTGCTGGATCCAGCTCCATTGCTGCAGAAGCCAGCTGATGCTGTTGCAAGGAAGGCATTTCTTCCGCATCCCTTAGCTCAGATGCTGCAGGCCTGGCCCTCTGGAACTATGCAAGGGCTGCCTCAAGCTGGACTACTGCAATGCACTCTACAAGGATCTTCCCTCAGACAACTCAGCAACCACAGTCCTGCTACTGTCACGTCCAAAGCTGACTCTGTGTGCCATGCCCTGGTCAGTTGCCGGTTCAGTTCAAGGTTCTAATTATGGCCTGCAAATGGGCCACAGAACTGCAGGATCACCTCTCCTGTGATGTGCTTGCAGTCTTTGGACAGTGGTGTAGTGGTGAAGTGCATGGACTCTTATCTGGAAGAACCAGGTTTGATTCCCTCCTCCTCCACTTGCAGCTGCTGGAATAGCCTTGGAGTCAGACACAGCTCTCGCAGAGTTGTCCTTGAAAGGGCAGCTTGTGGGAGAGCTCTCTCAGCCCCACCCACCTCACAGGGTGTCTTTTGTGGGGGAGGAAGGGAAAGGAGATTGTCAGCTGCTCTGAGACTCTTCAGAGTGGAGGGCGGGATATAAATCCAATATCTTCATCTACCTCACAGGGTGTCTATTGTGGGGGAGGAAGGGAAAGGAGATTGTGAGCTGCTCTGAGACTCTTCAGAGTGGAGGGCGGGATATAAATCCAATATCTTCATCCACCTCACAGGGTGTCTATTGTGGGGGAGGAAGGGAAAGGAGATTGTGAGCTGCTCTGAGACTCTTCAGAGTGGAGGGCGGGATATAAATCCAATATCTTCATCCACCTCACAGGGTGTCTATTGTGGGGGAGGAAGGGAAAGGAGATTGTGAGCTGCTCTGAGACTCTTCAGAGTGGAGGGCGGGATATAAATCCAATATCTTCATCCACCTCACAGGGTGTCTATTGTGGGGGAGGAAGGGAAAGGAGATTGTAAGCTGCTCTGAGACTTTTCGGAGTGGAGGGCGGGATATAAATCCGATATCTTCATCTACCTCACAGGGTGTCTGTTGTGGGAGAGGAAGGGAAAGGAGATTGTGAGCTGCTCTGAGACTCTTCAGAGTGGAGGGCGGGATATAAATCCAATATCTTCATCCACCTCACAGGGTGTCTGTTGTGGGGGAGGAAGGGAAAGGAGATTGTGAGCCGCTCTGAGATTCAGAGTGGAGGGCAGGATATAAATCCAATATCTTCTTCAAAAAGTGAATGCAAAAATCCAGTGGGAACAGCTCCTGGGAGAATTTGCATTTCCCCACATTTCTCCCACTCATGACTACAGCCCATTTTGGGGACTGAGTTGGTTCAACCAGCCATGTCATCTCCAGTCCTGGCCAATTGACGGAGAGCAAAGTTGCAAGCTACGGGGGCATCTTAAAGTTTCTCTCGACAACCCTGAAACCTGCATACCAACTTTTCCATGCTACATTTCAGACAGAAGTGGTAGAATTCCGGAATGTGCCACCTCAGAGGGGCAGGGAGAGATCGTATCTCAAAAGTATTCCCAGCGTGAAGCGAAGCAGCACTGCATCTTCTTCTGCCTGAAACCCTCGTTCCCCACCTGCAAGGATCTTTGGGCATGGAAGAGAGGAAGCACTCCAAAACAGGCACCCCCATTTTCTGACCAGCACAGTCCAGAAAATTCTTCATAACACGCAGAGCAGCTTCAATTTTGCCCAAGCCCAGCAGGTGAGCAAAAACAATAAGGCGGGCCAGTTGCTTCCAGAACAATCACACAAGAAAAGGTTTCCCCTCTAAAAGGAGGCTCCTTCCTAGAATCAGCACTGCAGGTAGGCTCACTCGGATCTCTCTGGAGATGCCCATGTGGCCTGTCCAGGGACTTCATGAGGGGGGAGAGGCAGGTGCTGGGTTTGGCCTGGCCGGGGTCTCCCAAGCAGTGCCTGAGGAAGAACAGGCAAAGCAAAGCCTCCTCGTGGACACACACGTCTACCCCCTGGGTCCCTCTCAGCCCAGACTGGCAGCTGCTCTCCAGGGCCTTTCCCATCCCCTCCTGCCTGGTCCTTTGGAGATGCTGCTGGCGGGGACTGAACCTGGGGCCTTCTGAGTGCCAAGCAGAGGCTGTGCCCTCCAGCCCTTGCCCCTCTACAGCTGAACCAAGAGCCAGCAGCCCAGCCCAGCCCAGAGGCCACGGCCATCTTGCCTGCTCACTAAAGAGGCAAGGTGCAAGATCTTGGAGCACCGTACAACTTCAGGCTCTTTGAGGACATGCTGTGGAGGCCAGCTGGGTAGGCAGAGGCTGCTCTGCTGGGGGAGCTGAGTCCCTGCCCCAAACGAGGAAGCCTCTGAGCTCTGGGGGTGGCTGCGCCCCTCCTCCTGATCCCCGGCTGGACAGACTGAGACCGACCGGGATCCTTGGCCTGATTTGGGCAGGGATGGCTCTGGAGGTGTCCTACCGTCTGCCTCAGCTGCTGCGTCTCTTCCACAGGCCCCCTCCTCCTTCTGCTTGCTGTGGGCTTGCAGGAGACCCTCTGCCAGAGCAGCCGCTGGGGAGGCCGCAGCCACCTGGCGCAGGAAGAGCAGGGACTTCTGCAGAGAGGGGTGCTCAGGGGGCTCCCAGAAGTCCTCAGGGTGGTCCCGTAGCCACAGCTCCAGCACACACAGCACCGCCCTGCCGCCAGGGGGAAAACACACACTCAGAAGGGTGGAGCTCTTGCTGCAGCCCCCCCCCCCAGCCTGGCCATCACCCCCCATCAGTGCCTGCTGCTCCTCCATGACCCAATAGCTCCCCCCCACACCTGTCGAAGGCCTTCATTTCCCCTGCTTGCTCCTGCCTCACATCCCTTCCCACTCTGAGAGCCAGTTTGGTGTGGTGTGTTGATTCCCCCACTCCTCCACTTGCAGCTGCTGGAATGGCCTTGGCTCAGCCAGAGCTCTCTTATCTGGGAGAACCGGGTTTGATTCCCCACTCCTCCACTTGCAGCTGCTGGAATGGCCTTGGCTCAGCCAGAGCTCTCACACAGTTGTCCTTGAAAGGGCAGCTTCTGGGAGAGCCCTCTCAGCCCCACCCACCTCACAGGGCGTCTGTTGTGGGGGAGGAAGGGAAAGGAGATTGTAGGCTGCTCTGAGATTCAGAGTGAAATCCATTATCTTCTTCTGCTCTCCAGAGGGCCGGAGCTTTCCCCAGACAGGTAGGCAGTGCTCATGGCTCAGAGGGCATTTTGCTGCCCCAAGGCACTTCTGAGACTATTTCTCTGGGCCCGGCTGGGTGGGGTGGGGGGAGAGGGAAGAGGAATTCAGGGCCTAGCTGAGGCGGGTGGGGTGCAGCAGGAGTCTAGCTGGCTCCAACCAAATACAGCAGCCCCTCCCCAAGGAGCCTTGGGATTTCAGAGCCCAAGGAAACCAAACTCTTCGTGGAGTCTGTGCCAAGAGCCCCCGCAGTTTTGACAGAGACCTTGGCCGAGGAGTGGGCTACCCCCCCCCACACAGCAGCCCTGACCGCCTGAGCCTGATGCAACATTTTGAGAAATGCTGGATAGGAATGCCCAAAGGCTTCCAGTGGTTGGTGAGTGGGAGATGATGGAAAGGAAAGGCCCCCTGTGCCAGCACCAGTCGTTTCCGACTCTGCAGTGACGTCGCTTTCACAACGTTTTCACGGCAGACTTTTTACGGGGTGGTTTGCCATTGCCTTCCCCTGCCTTTTACACTTCCCCCCCAGCAAGCTGGGGACTCCTTTTACCGACCTGGGAAGGATGGAAGGCTGAGTCGGCTACCTGACTTTTGCTGGGATGGGACTCAGGTTGTGAGCAGAGACTTCAGATCATAGTACTGCAGTACTGCTGCTTTACCACTCTGTGCCACGGGGCAGCCACGGAGATGATGAAGGACAGTTATGTTCCCGGCACCCCTCCCATTCCTGGGACTCTGGGGGCCTCCCCTCCCCACCCCACCCCGCCCAAACTTCCAGGGATTTCCCAGCCAGGAGGTGCCCCCCCCCCAGCACTTGAGCTGGTCACATAAATTCTGCCATGGCCTTTGCGGGCTGCTCCCACCCAGGCCTCTTGCCCAGTGCAAGCCTCCTTGGGCTGACGTGGTCTCAGGGCAGCCAGGGCAAATGCCCCCAACCCCTCCCATGAACCCTGGCTGCCTCCCCCCCCCCCCGCCTTACTGGTCTGGCCACAGCGGCAGCAGCAGCTCCAGCACCTGCTCCAGGGTGGCGAATGCCTGGTAGGTGGCCAGGAAGCTCGGGACGTAGCCCAGGTCCCCCTCCGCCCGCGAAGCCAGCAGCCACCTCACCAAGGCCGGGAGGCGGGCCGCCCGCAGCACTCGCCGCTTGCAGGTGCGGTAGTGCACGAAGGGGCACCCCCCGGGCAGGCTGGGGTCCGCCTGGAGGAGGAGAAGGAGGGGACAGGCCATTGGCACAGGCTGGCATTTGGGAAGGCTTCGGGGGAAGGAGAGGTCTCCCGCGCCTTTTTATTCCATGCCTCCCCCCCCCGAGGTGGAGAGAAAGGGGAGAGAGGCGGGGCTCTGTGGTCCCTTACCCAGGGAGAGGCTCCAGGGGGGCCCTCGGGCTCCGCTTTCACCCGCTGCAGGAGGATGCTGTAGATGGCCCCCTCCTCCACCTCCTCCCCCCACGGCTGCAGCGGCGTCTGGGGAGAAGCAGAGAGAGGGCTGCAGGGGGGTGGGAGGGCAGGACCCAGCAGGGAAGGGGGGGAGAGCAGGCCTTCCTCTGACACCCCCTCCCGCCTGTCTTAGGGGGGCTTTTTCAAGACCACTGCCCAGATAGTCTTGCCCATCCGCTGGCCTGCTGGCCTGGCAGGGAGGAGGTGATGGGCCCCGTCTTGGTTCCTCCAGGTGGCTGCTTGAAAGCTTCCAGGCAGCCTCTGAAGGGAAAGGGCCCTTCAGGTTCAGCTGAGACCCGTCAGACGGGGGGGGGGGGGCACAGAGGGGGGGGGCTGATGTCTGCCAGGCCAGGGGGCATAGAGAGAATCAGAGAATCCTAGAGTTTGAAGGGACCTCCAGGGTCATCTAGTCCAACCCCCTGCACCATGCAGGAAACTCACAAACACCTCCCCCTAAATTCACAGGACCCTCATTGCTGTCAGATGGCCATCTAGCCTCTGATGAAAAACCTCCAAGGAAGGAGAGCCCACCACCTCCCAAGGAGGAAGCCTCTTCCACTGAGGAACCACTCTAAACTCACAAATACCTCCCCCTAAATTCACAGGATCCTCACTGCTGTCAGATCGCCGTTTAGCCTCTGTTGAAAAACCTCCAAGGAAGGAGAGCCCACCACCTCCCGAGGAGGAAGCCTCTTCCACTGAGGAACCGCTCTAAACTCACAGACAACTCCCCCTGAATTCACAGGATCTTCATTGCTGCCAGATGGCCATCTAGCCTCTGCTTAAAAACCTCCAAGGAAGGAGAGCCCACCACCTCCCGAGGAGGAAGCCTCTTCCACTGAGGAACCGCTCTAAACTCACAGACAACTCCCCCTGAATTCACAGGATCTTCATTGCTGTCAGATGGCCATCCAGCCTCTGCTGAAAAACCTCCAAGGAAGGAGAGCCCACCACCTCCCAAGGAGGAAGCCTCTTCCACTGAGGGTCTCTCTGTTGACGGGGCCACCCCGTGCAGGAGACCAGGCTCCCGTGGCTGGGGGCCGGGCGGGCGGGCGGGCAAGAAGCTACAGCCGGGCCCTGCATCGCCTCCCGCCGTAAGGGAGCTACAGCCACAGGCGGGGGAGGGGGGAGGCTGAGGGCGGCCCGGGCGCAGCGCCCTTCGCCGACCTTCCCCGCCGAGCGCAGCCGTCGGACCGGTCTGGCGAGAGGCGGCCGGCGGGTCAGGGCAGCCCAGCCCGCCCCCTCCCGGCACCCAGCCGCCCCCCCCCCCCCGCGGCTGCCCCCGGGAGCTCCCCCGGCGACCCCCCCCCCGACAGCCGGCAGCCGCCTCCCCCCCTTTCCACTCCCGCCCGGGAACCGTCGGGGGGAGCAGGCGAGCGCGCAGGGGGGGTCCTCTCCTCTCTCTTTCTCTCCCGTCGGGGCCCCCACCCCGGGGAGGAAGCCTGGGAGAGGCCAGTCCCCCCCCCCGCCCGCCCCCGGGGCTCCTCTCCCGAGCGAAGGGGCCGCCCCCGCCCCCGCCCCGCCGGGCCCTACCATGGCCAGCTCGGCCTTGCCCATCCCCGCCGCCTCCGCCTGGGCTCCACTCCACTCCACTCCACTCCGGCCGCTGCTGCTGCTGCTGCCGCCTGCCCGGCGGACGGGGAGGGAAGAGGCGGCGACGCCCCCAGCCCGGCTTGCCCCGACGGCGCCCAGGGGAGGGAGGGAGGGAGGGCGGGAGCGCGCAGCAGAGGGCGGGAGAGCTCGGCCCCCTCCCTTCGGAGACACCCCCAGCCCCGCCCCCCTGGCAGCCCGCCTGCAGCCCACCCGCGGGACCCGGGCCGAGGGGGGAGAGGCCCTACGCGCCCCCCCCCCCCCAGCCTCCCCCTGCTGCTTGGGTCCTTCTGTACCCGCCGCGCAGGAGAACAGAAGGCAGGGATGAGTGGAGGGGGCGAGGGCCTGCCAGGCCAGCTGCCCTCTAGCGCTGGAGTTGCCCCCTCCAAACCCTCTCTGCCCCACATTCCGGAGCAGGGAATGTGACTGGAAAAGGAGCGCCGCAGAGCCTTGCCAGCCCTTGAGCCCCCTGGCTTCAAGCCTCTGATGGTCCAGCAGGGAAGGAGAATGTGGCACAATCCCCTGGGCCTCAGAGAGAGCCATTTTGGTGTAGTGGTGAAGGGTGCCCACTCTTATCTGGGAGAACAGCGTTTGATTCCCCACTCCTCCACTTGCACCACTGGAATGGCCTTGGCAGAGCTCTGGCAGTTGTTCTTCAAAGGGCAGCTGCTGCGAGACCTCTCTCAGCCCCACCCACCTCACAGGGTGTCTGTTGTGGGGGAGGAAGGGAAAGGAGATTTTGAGCTGCTCCAAGTCTCTGAGAGCCAGTTTGGTGTAGTGGTTAAGTGTGCGCTCTTATCTGGGAGAACCGGGTTTGATTCCTCACTCCTCCACTTGCACCTGCTGGAATGGCCTTGGGTCAGCCATAGCTCTCTTGCAGAGGTGTCCTTGAAAGGGCAGATTCTGTCAGAGCTCTCTCACACCCAGCTCACAGGGTGTCTGTTATGGGGGAGGAAGATAAAGGAGATTGTCAGCCGTTCTGAGTTTCCAATTCAGAGAGAAGGGCTGGGTATAAATCTGCAATCTTCTTCTTCAGGCGCAGGACCTTTCTCAGCTCAACAAGGGTGCTAGACCTGGCGGAGGGACTCCAAGGCGTTTGGGTGCTGCCCAATCCTCCAAGCTGTGGAGTCTTGTGAGCAAAAATTCTACTTTGTGAGCTACTGGCATGAAAGTTGTGAGCGGCTGCATCAATGAGTGTGTTCTGGGGCCCTCCTTCCTGAGCGAAGACAAAAATGTGTGAGCTAAAGGCTAGAAATCTGTGAGCTAGCTCACACTAACTCAGCTTGGAAGGAACACTGGTGCTGCCTCTAGTTGGAAGATGGAGCTGGAAAGGGCTCTCCAGCCACAGCTGAGCAATGGTGACCTTTCATGGGGATTTCATTATGCAGTATTGCATTATTTATTCATTCATTTGGCCATCACCATTCTCCCCCCCTCCCCTGGTGAGGTAGGTCGGGCTGAGAGCATGTGACTGACCCAAGGCCATCCAGCCAGCTTCCGCGGCAGGAGTAGGGATTCGAACCTGGGTCTCCCAGACGCTAGGCTAGCACTCTGGACCACTAGACCACAGTGGCTCTCTCTCTCTCTCTCTCTCTGTCTCAAGAGGGGCCTTGCCACCCCCCGCCTAGACTCTCATGGAAGGACTGGCCAGGGGGCTGGAAGGTGGAGGGGGCCACTGGGAAGCCCCGGAGACCCTTCAAAACGTATGGCTCCCTGTCCCATTAATTGAAGAGAACCCCCCCCCCGGGGGGCCACTGGGCCAGAGAGAGCAGGGGAGGAAGCTGGATGTAGGGGTGGGGGGATTGGTCCAGTTGATAGAAGCTCTCCAGGATGGGCCAGGCAAGAAAAGGAGGGGCTTCACTGAAGACAGCTTCAAGACGGGATTAGACCAGCATCTGGAGCAGAGGTCCATCAGTGGCTATTAGCCACAGCCTATTGTTGGAACTCTCTATCCCGGGCAGGGATGCTCTGTATTCTTGGTGCTTGGGGGGCACAGTGGGAGGGCTTCTAGTGTCCTGGCCCCACTGGTGGACCTCCTGATGGCCCCTGGATTTTTTGGCTCCTGTGTGACACAGAGTGTTGGACTGGAGGAGCCACTGGCCTGATCCAACATGGCTTCTCTTATGTTCTTATGTGACACAGAGTGTTGGACTGGAGGGGCCACTAGCCTGATCCAACATGGCTTCTCTTATGTTCTTATGTGACACAGAGTGTTGGACTGGATGGGCCACTGGCCTGATCCAACCTGGCTTCTCTTATGTTCTTATGTGACACAGAGTGTTGGACTGGAGGGGCCACTGGCCTGATCCAACCTGGCTTCTCTTATGTTCTTATGTGACACAGAGTGTTGGACTGGAGGGGCCATTGGCCTGATCCAACCTGGCTTCTCTTATGTTCTTATGTGACACAGAGTGTTGGACTGGAGGGGCCACTGGCCTGATCCAACCTGGCTTCTCTTATGTTCTTATGTGACACAGAGTGTTGGACTGGAGGGGCCATTGGCCTGATCCAACATGGCTTCTCTTATGTTCTTATGTGACACAGAGTGTTGGACTGGAGGGGCTACTGGCCTGATCCAACAGGGCTTCTCTTATGTTCTTATGTGACAGAGAATGTTGGACTGGATGGGCCATTGGCCTGATCCAACATGGCTTCTATTATGTTCTTATGTGACACAGAGTGTTGGACTGGAGGGGCCACCGGCCTGATCCAACATGGCTTCTCTTATGTGACACAGAGTGTTGGACTGGATGGGCCACTGGCCTGATCCAACCTGGCTTCTCTTATGTTCTTATGTGACAGAGAATGTTGGACTGGATGGGCCACTGGCCTGATCCAACATGGCTTCTCTTATGTTCTTATGTGACACAGAGTGTTGGACTGGATGGGCCATTGGCCTGATCCAACATGGCTTAAAAATTAACTAATTTAAAAATTAACTAATTTAATTTTAAAGCTTAACCAGATTTTAACTAAATGCTGATAATGTTTAATGTAGTTTTATTTACTTGTATAAATTAACTCTGAACCATGTTGTTAGCCGCCCTGAGCCTGCTCCGGCGGGGAGGGCGGGATACAAATAAAATTTGTTGTTGTTGTTGTTGGCTTCTCTTATGCTCTTATGTGACACAGAGGGTTGGATTGCATGGGCCACTGGCCTGATCCAACATGGCTTCTCTTATGTTCTTATGTGACACAGAGTGTTGGACTGGAGGGGCCATTGGCCTGGTCTAACATGGCTTCTCTTATGTGACACAGAGTGTTGGACTGGAGGGGTCATTGGCCTGATCCAACAAGGCTTCTCTTACGTTATGTGACACGGAGTGTTGGACTGGATGGGCCATTGGCCTGATCCAACATGGCTTCTCTTACGTTCTTATGTGACACAGAGTGTTGGACTGGAGGGGCCATTGGCCTGATCCAACATGGCTTCTCTTACGTTCTTATGTGACACGGAGTGTTGGACTGGATGGGCCATTGGCCTGATCCAACAAGGCTTCTCTTACATTCTTATGTGACACAGAGTGTTGGACTGGAGGGGCCATTGGCCTGATCCAACATGGCTTCTCTTACATTCCTAGACCCTTGCCAGTCCGGCTTTCGCCCGGGTTATGGGACGGAGACAGTACTGGTCGCCCTGGTAGATGATCTCCAACGGCACCTGGATCGGGGCGGTGTGGCGGTGCTGATGTTGTTAGATCTGTCGGCCGCGTTCGACACGGTCAACCATCGGCTACTGACCCGCCGCCTCGCCGATATAGGGGTGAGGGGGTCTGCCTTACAATGGCTCTCCTCCTTCCTCGAGGATCGGGGACAAAGGGTGGCAATTGGTGGTGAGCGGTCCCGGAGGCGCACACTGGATTGTGGAGTGCCTCAGGGGGCAGTTCTCTCACCAATGTTATTCAATATCTATATGCGCCCTCTTGCCCAGATTGCCAGGAGATATGGACTTGGGTGCCATCAATATGCAGATGACACCCAACTCTATCTGCTGATGGACGGCCGGCCTGACTGCGTCCCTGAGAATTTAGACCGGGCCTTGCAGGATATGGCAACGTGGTTGAGGGGGAGCGGGCTGAAACTGAATCCAGCGAAGACAGAAGTCCTTTGCCTGGGTCGGGGCACCCGGGAAGGGGAAATATCTCTTCCGGTCTTCGACGGGGCGCCACTGAAAGCGACACACCGGGTTAGGAGTCTGGGAGTTCTACTGGAGCCTTCATTATCAATGGAGGCCCAGATTGCAGCCACTGCCAAGTCAGCCTTTTTCCACCTGAGGCGGGCAAGGCAGCTGGCTCCCTTCCTAGAGTGCCAAGATCTGGCAACGGTACTTCACGCAACGGTCACCTCAGGACTGGATTACTGTAATGCCCTCTACATGGGGCTGCCTCTGTACCGAACCCGGAAGCTGCAGCTGGTGCAGAACGCAGCGGCCAGACTGTTGCTGGGGCTCCCTAAATGGGAGCACATACAGCCTGGACTGCGCGAGCTGCACTGGCTGCCAGTTATATACCAGGTTCGTTACAAAGTGCTGGTCATTACCTTTAAAGCCCTATATGGTCGAGGACCTGTCTACCTTAGGGACCGTCTTTCCCCATATGAACCCCAGAGAGCACTGAGGTCAGCTGGAAAAAACTTGTTGACCATCCCCGGACCAAGAGAGGTGAAGCTGCAATGCACCCGTAACCGGGCCTTCTCCTCTGTAGCCCCGAACCTATGGAACCAACTTCCAGAGGAAATGCGGGCCCTGCGGGACCTTGAACAGTTCCGCAGGGCCTGCAAGACCTTCCTCTTCCGACTGGCTTTCGCTGACGAAGAAAGTAATTGCTAATGATTACCGCCATCATAAAAGAACAAATAGCATTAGCACTTTTATCACTTAATTAATTAATTGATTTTAAACTTATCAGAATTTTAATGTTAAATGTAACTTTGTTTTTGTATAACTGAATGATGTTGTTAGCCGCCCTGAGCCTGCTCCGGCGGGGAGGGCGGGATATAAATAAAATTATCTATCTATCTATCTATCTATCTATCTATCTATCTATCTATCTATCTATCTATCTATCTATCTATCTATCTATCTATCTATCTATCTATCTATCTATCTATCTATCTATCATCTATCTAATGTGACACAGAGTGTTGGACTGGAAGGGCCACTGGCCTGATCCAAAATGGCTTCTCTTATGTTCCTATGTGACACAGAGTGTTGGACTGGAGGGGCCATTGGCCTGATCCAACATGGCTTCTCTTATGCTCTTATGTGACACAGAGTGTTGGATTGCATGAGCCACTGGCCTGATCCAACATGGCTTCTCTTATGTTCTTATGTGACACAGAGTGTTGGACTGGATGGGACATTGGCCTGATCCAACAGGGCTTCTCTTATGTTTTATGTGACACAGAGGGTTGGACTGGATGGGCCACTGGCCTGATCCAGCAGGGCTTCTCTTATGTTCTTATGTGACACAGAGTGTTGGACTGGAGGGGCCATTGGCCTGATCTAACAGGGCTTCTCTTATGTTCTTATGTGACACAGAGTGTTGGACTGGAGGGGCCATTGGCCTGATCCAACAGGGCTTCTCTTATGTTCTTATGTGACACAGAGTGTTGGACTGGAGGGGCCATTGGCCTGGTCCAACATGGCTTCTCTTACGTTATGTGACACGGAGTGTTGGACTGGATGGGCCATTGGCCTGATCCAACATGGCTTCTCTTACGTTCTTATGTGACAAAGTGTTGGACTGGAGGGGCCATTGGCCTGATCCAACATGGCTTCTCTTACGTTCTTATGTGACACGGAGTGTTGGACTGGATGGGCCATTGGCCTGATCCAACAAGGCTTCTCTTACGTTATGTGACACAGAGTGTTGGACTGGAGGAGCCATTGGCCTGATCCAACATGGCTTCTCTTACGTTCTTATGTGACACGGAGTGTTGGACTGGAGGGGCCATTGGCCTGATCCAACATGGCTTCTCTTACGTTCTTATGTGACACGGGGTGTTGGACTGGATGGGCCATTGGCCTGATCCAACATGGCTTCTCTTATGTTCTTATGTGACACAGAGTGTTGGACTGGATGGGCCATTGGCCTGATCCAACATGGCTCCTCTTATGTGACACAGAGTGTTGGACTGGAGGGGCCACTGGTCTGATCCAACATGGCTTCTCTTATGTTCTTATGTGACAGTGTTGGACTGGAGGGGCCACTGGCCTGGTCCAACAGGGCTTCTCTTATGTGACACAGAGTGTTGGACTGGAGGGGCCATTGGCCTGATCCAACAAGGCTTCTCTTACGTTCTTATGTGACATGGAGTGTTGGACTGGATGGGCCATTGGCCTGATCCAACATGGCTTCTCTTATGTTCTTATGTGACACAGAGTGTTGGACTGGAGGGGCCACTGGCCTGATCCAACAGAGCTACTCTTATGTCTGGGGCAAGTGATGCTCTGTATTCTTGGTGCTTGGGGGGGGGGGCACAGTGGTGGACCTCCTGTGTTTGTGAGTTTCCTGCATTGTGCAGGGGGTTGGACTAGATGACCCTAGAGGTCCCTTCCAACTCTATGATTCTATGGCACCTGGTTTCTTTGGCCACTGTGTGACACAGAGTGTTGGACTGGAGGGGCCATTGGCCTGATCCAACAGGGCTTCTCTTATGTTCTTATGTGACACAGAGTGTTGGACTGGAGGGGCCATTGGCCTGATCCAACAGGACTTCTCTTATGTTCTTAAGCCCAGACTCACATCCAGAGCCGGAGCCTGCCTCCTGCCTTCTGGGTCCTGATGGTTCGTGCCCCTCCACCCTGGAACTGAAGGCCACCCTGGTGGAGGAAGAGACTGAAGGCCAGTTGAACCGGAACAGGGTTTATTGTCTCCCCACAGCAATCACAGCCTCCCCCCCACCACTGAGGAGGGCTCCGGACAGATCTGGAGGGGAGCCAGAGGCCTCCCCTCTCTCCCCTGGGAGGCAGGCAGGCAGGAGCTGTGTGCTGGGCTGCTGCTCTGCAGGAAACAGATCCCGGGAGGGTCATGCTTCCCCGGCAGCTTTGAGGAGGGGGGAAGGGGGAGCTGGGCTGCAGGGGGAGTCACAGCTTCCCCTCCTTCTTCCTGTAGCGGGTGCGGCGTTTGGTCTTGGCTTCGATGATCTGCTGGGACTGGCGCTTCAGGGCTGCCCGTGTCACCACGTCGGCGTCGTCCTCTCCGCTGTCCTCCTCATCTGTGGAAGGACCCAAAAGGCGGTGAGGTGGGGGAGCTGGGAGGAGGGGGGGCACGGGGACAGGAGCATAGGGGGTGGCAGACTCTCCACACTGGGAGGCTCAGAGCCCCGCCATCATCTTCCCTTTGCATTCTCTCCCCCTCGCCCAACACAGCCTGCATGCGTGAAGCGGCCTCCTTCTGAATCCGGCCTGTCCGCTCAGACTGGCAGCAGCTCTCTTGCCATCGCCAGGGTCTCGGGTGGAGCAGGGTCTTTCCCGTCTCCTCCGGCCTGGGAGATGCCAGGGATTGAACTGCAGGCAAAGTGGAGTCTCTGCTCTGGAGCCCCGCCAGGCCCTCCTCCGGGGGGACACTATGCAGGCGGGGAGCAAGGGACCAGACAGGCCTCGTATTTGGCTCAGCTGCTTTGCAAGGGGGAACAAAGCTCTACCATCAACCACCAACACTTCAGCAAGCCCCATATTTTCAGCCCCACCTTGACAGCCACGAGGGCGAGAAGACGTGCTTTTTTCATAATCTTTCTCTCTCACACACTCACACAGGAGGCACCCCCCCATCCCCCCCATGCCCACGCAGACTTTCTCTCTAAGGGCTCTGTGAAAGCTTCTCCCAGGGGAGCCTTCCATCCCAGTGTGCCAGCGGCTGCCCTGCGCAAAGCCCTCTGCCAGAAAGCCACCCCAGTGGGCGAAGAGCCCAGCTCAGCCGCTTACCATAATACATGTCCGCTTTCTGAGAGGGCAGCTTGACCCGGGTGTTGTGGGAGGGCAGCCTCCTCTCCATTTTCGAGTGGAACTGCAGTGACAGACAAGGCTGGAGGTTAGACTGGGGGCGGGGGGAGGGGCTCTCGTGCCCTGGGTTCAAGCCCCCCAGGACTGGCGACTGGCAATTCTGGAGGGTTTGGGGAGGGGGAGCAACTCTTGCCTTCCATGGGTAAGGTGGAGCTAGTGCAGCCCGCCTGTGGTGGGACTGGGAGAGAGCCCGCAGCAGCAGATGCTGCCTGGTTTCCTGACCCGTAGATTGTTCTGCATGGGCTGATCCTCCACGTGTTGTCATTGGATGGGCTCCCTCCCTTCTCCTGCTCCTACTGGGGGCCCCCCCGACTGCACCCTCGCTCTACTGGCCTTCCCACAGGCTGCCTTCTTCCAAGCCTAGAGAAACTCGGGCAGATCTAATCCCTGAGCTCCCGCACTGGGTGGGCGTCACTTGACTCTCCGACAGGAGCCAGCCAAAGCAGCTGCAGCCCGGGTGGGGAGGGGAGCCTGAGGAGGACTGACCCCCCCCCCCTGAATCTCTGCAGATCTTCAAGCAAAGAGGACCATCAGCATGGTTAGCAGTCGAGGGGCAGCTGAGGGCTTGAAGACCCCTCTAGACATCAGGGCAGGGCACTGCTTGGGCCAAAATGGACCAAGATGGATGCCAGTCTGGCTTGGAGGGGGAGGGGAGTTTTGAAGGTCCAGGTCACAGCAGCTGGCTGGCTATGGTTCCCATCTTCCCCTGCAGAGATGCAATGACTTAGAACAGTGGGCCACCCAGAACTTACTGATTTGGTCAGAAGAATCCCTCCAGCACCCCAGCCTGACTTCCCCTTCACCCACCGCCCTTGACTGACAATTAATTGAAACTGGAATCTATACACCTTCCCATCACCCTTCCTGCCCAGTGCTTGTAGGGCCATCGAACCTCTCCCATCTCTTTGTCTATGTACTATGCCCCAGCAGTGTGAGTGGGTGTGTTCTTGGATTCCCATCATACCCCAACTTGTGTGTGGGTCTTCTCTCACTTCCTGAAATGCTGGCCATTTCCTCTTTCGACTTGCTGCTTCCAGGGACCTCTTCAAGACTGGTAATTATCATCCATCCCTGCAATGCTTTCCCCTTTTCCTCCCTGATTTTCCTAGTTAGCTCTTGTATGTGTTTGTTGTGTGCATACCCTTGTTCTATCCTGTTCTTTTTTTGTTCCAGTAAAAACCTTGCCTGTAAATAACTGCCTGGTTATTTTGAGTGGTCTCATAGGGACCATGCCAGTATACACAAGTGGAGATCCTGGTTACTGGCCTCTCGTGCCATCTCCAAGTGAATTCCCGCAAACTGAGTGGAGGCAGCCTACTTTGGGTAACGGTATAGATTACACTTCCAGGGCCTGTAGTGCTGCCGCTGGGACAGTGTAAAACCCACGCCATACCACATCTGGTCAGACTGGACTCAGGAGTTCCTCAGGAGGAGGCAAAGTTGCTTCATTGGCCGCAGCTGGATCGATACCCACCTCCACCTCTTCGATCCTCCGGAGCAGCTCCCCCTGGTCCCGATCCCCTAGGGACTGCATCACGTGCAGCAGTTTCTCCTCCGTTTGCCCCAGAAGGTCCAGCACGTAGTCACTGGCTTTCTCATCCAGCTGAACGGAAGCAAAGCGGCTGCTTTCCTGGGAAAGGAAGGAGAGACCTGTCTGGCCCAGTGGCAGGGGAGGAGTGGAGCCAGTTGCCCAGACAGAGCTGGGAGACCATCTGCCCCAAACAACAGCCGCAGAAGCCCAGAGGACGACTGCGCAGCCCTTCTTCTCACCACCAGCCTCTCTTGGCTTCCTACGACTGGGAGGGGAGCAGGAATCCGGCCACTGGTTCCTCCCTCCCCTACGGAACCCCATTCAGTTCAAAACCTGGCTGAGGGCGCTGAGTGGAGCAGGGTGGGACCCTCTGTACCCGTCAGCCCCAGGGCGGCATGGGGCGGTGAGGAGGGGCTGCAGCATGCCCGCCACTCACCAGCTTGATGTGCTGGACTTTGGATGCCAGATGCTCCACTCCAGCCTTGGCACTGAGCAGAAGGCGGGTCATCTTGTCCAGCTCCGCCTTGGTGGCATTGCGCCGGGCCTCTTCTTGCTCCAGGTGGCCCTGCAGGTTCTTCAGCAGGTTCTGGGTTCTGGGGTGGGTCAGAGAGGAAAGGGTGAAGCCCCCCAGAAAGACCCACAAGCCCCAGCTCCTGGACCTGCCTCTGAAGGAGATGGGGAGAGCCAGGCAGGTCTCTTGGGTGGGCTGGTAGCCGGCAGGCGCAGCCTCTGCCCCGGGGGAGCCGCCCATCCATTTACCCGACTAGCTGGGCCTCTCCAGAGTACTTGAGGCTCTGGAGCTTGGTCTGCAGGGCATCCTTCTCCTCCTTCAGATGCACCAGGGCCTCTTCGTTCTCGCTCTTCATCTCCTCCAGATGCTGGAAAGTCTCTTCCTGGGCCAAGAAGCGGGCCACCACTTTCTGCCAAGGGATCACAGCGGGGGGGGGTGGGGGTGGGGAGAGAAGTTGTTAGGCCAGCTGGCCTGCCTGCCTCTCACCGCCCTCTGCTTGGCACAGCAGGAGGCTGCAAGTGGTGGACCTCCTGGCCAATGCTCCCTCTGTGCTGTGGAGAATTCTACTCTGTGAGCTCCTGGCATTAATGCCATGAGCTGCTGCATCCATGAGTGTGCTCTGGGGCCTTCCTTCCTGCGCTCAGACAAAAACGTGTGAGCCGGAGGCGAAAAGCGGAGCTGGCTCACGCTCACTCAGCTGAGAGGGAACGCTGCTCCTGCTGTGTTGTGGCCACTGGGACATTCCTGGGCAAGGAGCCCGGAAGAGACACGCCTGGGGAGCACAGAGACCCTCCAAGAAGAAGGGGTGGGACCTCATGGCCACTGTGGCCCCCTGGCAGCAACGCAGATGCTGAGAATGGAGGGGGAGGGGCTTGTGAATCCCCTGCACTGGACTAGATGACCCTGGGGGGTCCCTTTCAACTCCAGGGTTCTACCCAAAGGAGTCTCAGAGGGGCTTCCAGACCTCCTGGGAGGTGGGTGGGGCTGAGAGAGCTCTGGCAGAAACTGCTCCTGAGCAGAAGAGCTCTGAGAGTCGTGACTGACCCAAGGCCACCCCAGCAGGTGCTTGTGCAGGAGCAGGGAATCCTACCCAGTTCTACGGCTACACCAAACGGAAGGGCGGCCGTCTGTGAAGCAGGCCAGCCCCTTCCTCCTGGGAGCCTCCCTTCCCCTCCCCATGGCTCCTATCCTAGGCCCACTCCACCCAGCACCCAGCGGGTGCTCCAGCGTGGCTGGGGGGGGGAAGCAGAGAAGGCCAAAGCCTGCCTCTCACCTGCCCAGGCAAGGGGGGGTCTCATATGCAAAACTGCCCCCCTCCCCCGCTTTGTGCCATAAATCCAGCCTCCCTCAGGACATGCAGGCCTGCTCCAGCTGGGGGCTCCAGCTTGGCCCTGCTCGTGTCTCCTGCCAAGAAGCAGGAGGAGGAGTCTCAGCAGCATTCCCAGAGAGGGCTGGGGGAAGGGAGCCCAGGCACTGCGCAGACAGGAGGAGCGGAACTGGCTCTTCCCTGGGAAGCAGGAGCAGGCAGCCTCCCCTCCCCGCCCAGCCAGGACAGCTTGTGTGACTCCCAAGTGGCTGGCGGGAGCAGCAGGGAGGGCTGCCCCAAGGGCACAGATCCATGGGGAGCTCTTACGACCTGCCTCTTCCCCGCTTGGGGGTCACTTGCTTGCTGCTCTCTCGGGTGCCTCTGCCTGGCTCCTCCTTCCCCAGATCAGAACAAGAAGCACCAGGAGCTTTCATGAGTCATGTGGGCGTCAGAGAGGTGTGCTGGGCCTGTTTTATTTCATTCCAAATGCAGCATTTGTAGGAGAGTCCCCCTCCAGAACTCCCACAGCAATGGGGAGAGATGTTCCTCCTTACCTGCTTGGGGCTGCTGTGGGGCTTCCCTAGAATGACAGAATGTGCCCCCCAGTGCCAGTGACGCAGACCCTGGGCCAATGCAGGGCCCTGATATGCACTGTGCCCAGGGAGCAGCTTGCACCCAGGGGCAGCCTGGGACCCACAAGGGGTCTGCTCACGCTCCCTCAGCCCTTGTGCTCTCCCAGGCTGCGGGCAAAAAGCTCACTTCTGCGTCGGTGACGCCAGTCGCCGAGCGGATCTTGTCAAAGGCCTCCGAGGCGGTGAAGAGGGCTTGCTTGGTTTTCAGGATGGTCCCTTTGGCCAGCTGGGGGTCCTTGAAAAGGTCTTCGGTCCTGAATGGGATGTGGTCCCTCTGCGACTGCTGGAAGAAAGAGGACAAGATGCAGCAGGCAGCCCACCCTCCGGGGCGGAAGGGGAGAGCCAGAAGTTTCCTGCGGCCGTCTTTTTGCCTCCTCCCCTTTACAGCTCTGTCTGTGGCGGGGGCGGGGGGGGGGTCCTGGGAATTTCTTTCTTTCTTTTGATTTGATCTGATTTGTATCCGGCCCTCTCCGCCAAAGCAGGCTGCAGGCGGCTCACAGCATAAACCATCACAGAGTTAAAACAATACATAATATAAAATACATTCTGTAAGATCGTACATTTAAAAAATAAAACAACATATCATTTTGGTGCTCAGATGCAGATATTATCTTGTTTGATTTTACAGTGCAACGGTATTCCATCTATGATACAGACTCCCTCTCAATTAAAGGCCAGCTGGAAGAGGACTGTTTTGCAGGCCCTGCAGAATCGACCAAGATCCCGCAAGGCCCCCATCTGCTCTGGGAGCCGATTCCACCAGTGTGGGGCAGGCGCCTCCACAGCCTGCCCAAGAGCCACTCAGCCATCTCTGTGCTCTCTGGCCAAGCCATTGAGGCAGCACCCAGAATCCTGGGCCCTCGAGGGTTGCCTTGTTTGTGTTTGTGGCTCTGACAACACTCCTGAAGGCACTGCAGGCTCCTTTAGCCAACACATCAAATTTATCCCAGACTTGCAGCAGAAGAACGTAAGAGAAGCCATGTTGGATCAGGCCAGTGGCCCCTTCAGTCCAAAACTCAGTGTCACATAACAACATAAGAGAAGCCCTGTTGGATCAGACCAATGGCCCATCCAGCCCAACACTCTGTCACAGAAGAACGTAAGAGAAGCCATGTTGGATCAGGCCAATGGCCCCTCCAGTCCAACACTCTGTGTCACATAAGAACGTAAGAGAAGCCATGTTGGATCAGGCCAATGGCCCATCCAGTCCAACACTCTGTGTCACATAAGAACATAAGAGAAGCCCTGTTGGATCAGGCCAATGGCCCATCCAGCCCAACACTCTGTGTCACAGAAGAACGTAAGAGAAGCCATGTTGGATAAGGCCAATGGCTCCTCCAGTCCAACACTCTGTGTCACATAAGAGAAGCCATGTTGGATCAGGCCAGTGGCCCCTCCAGTCCAACACTCTGTGTCACATAAGAACATAAGAGAAGCCATGTTGGATCAGGCCAGTGGCCCCTCCAGTACAACACTCTGTGTCACAGAAGAACGTAAGAGAAACCATGTTGGATCAGGCCAATGGCCCCTCCAGTCCAACATTCTGTGTCACAGAAGAACATAAGAGAAGCCATGTTGGATCAGGTCAATGACCCCCCAGTCCAACACTCTGTGTCACATAAGAACATAAGAGAAGCCCTGTTGGATCAGGCCAATGCCTCATCCAGTCCAACACTCTGTGTCACATAAGAACGTAAGAGAAGCCCTGTTGGATCAGGCCAACGGCCCCTCCAGTCCAACACTCTGTGTCACATAAGAACGTAAGAGAAGCCCTGTTGGATCAGGCCAATGGCCCCTCCAGTCCAACACTCTGTGTCACATAAGAACATAAGAGAAGCCCTGTTGGATCAGGCGAATGGCCCCTCCAGTCCAACACTCTGTGTCACATAAGAACATAAGAGAAGCCCTGTTGGATCAGGCCAATGGCCCCTCCAGTCCAACACTCTGTGTCACATAAGAACATAAGAGAAGCCCTGTTAGATCAGGCCAATGGCCCCTCCAGTCCAACACTCTGTGTCACATAAGAACATAAGAGAAGCCCTGCTGGATCAGGCCAGTGGCCCATCCAGTCCAACCCTCTGTGTCACATAAAACATAAGAGAAGCCCTGTTGGATCAGGCCAATGTCCCATCCAGTCCAACACTCTGTGTCACATAAGAACATAAGAGAAGCCCTGTTGGATCAGGCCAATGGCCCCTCCAGTCCAACACTCTGTGTCACATAAGAACATAAGAGAAGCCCTGTTAGATCAGGCCAATGGCCCATCCAGTCCAACACTCTGTGTCACATAAGAACGTAAGAGAAGCCCTGTTGGATCAGGCCAATGGCCCCTCCAGTCCAACACTCTGTGTCACATAAGAACAGAAGAGAAGCCATGTTGGATCAGGCCAATGGCCCCTCCAGTCCAACACTCTGTGTCACAGAAGAACATAAGAGAAGCCCTGTTGGATCAGGCCAATGGCCCCTCCAGTCTAACACTCTGTGTCACACCGAAGGAGGAGAGCAGAAGACCCCCCACCCCCTTTTACCCGTCTTTCCACTCGCTCATTCTGGGCTCTCTTCTCCTCCGTCAGCTTCTTCAGGTCCTTCAGCTTCTTATCCCGCAGCTTCCGCTCTCGGTAGATGCTCTCCTCTTGGCTCAGGAGCTGACCCTGGATTGCAGGGGGAGGGAGGGAGGGAAGAAGGTAACCTGCTTGTTGCCCCTGACGGGAGCCGTCTGGGCGAAGGAGAAGCCTTCTGTGTGGTTGGCCAACGACCAGCCTCTGCTACAACCCCAGACACAGCTTGTCCTCCTCGTTCTGCAGGCTGTGAAGAAATGACCCAGGGGGGGGCATGTTGGTCCTGCTCAGGCCCCTGGAAGACCAGCCAAGCCCTGGAAACAGGAATGACTCAGGGAGTTTCAGAGGGCACCAGCTCAGTCTGCAGCACAGCAGCATGACTTGAATCTCCTTCCTTGGAGGTTTTTCAGCAGAGGTGTGATGGCCTTCTAACAGCAATGAAGATCTTGTGAATTTACGGGGAGGGGTTTGTGGGTTTCCTGCACTGTGCGGGGGGTTGGACTAGATGACCCTGGAGGTCCCTTCCAACTCTGTGACACTATGATTCTATGAATCCAGGAGCCCCTTCAGAGACCAACCAGATTTGGAGAGTCAAAGTTCCCTTCAGCAGATACTCTGGAAATCTTGTTGGTCTCTCAGCTGCTGTTGGATGCCAGTCAAGTCATGTGGACCAGAGGGAGGCTTCCATAGAGGTCGGTTGCCCTGTCAGGCTGTCTGTTGCAGGAGAAAAGATCAAAAGTGCAGGAGCACCTGAAAGACCAGTGACACTTGGGGTGACTCACCAAAGCTCCTCCCTGCCCAAAATTTGGTGAGACTTTAAGGTGCTCGTGGACTCTGACCCTTTTAATAAAGGTGTGGCGAAATCAACATTGGTAATGAGACAGAAAACCTAGGTCTCAATTCAGTCCGGAAGGATGCCTTGTCTTGAGTTTTGTTATGAGGTGCAGTTCAGCAGCCTCTCTTTTTAATCTCCCCTTGAACTCCCTGTGTTGAGAGAACTGCTGCTTGCAGGTCAGCAACTGAATGTCCTGGAAGGAGAAAATGTTTCCCCACTGCTTTTTGGCTTGTGATTTCTTTTGTCACGGCATTGCCCCTCCACACACACACCAAAGTGTTCACAGTCCTCCTGCCCTCCTTTTCCACGGCAGCACGAGGTCATCTCACAGTGGGGACCCTGATAACATTTTTTCAACATGCCTCCCACACCCTGACTTTACTCTGCAACTCTGCAGGGCTCAGCACCCACCACGCACTGGGGCCCTCTTTGGTGCTCCCCCTCCCCCTGCCCTTGCAGCGCCCCCCAACGATGCTGGGCCAAGGCGGCTTCTTCCCACACAATCCTGGCTCCCTACCCTGGCTGCATCTCGAGCGTGCTGCGCATCACTGTTGACGCTCTCCAGGTCCCGGAGTTCGAGAGACAGGCGGGAGATCTCTGATTCCAGGGTGTCCAGTTTGTTCTGGAAATGCAGGCTTTCCTCCTGGAAAAGGGACAAAGTTCCTTCGAGAGTGTGGGGGAACAACCAGCCAGGGCACCCCTCCACGCCAGGCCCTCGCAGTGGGCTCAAGAGAAATCCGGGGGGGGGGGGGCGCAGCTCTCTCAGCAGCCCCCTGCATGGTGCTTTCAGTCTGTGGCTCTCAGGACCAGCACCTGCCCCACAACAAACCATTTTGCTCTCTGGGGAGGGAGGGGGGGGTCGCTGTCTTGGTCTGAAGCACTCAAGACCTAATAAAGCTGAATTATGGGTAAAAGCTTTTGTGGGCATCCACACGGAAACCTAGACCCAGAATTTAACTTTGTTAGTCTGAAAGGTGCCACTGGAAAGAGTCAGATGTTGCTCCCTTTGGGTTATTGCAAAATGGGTGCCAAAGCATCCCTTTCACAGAAAGAGGGGACATCTAGACGGGGGACAACCCGCCCATAGCCATCTTTGGATAGATTGTTCACCTGCATGTGTGTCTTGAGCTTCTGGTACATGCCGGTGATGCGTTCTGCCTCCTCTGTCTTGAACCGGGCCTTTTCAAGGCGGTTCTCCAGCTTCCGCAGAGTCTGGGGCGGGGGGGGGAGGGAGGGGAGAACAAACAGTATTTGGGGGAGGCCCAAGAACCCCCCTCAGCCCCCTCCAAAACAAAGATTCTCCTGCTTCGAGGCAATGGATTGCTGCAGAAAGGGCTCCCCAATTGCAGTGGGGGGTATGCGTGTGTCTCATTTTCCCTTCCTTTTTGGGGGTTGGGGGTATTTTTGTAGTTTTATGTGCATATATTTTTAATTATTATTTTATTTATTCGGCTTATATCCCGCCTTCCCCGCCAGAGCAGGCTCAGGGCAGCCTACAATTCATGAAGACACATTAGAAAGCAGCATCAATATAAACCCAGAGTATAAAATAGAATAAAACATAAACAATACTGGGTGTTTCGTGTGTGAGAGAGTCTTTAGCAGAAAGACATGGCGACCTCTGGAGGATATTCAGAGAGGTAGCTGAATAAATCCTGCCCAACCTCCCGACTGGGTATTCCAAGGACAGTCTCCCATCCTATTCCTCGCCCGAATCAACCCTGCTGAGCTTCCGAGATCTGATGAGATCGGGCTTCCCTGGGCTGTCCAGGACAGGAGGCAACGCTCCCTCTAAGCAGCGGAGTCTGGTGAGCTGCAGGCATTCGAGTTGTGAGCGGGTGATTTGGCTGCAGCATCCATTAGTTTGCTCCGGGGCCCTTCTTCCTAAGGCAAAAAATGTGTGAGACAGAGGCAAAAAGGCTGTGAGCTAGCTCACACTAACTCAGCCTAGAGGGCTATTTTTTCTCCCCTTAGCAGGGAATTTTTTTGTTCCTTTCTCCTTTTGAGCGGCCAGAGCTGGACTGACTACCGTGCCTTGGACTCTTCAGTTCAGCAGGAGTTTCCCCAATGATTTGGGGAACGGCGAGGACATTTTGAGAAACAAGAGCGTATGGGCTGCCCCTGGTGGCACAAGGATGAGGATGTGGCTCTGGCAGGGTGCCAGGTGGGAGGGGAAGGCAGGAGGCTGGCAGAAGGGGGCGCTGGCAGACTGCAGCCTTTGGGGTCCCACAAGCCTGGCATTGCCTCAGGAATCCCTCCTTCCTGCCTTGGGTTTTAACTACTGCTTTTTTCCTGTGCTTTTACCCACATAGTGTTAATTTCGATTCCAATTAACCGTTAGTAGCCTTTGGTGGGGCAGAAAGGGGGCGGATAAATAATTCCTAAGCAGAGTCTTAAGGTGTTGACTTCGGTGGGCTTGGGAAGCGGCAGCTCTGCCCACCAACGAACGAAGGAGGCAGGACTCCCCTCCTCTCCTTTTTTGATGGAGCGACCCTTTGGGGGATGTTGTGGGCAGAGACCATCTGGGTCTGAGGCCAACCTGGTGTGCTTGTGAGCAATCGGGATGAGAGCACCGCTAGGCAGGATCTGAGTTGACCCAAAAGCCACGCCCGGCAAGTGCAGCTTCACCGTCCAGGGATGTGAGTTGGGCCCTGGGCTGCACACAGAGAAAATCCATCACATCTGAAGAGGACACATTTCCTGGCATTGCCCACATACAGAACTATTGTGCTGGGGCACTGCAGTACTACACAATCTGATCTCAGCCTAAGAACCTCTGCGTTTCTCTGCCTTCCCCCCCCCCTCACTTCTGCACTCAGAGAAAGAACACCCTGAGCCATTTCTTGGGTGCCACAACTTGGAGCAGAGCCAGAAAGGTGCTAAAATCCAGACGGATCACTCCTTGCCCTCCTCTGCCTGGGTGTAGGTGAGGAAAAGCTCCTTTCCCCGGACTCTATGGTAGAGCGAGAGACAGGCCTCGGGCCTGGAGAGGAGGGTGAGCTGCTCTCAGAAGCCTCTCTGGTCCAAGTAGCCAGCAAGTTCTGACTGCTAAATGCACACACCGAATAGGTAGTGGGGAAATCTACTAAAAAGGGGAAGAACACAGAATACACAGGAAATGGAAGGGGAAAACAAGACAGGAGCTGACTCAACTGTTACAAGCTGCAGGAGGCATGAAAGACGGATCAGATTTCTCTCCCCACCGGGCATCCGGGCTCAGCAAAAATGAGAGAGAGGTTTGCACCTCCAGGCAGGTCCCTTCTTCAGGGATCGGGGAATTCTGGTTTTGGACCAACAGGAAAGTCGAGCACCAGGTTAAAAGTCCCACCAAAGAAGGATTTAACCTAAAAACTTTCACTTCATGGTCTTAGGGGGTCTAAAATGGTACTGACCACAGATTTTTTTGTAGCAGGAATTCCTTTGCATATTAGGTTACACCCCCTCCCCTGATGTAGCCAATCCTCATGGCGCTTACAGTAGGCCCAGTATTAAGAGCCCTGTAAACTCTGGAAGGATTGGTTACATCAGGGGGTGTGGCCTAATATGCAAAGGAGTTCCTGCTTCAAAAAAAGCCCTCATACTGACAGTGAACTGGGTCTAGAAGAAGAGAGTCGATTGGTGCCAGATTGGGGAAAGACAGTTTGACACCCCCCTCAACCCCCCCCCCACAAACACTACAAATAACAGACTGGTGGGGGGGGGGGGAATGTAAATGTCTCTTTGGGACAGGGAATGTCCTCAGCTGAACTGAATGTGATACTAGTGTTACTTTTGACTGCATTCTGCTTATGATTTCAATAATCACTTTGAATGTGTGACAGATATTGATCAATGGTTCATCATTTGACATTAGAATGTTATCAACCAGGAATACCTGGTCCTTTTATGCCCGTGGCCACCTTTGGAATTCTGATTCAGGGTGATGGGGGCCATCGCAAAATGGCTGCCGCAGGAGGTGGAGCCAACCACAAAATGGCAGGGAGGGAGGGAGGGTATCTATAACTCTAATAGTAAGTCTTCAACATTTCAGATAGAAGTTTGTTTAACGCGATGCCTTTTTAAATGGGATATATTGCATCAAAATGTTTTCTTGCTTACATGCAAATCTTCAGCCACACAAAAAAAGAGTCTTGTGCGATGGAGGCAGCTCCTTACAAACCTGCAGAGCCCATCCAATCTCCAGCAATCAATCAGAAACCCTGCTGAGCAAAAGCCATCTCTGGCCCTGCCCATTTTTTTAAAAAAGACCTGGTGGGCCCCAAGCAGGGTGTCTGCAGATGCCCTCGGGCCCCCTGGAGCCAGAATTAAGGCCTCCCCCTCATGAAAACACAGAAAACGATAGAAATGACCATTCTCTGTCCACCCGTGAGACACCCCATGAGCAACAAGCTGGATTCCTCCAGATAAAAAAAGTCAAGGGCTGTATCTTGATGGGAGTGGTGGCCATGGAGTGTTAAAAGGAAAGAAATCTCCTAGGATAAGTTGAGGCTCTGGGAGGTGGCACTATCGTGAACTCAGGAAGCATGGGCTGGGAATTTCTGGCTTAGAACCTGTGACTGATCATAGAGAATATGCGTTTTTACTAATTGGATTTAGATGGCTGTCAGAGGACTAAGGGCTAGCTGCACAGGGGTGTCAAACATGCAGTTTGGGGGCCAAATCTGGCCCCTGAGCAACTGGCTGCCATCTGCTTCCTTCTCCCTCTCTCTTGCTTCCTTCTGCATCACAGCAACTGGCTGCCATCTGCTTCCTTCTCCCTCTCTCTTGCTTCCTTCTGCATCACAGCAACTGGCTGTCCTCTGCTTCCTTCTCCCTCTCTCTTGCTTCCTTCTGCATCACAGCAACTGGCTGTCATCTGCTTCCTTCTCCCTCTCTCTTGCTTCCTTCTGCATCACAGCTTGCTTTTCAAGGCTTGCTCAACTGCACATTGGCTGAGGCTTCCCCGCCCCCCGGGTCCCCTGGAGAAGGAAGGAAAGAGCCAGAGCTTCCTCTGCCCCATTCCCTGGATCCCTTGGGAGAAACACAAATAAAGCATCTAAAACCAATGAGTACTAAGGTTTTAAGCATGTTTTAATTTTTTTTAAATATATATTTGTGTTTGTCTGTGTTCTTTATAAAAATTTATGTTTCTACTCCCTAATCTTAAATAAGTACACCCATGGCCCGGCCCAACAAGATCTCATTTATATTAGATCCGGTGCTCATAACAGATGAGTTCGACATCCCTGGGCTAGCATGTGGATAATGCTTCATCAGACAAAGCAGTGCTGGGAACCAGTGAGGCCTCTCCCATCACCTGCCCCCCCCTCCTTTCACCTGCAGAGGCCAGCGATGGCACGCCTGGGGGACTTTCTGCATGCTGTTTTGGGAGAAAGGGACAAAAAAGAGGCTCTACCACTGAGCCATCCGGTCTCCTCCTGATATTTTAAAGAGTACAGAATTGTGGAAGATTAGCTTTCCATTCAAGGTTAGCAGATTCTGCAGCTACTCTTGCAATGCTGTATGTTTCATATTTCAGAAATTAAAAATAAGCAAGTGAACCCACAGGTCATCACAAACCATTTCCCAGCCCTTACAGGATCATTGTCAGCATATCAGATAAAGAGGGAACCCAACAAACAAACAAACTAAAGGATCTTCTCATTCACTTAACACAACACACCTCAAAGAACAACGAAGAAACTGAATGTCATCTTATGTGCACAACTACCCAGCTGCCTGTCTGACCACTGATGAAGATTTTCCCCTCTATAACTTCTTGCTTGCTTTTTGCATCAAAATGCAACATCCAGAGGGAATTCTTCCAGCACCCTGAGGAGACTTCTTGGGAAAAGTTGCCTAGGAGCTTACAAGACTGTTGGAGTTCATTCTGATGCTTCTTTCTCCCAAAAGAGCAGCTACTTTTGAGAAAACAATCACTTAGCAAAACAGCCACACAAGGGAGATGTGCACAGTTCATCATATCACACACACACACACACACATTGCTGCCTGTGTGATAAGAACAGGCTCTTTAGGAGACTGGGGAGGGGGGAGTGTCAGCCCCAGCCCCCTCTCACCTTGGCGGCCTCAATGTTTCCTTCTTCCAGTTCTTGCAGATCCTGGACTTCCTGCGTTTTTGTGCTATACTGGAGCTGGAGCTCCTCCAGGCGACGCTTCCTCACCTCCACCTGGTGCTTCAGGCTATTCAGCTGATTGATCTTCTCGCACAGCCGGTGGTTGATGATCTGAATGGCTCCCTTGGGGGAAGAGGGGAACGGAGGCTGGAGCGGAGCAGCCTGACTGGGGGTCTCACAGGCAGTCCTCACTCGCTCGTAACCATCTCTCAGAGGCCAGAGCTGCCTCCCACCCCCCCCCATTTCTTGTGTCCTGATTGTTGGTAGATTTTGGCAGCTTTTTCAAAACAACAAAAACACCTGCAAATCTTTCTCTTTGTGGCCATCATCAGGCTATTGTCTATGTTCTTGGTTTTATAAGACCGACACTTAATTAAATGCAAAACTTTAGAGGGAAGAGGAAGACCTGCTCACCAGAGGAAAAGGGGCTGAGTGTTCATTTGTGCCCACCCCCCAGCCAAACCCTGCAGGGCCCTGAGTTGGTCCAGGCCCAAGGAGAAGGCCTGTCTCTGCGGCTGGGAAAGCAACTGCTCCAAACAGACCAAGACGGCAGTGAGACTGTGGCACTGCCATGACCACGCCCAGGTCCCAAACAGCCAAGGGAGGCAATGAGGAAACCCGCCAGCCACGTTGCTCCCTGGATGAAGGGTGAGAAAGATCCCCAGGCCTCCACCCCGTGTGCCCAAGAACTGCTCCTTGTACCACACCGAGTGCCTTGTGCTCCTGATCGTTCACTGATCCACCGGGCAGGGTGTTGTTCAATTCATTTCCACTAAACTTCAAAGTCTGGACCCCCTACAGCTTTGCCCACTGGGGCAAAATAAGGCCCAGGCTTACAATTAGCATTCCAGTCATGAGTACTGATCTTTCTTTTAAACAATCCTCAGGCCCCTGGCATTGGGGGTGGGACAGAACGGCAGGAGGCTGGACTAGATGGACCCTCCCTGGCCTAAACCAGTAGGGCTCTTCTTACAGTCTTCTTATGAAACTTGTTCTCAGGCAGCAAAGACAAAAAGCGAAAAGCTCACAGGACTCACGTTTACAATTAGCTCTCTGCTCATGAGAGCTGCTCTCTCTTTTAAGCAACCAAGACCACTCCTGGGGTTCAAACAATCTAAGTGAGGTCCCCTCTTAGTCTCTCTCTCTTCCTGCTGTGCAGGGCTAGCCTCTACTTGGATACTTGCGATTGTCTTGACCTTTCTCGGTATTCCCAACAATAAAACTCCCCGTTGTGTTCCATATGATAATATGAAAGGAGATCCTTGGAAGTTCACCTACCTCTCCGCTTTTGTTTTTCACAGAGCCTTGTTCAGTCGCGTGCTCTTGGAAGGCAGCCTTGATGACCCTCTCCTCTCCCTTGAAATATTAAACCATTTTGAAATAAACAAATCTGGTTTGTCAAAAGTGGGTGACAAATGACTGCTATAGCCTCTCCCATCCCCTTTTGGGATTTTTTTTTTAAAAAAATGCCTTTATCTATTATGCAGCACTTTCCCGTGGACCACGATGCTCACAGGAGTTCAGTCCTTTCTTTTGCTCCCTAGAGGCAGAAGGTGACAGCCATTCCCGAGAGACACCCAGGAGTTCCAGCAGGTAAGCCACAGCCAGCAGGCACAGTGGTGGAGCCCCAGTGAGGGAAGGGGGCCACAAAGCCAGGGGCAGGTACTGGGCCACAGACGAGACAGCAAGAGAGGCTCAAGAAGAGAGGATGAGTCTCTGTACTGGTAGCCGGTAATAACAAAGAACTACCATGATTCCCATCCGTGCTGCACAAGCTCACACCTAGGTAAGAACCCCAGAAGAGTCGCACAGGCCCAAGACCAACAGGGGTCCGGACTGAGGCTGCCAAAAGTCCTGCCGTGGGGTCTTTTGTGCCTGTTCATCCCAGCCCTGAGCTTTGGTGGGAAGCTTACCGCCAGGAGATCTGCCAGCTTCTGATGCAGCTTCTTATTCTCCTGCCTCAGGCGCAAGATGGACTCCCTGTTCTTCTTGATGTTCCATTGGGAGTTCTCGTAGAAGGCCTTCCGGTCACCTTCTGCAGCCACCACAAAGGAAAGGGCTCTGCTGACAACTCACTTATTGCTAACATTAAAAGCTAAGCGAGAAGAAATGGGTTAAATAAAATGACACAGTATTCCAAAACATTCCCTTTGGTCTATGCCTTCACTGGCGGGAGCTCATCCTTCCGGTGAAAATTAAACAAGCTGCCCAAGTCAATCATAGACCTGTCGTTATATCAGCTCCAGAGGGCATCAGTGTTTTCTCTATGTCAGGGGTTGCCAACAGTAGCTCTCCAGATGTTTTTTTGCCTGCAACTCCCATCAGCCCCAGCCAGCATGGCCAATGGATGGGACTGATGGAAGTTGTAGGCGAAAAACATCTGGAGAGCTACTGTTGGCCACCCCTGCTCTAAACTGAGTTAGTGTGAGCTAGTTCACAGTTTTTTAGCCTCTGGCTCACACTTTTTTTTAATAATCAACACCAAAATATACAATTTTTCTTTGTATACCAAACATTGGCAAATGTAAGAGTAAAGTACAGAATACATTTCCAAAATCTCAAACAAAATGAATATTATCAATTCTGGTGACCATATAAATAGTGCTAGGTGCCCACATTAAAAAAAACCTCACACACACAAAACAAAACAAGAGACAAACAAACACAACTGAAAAAGAAAAAGAAAGGGGGGAAGGGGGTTAGGGAGAGAGGGGAATAGGAATGAAAGGACAGAGGAAATCAGTGCAATGCTAGTAGAGAAAGACAGTCCGTAGATGATATCAAACCACATTGAACTGGAGAGCCCAAATTCCATGAAAAGAAAGGTTCCCACTTGTGGAGAAAAAAAAAATGGGCTTGAGGGGTGTCAGAAACAAGTTTATTGTCAGTTATTTTGTCTAGCAAGAAATATTCCCATAACTTTAACAGCCACATTTTAATCAAAGGTGAATCAGGTGTCTTCCATTTAATTGCAATAGAATGCTTAGCTGCTGAAGACATCATCGAGAGCAACTCCTTTTGAAGCTTTGTTAGCTGTACATCTTCCCATAGAGTCAGTAGAAGAACTTGTGGCAAGCAGGGCACTTTAATACCCACAATCTGCTGAATGTGCTGCAGAACTGTTTGCCAGAAAGTTTTTATAACCGGACAAGTCCACCAGTTATGCAACTAGGTTCCTGCCTGGCCACAACCCCTCCAGCTTGTAGAGGAAATAGCAGATGACATGGGAGCTAGACGAGTTGGTGTGAAACATCACCTGGCCAAAAACTTAAATTCCTACAAATTAATATTTTAGTGATTTAGTTTTCAAGGCTGTACAACAAAATGGCAAAGATGAATTAGAATGTACAGCTTAGCAATCATTCCTTTAAAAGGAACTTCATCTGAGTAAAGAAAACGTTCAAATGTAGTAAGTTTGGCTCTTAAAGGGGGGAGGGGATTATGTTGTGTCAAAAAATCTTGAAGTTGAAGGTATTCAAACCATGATAAACAAGTAGAATGTGCTAAGTGCAGGTCAGCTCTAGGTTTTAAATGACCCTGACATAATACATCTATAAATAACGTCAAATTAGAAGCTCCCCAAAGTAGAAAAGCATGGGGAGAGCTACCTGGCATGAAAGCGGGCAAGTGTGTGAACTCCATAAGAGGCGATGTAGGAGGATAAAGATAGGCTTGATTTCTAATCTAGACTCGAAACTCAGCCTTCAAGAAAGGATTAGTAGACATTCTAAACGGTCACTTCCTAGCCTGCCAAATAGATTCACGAAAGGTATAAGGAGAAAGCCATTGCTCCTCTATTAATTTCCATTCTGTCCTAAAAGAGTACCAATACTGTCTTACCATATTAGTAAGGATGATTGAGTCATATCTGATATCTGGGACTGCTAAATACAATCTGATATCTGGGACTGCTAAACCTCCTCTAGTATGTGGCTGTTTAATAGTAGAAAAACGTATATGTGGCTTCTTATTCTGCCAAATGAAAGCATTAATTTTGGTTTGCCTTGCGTGCAGAAGAGATAAGGGTAAATCAACAGGAAGGGCATGAAAATAGAATAAAATTTTTGGCAGCAAAATCATTTTGGTAAGATGAACTCTCTCTAGAAGAGTCAAGAATTTAGAACTCCAATGCGAAAAGTGATTGGTAAGGATCTTAGATATTTCCATATGATTACATGTTATTAGGTTCGTAAGACATGTTGGGACATTAATTCCTAAATACTGCCATTTATTTGGCACCCAGCAAAAGCAATGATGCTGTTTAATAAAAGATGTGGTCCTGGTTCACACATTTTTGTGTTCGCTCAGGAAGGACGACTCCAGAGCACACTCACTGATGCCAGAAGGATTTCTGCTCACAAGGGAAGGCAGCCTTCTTGGTCTGTAGTAGAAGAGCTGGATTTGAGTCCAGCAGCACCTTCGAAAGCAGCAAGCGTTGCAGGGCTCCAGCCTTCCCAGAGTCACCAGCTGCATTCCACGAAGGCATCTGAGCGAGGCAGCTCTGCCTCTGGGAAGCGCATTCCCCCAGAGTCTTGCTGGTCTCTCTCTCCTGTGCTCCGGGACTGGAATCCGGCTCTTCTGGAATTGCTGCCCAGGCCCCACAGTTTGCAGCGTGCCATAAAATGTGATCCTAAATAAATAAAGCGTCAAGCGGGCAGGAAAAGGGCTAAGCCGGGGGTGACCAAGGGTAGCTCTCCAGATGTTTTTTGCTTGCAACTCCCCTGCCCCAGCCAGCATGGCCAATGGTTGAAGGCAAAAAACATCTGGAGAGCTACCCTTGGCCACCCCTGGGCTAGAAGAGTCTATAAAACTCTAGGCAAGGCTTTGGCCTAGTCCAGGGGCAGCCAAGGGTAGCTCTCCAGATGTTTTTTGCCTGCAACTCCCCTCAGCCCCAGCCAGCATGGCCAATGGTTGAAGGCAAAAAACATCTGGAGAGCTACCCTTGGCCACCCCTGGGCTAGAAGAGTCTATAAAACTCTAGGCAAGGCTTTGGCCTAGTCCAGGGGCAGCCAAGGGTAGCTCTCCAGATGTTTTTTGCCTGCAACTCCCCTGCCCCAGCCAGCATGGCCAATGGTTGAAGGCAAAAAACATCTGGAGAGCTACCCTTGGCCACCCCTGGGCTAGAAGAGTCTATAAAACTCTAGGCAAGGCTTTGGCCTAGTCCAGGGGCAGCCAAGGGTAGCTCTCCAGATGTTTTTTGCCTGCAACTCCCCTGCCCCAGCCAGCATGGCCAATGGTTGAAGGCAAAAACATCTGGAGAGCTACCCTTGGCCACCCCTGGGCTAGAAGAGTCTATAAAACTCTAGGCAAGGCTTTGGCCTAGTCCAGGGGCAGCCAAGGGTAGCTCTCCAGATGTTTTTTGCCTGCAACTCCCCTGTCCCAGCCAGCATGGCCAATGGTTGAAGGCAAAAAACATCTGGAGAGCTACCCTTGGCCACCCCTGGGCTAGAAGAGTCTATAAAACTCTAGGCAAGGCTTTGGCCTAGTCCAGGGGCAGCCAAGGGTAGCTCTCCAGATGTTTTTTGCCTGCAACTCCCCTCAGCCCCAGCCAGCATGGCCAATGGTTAAAGGCAAAAACATCTGGAGAGCTACCCTTGGCCACCCCTGGGCTAGAAGAGTCTATAAAACTCTAGGCAAGGCTTTGGCCTAGTCCAGGGGCAGCCAAGGGTAGCTCTCCAGATGTTTTTTGCCTGCAACTCCCCTCAGCCCCAGCCAGCATGGCCAATGGTTGAAGGCAAAAAACATCTGGAGAGCTACCCTTGGCCACCCCTGGGCTAGAAGAGTCTATAAAACTCTAGGCAAGGCTTTGGCCTAGTCCAGGGGCAGCCAAGGGTAGCTCTCCAGATGTTTTTTGCCTGCAACTCCCCTGCCCCAGCCAGCATGGCCAATGGTTGAAGGCAAAAACATCTGGAGAGCTACCCTTGGCCACCCCTGGGCTAGAAGAGTCTATAAAACTCTAGGCAAGGCTTTGGCCTAGTCCAGGGGCAGCCAAGGGTAGCTCTCCAGATGTTTTTTGCCTGCAACTCCCCTGTCCCAGCCAGCATGGCCAATGGTTGAAGGCAAAAAACATCTGGAGAGCTACCCTTGGCCACCCCTGGGCTAGAAGAGTCTATAAAACTCTAGGCAAGGCTTTGGCCTAGTCCAGGGGCAGCCAAGGGTAGCTCTCCAGATGTTTTTTGCCTGCAACTCCCCTCAGCCCCAGCCAGCATGGCCAATGGTTAAAGGCAAAAACATCTGGAGAGCTACCCTTGGCCACCCCTGGGCTAGAAGAGTCTATAAAACTCTAGGCAAGGCTTTGGCCTAGTCCAGGGGCAGCCAAGGGTAGCTCTCCAGATGTTTTTTGCCTGCAACTCCCCTCAGCCCCAGCCAGCATGGCCAATGGTTGAAGGCAAAAACATCTGGAGAGCTACCCTTGGCTGCCCCTGGGCTAACAATGCATGCTGCCAACTCCAGCTCGGGACATTCCTGGAGAAGGGGATCTGTAATTCCGGGAGATCTCCCGGCCGCGGGGGGAGGTTGGCCACCGTACCCAGGAGCTGGATCTTGTTCTGGAGCTCGGCGATCTGCTCGTGCACGAGGGGCTTGAGGCCCGCGGGGGGCTGCGTGGCGGGCATGGCTCAGCCGGCGGAACTCCCGGCCCGGAGACTCCCTTGGCCGCACGCCGTCTCCATGGCGACCGGCTCCGACGCGACGCGCCCATTGGCTGGGAGTCTGGGCCGCGCGGGGCACGCTGGGAGCGGAGCCCTGGGGGAAGGAGCCCGGCCAGGCGCGGGCGCGGCGCATGCGTGTTGCGTCCCAGGGGCTGAGGCGACGCGACGCCCCTCCCCTCTCGCCCGGCGCGCGGATGTGTCGTCACCACTTCCGGGTCCGGCCTGAGGAGCGGCGGCGGCGGCGGCCACGAGGACTTGGCGCGCGGTGGGTGAGGGCGGCCCGGCGGGGGTGGCCTCACAACAGCCCTGCGGGGGAGGGCGCTTGGTGGCATTGGTAGACTGTTTGCAAGAAGGGTGTGCACACAAAGTTGTGTCATTTGTTTTGCGTTGCACACAATTCTTGCAATATATTTTTGCAAACTGAAAGACGGCGTATTTCTTCGTGGCTTTGGTCAGGCTAAGAGGCAGCTTGGGCTGAGGGCGAGTGGCCCACGGTCAGCCAGCCACCTGTGGAAGGGTTCAGGGGGACTCGGCCTTGGGTCCCCAGACCCGCGCCCAGCGCCACACGGAGGAGGGGAGGCCACGCACAAGGTGGCAAGGCTGGATGGCCCTCTGACAGCAATGAGCATCCTGTGGATTCAGGGGGAGGCGTTTGTGAGTTTCCTGCATTGTGCAGGGGGTTGGACTAGATGGCCCTGGAGCTCCCTCCAACTCTAGGATTCTGTGACCTCCAGGCGGGGCCTGAGGAATTCAGACTGAGCGCCAAACTACACAGTCCAGCTGCCTTGGAGGAAACAAACAAATACGAAAGAGGAAGCCATATATATACTGGAAACAAAAGCAAAAACTCACGGCTAACTACTGCAAACACTCAGATATTAAAGTCAAACATGAGATTATACTATTCCAATAACAAAAGACAATACAATGCGCACGCGGTTGCAATTATGCTCTGACCCAAACAGAACAGTCTCTTTAAAAATTGTGCATCTCTTCGTGTTTTTAAAGAGCTAGCGCTCAAATCCTCTCGTAGAGTGCGATGTAAATGATGAAGGAATGTTGAAGCTGGACACCTTGTTCCAAAGGTCCCAAAATTGGAAGTGCAAAAACAGCAACAGTAGACCAGTAAAAGCTCACTGTTTCCCAGGATGCTTCATCAGGCAATACTATAATATTGGGACAAGTGATACAATCACAAGACTTTTGGAGTCAGACCTGTAGTGCTGGCGCTTCCGAAAGCAACGAGAGGATTTGAGCGCTAGCTCTTTAAAAGCACGAAGAGACGCGCACTTTTTAAAGAGACTGTTTTGTTCGGGTCAGAGCATGATTGCAACTGCATGTGCATTGTATTGTCTTTTGTTATTTGAATAGTATCATCTCATGTTTAACTTTAATATATGACTTTATTATTTGGAGAAACATCAACTACGGGGTGACATGATAGAGGTTTACAAGATTATGCATGAGATGGAGAGAAAGAAGTACTTTTCTCCCTTTCTCACAATACAAGAACTCGTGGGCATTCAATGAAGTTGCTGAGCAGTCGGGTTAAAATGGATGAAAGGAAGTCCTTCTTCACCCAAAGGGTGATTAACAAGTGGAATTCACTGCCACAAGAGGTGGTGGCAGCTACAAGCATAGCCAGCTTCAAGAGGGGATTGGATAACAATATGGAGCAGAGGTCCATCAGTGGCTATTAGCCACAGTATATATATATGTGTGTGTGTGTGTGTGTATGTGTGTATATATATACACACACATATTGGTCACTGTGTGACAGAGTGTTGGACTGGATGGGCCACTGGCCTGATCCAACAGGGCTTCTCTTATGTGACACAGAGTGTTGGACTGGATGGGCCATTGGCCTGATCCAACATGACTTCTCTTATGTTCTTATGAGTGTTTGCAGTAGTTAGCTGTGAGTTTTTGCCTTGGAGAAAACGGCAGCTGTTGTGTGTATGTGGACTGTGTGGCATTGTGTCCTGCTGAAGTCTTTCCCCAAACCACACCCTCCCCAGGTTTCATCTGCAGATGTCCAGGAATTGCTTAGCCTGGAGTTGGCAACTGTATTCCACACCCCATCTCGGACCCCCTCTTCCCCCTCCCCTGAAGCTGTGCTACGCATGGGGGGAGGGAAGTGTGCCTGGGAACACCCACCAAGCCACAGTCAGGTTTGCAGAGAAGTTGCTTTTGATGTAAAATTTAAGAAAAACGTGAAATATTGTGAAAGTTGTTCATGGGGAAAACATTAGAAAAACCTTGTGTAAATCCTTGATTGGCTTAAAATGAGCCTTATAAAAGAGTTCACAGGCTGAAAGTGGCCTGTGAAAACACGACATTAAAAGATCATCCCCTTTCATTGGAAGTGTGGGTAAAAAGGGATGTTTTCACCTGGTCCTTGCAAGAATTGTGGGGTTGGTCCCAAGCAAGCCTGAAGGGAGAGAGAGCATTCCATAGACAAGGGGCCACCGCTGAAAAAGCCCTGTCTTTGGATGCTGCCCACCTCACCTCTGAAGGCAGGGCACAGAGAGCAGTCCTAGAGAGGCAGGTCATAACCGGTAGACTAGACAAGATGGGTGGAGGCAGTCCTTCTAGGATTTTATTTACTTAGATCCCAGTTTTCTCCCTGAGACGTGAGGTGGCTTTCACAGTGCAAGTTAATACCTCTTCGTGCCTTAAAAGTAAGCAGCAGCCTTTTGAATTGTGCTGGGAAACAGAAAGGCAGCCAGTGCGGATATTTAGCAGCAGAGCGGACCTGCTAGCGTTTCTGGAGGCAGCCCCAGGTATATCTGACATGTGATAAGAGCATGAATCACTGTGGGCAGATGACGCTTTCCATGGAATGGTTGTAGCTAGCATTTCAGTGGAAGCTGATAAAAAGAATTGCTTGTCATGGAGGAGACCTGAACCTCCAACTGTTGGGCAGGATCCAGATATGAATAGGTTGCTTCAGGGGAGTAAAGCCTCCTTCCAGTACAGCCTGGCCCCTCTGTCCTCAGTCAGCTTTGTCACTGATCAGCAGCACCTCGCTCTTGTCTGGATTGAGCTTCAGTTTATTGGCCCTCACCCATCCCATTAACTCTTCCAGGATTTCCACAGACCCACCTGGCTTAGATGCTGAGGAGAAACAGGGCTGCATGTCATTTGCCTGTTGGTAGGAGTTTATTCCAGATCCCCTGATGGTTTCTCCCAGCAGTTTCATTAAGATACTAAGCGTGATGTTATGACGACTTTCCCTGCTGCCTGCCAACACTGTGGTGAGTGGGGAAGTTGTTGGTCTCTCACTTTGTGAAGAGCCTTGGAGGAAACTGGTGTTTACCAACTTCTAACCTTGCAGCCTTGGCTAGGGTGTTAACTTAAAAATCATCCCCTCCCCCAAAAGGCCCCAAATACTTGTTTCATTCAACAGTTAGTGATGCCTTTAATGAGTTTGGCAGTATCGAACCCAGAACTTCTGTCTCCAAGAGTCCACACAGATTTGTTGACAAATTGCTTAAGTCTGTGGATTTAAATGTCTTTAGAATGGGGCCTTGTCAGCTATTAGAGATATTGATGCTACCACCTCTTTCCCAGGAAGCACGAGAGGAAGACAGGATTTTGTGCTGAATGTGAGTGTGTGTTGTTGGCTTTTGGAAAGGAAGGGCCAGTTACCATTACTGACGAGGACATGCCGCTTTGGTTAAAGAGACGGTGCAGTTAGCTTGATTTGTGTAGCAGGATGAGTGGGAACACCAGTTGGAATCCAGAGTTCACTCATATTTGGAATTTGTAAAGTGCAGCTGGGACCCTTTTGAACCTGGGTTTGCTGAACATTTATGCCTGCTTTTTTGTTTTGGGATTTTAAAAAGATAGTTTAAAATACTGAAGTTGGTGCTTTGATAATATTATAAAGGTATGGTACATGTCGAAGAGACAGATTTCTGTCATGCATAAATTGAAAGAGATTTGATAAGAGGGTTGAACTTTTGATTGCCTTTTAAAAGGATCCTCAATACTTGAATGTGTGTGTGTGCACTTTCAGCATCGTGGTACAGATCACAACTGAAGAAGAAGACCATAGATTTATACCCCACCCTTTTCTCTGAATCAGAGACTGAGAGTGGCTTACAATCTCCTTTACCTTCCTCCCCCACAACAGACACCCTGTGAGGTGGGTGGGGCTGGAGAGGGCTCTCACAGCAACTGCCCTTTCAAGGACAACTTCTGCCAGAGCTATGGCTGACCCAAGGCCATTCCAGCAGCTGCAAGTGGAGGAGTGGGGAATCAAACCCGGTTCTCCCAGATAAGAGTCCACACACTTAACCACTACACTAAACTGGCTCTGTACTACAAGCAGAGTCGCATTTAGTTTATTATTTATTTAGTTAGATCTCCCAACTTCACTTGTCTTCCCAGTGGGGACTCAGAGACACTTGCAGTGTTGTTCTCGCTGGCTTCCTTCTTTCCTCACAGTGGCCCTGCAAAGCAGCTCTGGCCGAGAGAGTGTGCCAGGCCTCAGTTCACCCGGCTGGCTTCTGCAGCAGAACAGAGACCAACCTGGGTCTTCCAGACCCTCTAATGGCAACGCTGTGCTGGCTCTGAGTCTTAAATGACCTTGAGGAAGCCACATGCTAATTAGGAAGGTGAAAGTCTCAGGGGATCCGTTGCTGTCTTTGTTCCCCAACCCCGGATGTAAACCGATCAGATACTGACGTGAAAACGCAACCCCTGAGGACCGAAGTGTTCCTATGGAGATGCCATGGGAGCTTTCCTGCTGAGAGCTGTTCCTGGAACTCTGCCGTCCTGTTTGGATTCTCTGTGTAGTCACTGCCTGTGTTGCACGGGGGACACCCAGAACCACAAGCCTCAGTTGCCCTGTCTGTGTGTTTGGACTGCAACAGGGATCACTTTGCATTTACCTGCGACTGGTGTTCCCATTCATCCTGCTAACCAAATCAAGTTAATAAGCACCGTCTCTTTAACAAAAGCAGCATGTCCTTGTTGGCAACGGCAAATTCGGTGTAGTGGTGAAGTGTGTGGACTCTTATCTGGGAGAACTGGGTTTGATTCCCCAGTCCTCCACTTGCAGCTGCTGGAATGGCCTTGGGTCAGCCAGAGCTCTCTTATCTGGGAGAACCAGACGTGATTCCCCAGTCCTCCACTTGCAGCTGCTGGAATGGCCTTGGGTCAGCCAGAGCTCTCTTATCTGGGAGAACCAAATGTGATTCCCCACTCCTCCATTTGCACCTGCTGGAATGGTCTTGGCTCAGCCAGAGCTCTCTTATCTGGGAGAACTGGGTTTGATTCCCCACTCCTCCACTTGCAGCTGCTGGAATGGCCTTGGGTCAGCCATAGCTCTCTTATCTGGGAGAACCGGGTTTGATTCCCCACTCCTCCACTTGCACCTGCTGGAATGGCCTTGGGTCAGCCAGAGCTCTCTTATCTGGGAGAACTGGGTTTGATTCCCCACTCCTCCACTTGCAGCTGCTGGAATGGCCTTGGGTCAGCCAGAGCTCTCTTATCTGGGAGAACTGGGTTTGATTCCCCACTCCTCCACTTGCACCTGCTGGAATGGCCTTGGGTCAGCCAGAGCTCTCTTATGTGGGAGAACCGGGTTTGATTCCCCACTCCTCCACTTGCAGCTGCTGGAATAGCCTTGGGTCAGCCATAGCTCTGGCAGAAGTTGTCCTTGAAAGGGCAGCTGCTGTGAGAGCCCTCTCAGCCCCACCCACCTCCCAAGGTGTCTGTTGTGGGGGGAGAAGAACATAGGAGATTTTAAGCCGCTCTGAGTCCCTGATCCAGGGAGAAGGGCAGGGTATAAATCTGCAGTCTTCTTCCCCACAACTGCTTCCCCACAATTTGGACCACTTTGCAGCTGGTGCAGCTGGAGTAAGAGAGACCAGAGATTACCTTATTTTATTCTGAAATGGATGGTGGCCCCTCAGGATCACCCTTGTCCTGAGTCAGTGCCAGCTGCCTGTGGAATGGCTGTTTATACCTTTTCTGTTGGCAGACACCAGTTCTGAAATAATGTGTTCTGTCGCCAAATTCTGAGCACTCGTGGCCTCTTTCAGCCATCAGAGAGGTTGGTTTTAATTCAGGGTGCCTTGTTTTAATGTTTACTCTTCTGTATTTGTTTTGTGTTTGTGTTGCTTTTGCTCAAGGCCTTCGGTCAGGGGAAGCGCAGTGGTCAGGACAGGGCAGGGTGTGTAGAAATGGCTTCTGATTTGGCCCTTTTCCCGCAGGAGCTGCTGCTGCTGCTTCTCTTCTCCTTGGACCATGCTGCTTCTGCCTCTGCTGCTCTCCTGTCTTGCTGGCCAGGCCTCTCCCGTGGAGGTGAAGAGACCCAGAGGTGTCTCCCTAACGAGTGAGTTCCCAGGAGGAAGCAACAAGCTCGGGGGTTGCCTTTCTCTCTTCCGTGTATCTCCCATTTTCTGGTGCTCTTTTTTCAAGGAAAAACAAAGAAGGGAAAGAAACCTAACCCAAAAAACTGGAGTAAAAAACCTAAAAGGTTAATATGCAATTAAAGGGCTGAACATTAAAAACAAAGTGTAAAAAAATCATAAATCAACGTGCATGTATTTACTGTAGAAGGCTAAAACCATTTAAGGGCCCATCATCCTATGTAAAATTATATGTAAATCCTATGTAAAATCATAAAACCTCAATGGGAACCCACTCACCTTGACCTGATGCATTTCCACATAGATTGGTGGTCTTCAGAGGTCAGAAAGGTAAGTACACATATTGGCTCATAATACAGAACAGAATAGAACAATGCTGGACCACAAGGAAATTTAGTGAAGTGACAAAGGCTTAGAGATATTCTTGAGGCCTCTTGTTCTATAGCCTTATGTCTTAATCAAGGGCATACCTATAGCATTCAGTGTTTTTTGTATGCCACGTGGTCCAGAATTGATCAAGTAGAGTCAGAGCCTATGTGCCAAGAGTTGTGTGTCGAAACACGTCAGGTCAAGTTGAGTTTTTATGATTTTACGTAGGTAGAGGCTTATGATGGGCCCTTAAATGGTTTTAGCTTTCAACAATAAATACATGTATGTTGATTAATGATTTTTTTACGCTTTGTTTTTAATGTTCGGCCCTTTAATTGCATATTAACCTTTTAGGTTTCTTGCGGTTTCTTCAAGACCACCAAATCCCAAAGTAACAAGTAGCTCAGGAAACAGGTTGCAGAACTTTCTAGATGTTCAGGAGGCAGTTCCTTCTCTCCTTTTTGATACAGAGGAGGAAGAGGCTGGAAGCAAGATGGGTGAAGGTTTCATAAGAACATAAGAGAAGCCATGTTGGATCAGGCCAATGGCCCATCCAGTCCAACACTTTGGGTCACACAGTGGCCAAAAACCCCCAGGTGCCATCAGGAGGTCCATCAGTGGGGCCAAGACACTAGAAACCCTCCCACTGTGCCCCCCCCAAGCACCAAGAATACAGAGCATCACTGCCGCAGGCATAAGAACATAAGAGAAGCCATATTGGATCAGGCCAATGGCCCATCCAGTCCAACACTCTGTGTCACATAAGAACATAAGAGAAGCCATGTTGGATCAGGCCAATGGCCCATCCAGTCCAACACTCTGTGTCACATAACAAAAGAGAAGCCCTGTTGGATCAGGCCAATGGCCCATCCAGTCCAACACTCTGTGTCACATAAGAACATAAGAGAAGCCATGTTGGATCAGGCCAATGGCCCATCCAGTCCAACACTCTGTGTCACATAACAAAAGAGAAGCCCTGTTGGATCAGGCCAATGGCCCATCCAGTCCAACACTCTGTGTCACAGAAGAACATAAGAGAAGCCATGTTGGATCAGGCCAATGGCCCATCCAGTCCAACACTCTGTGTCACATAACAAAAGAGAAGCCCTGTTGGATCAGGCCAGTGGCCCATCCAGTCCAACACTCTGTGTCACATAAGAACATAAGAGAAGCCATGTTGGATCAGGCCAATGGCCCATCCAGTCCAACACTCTGTGTCACATAACAAAAGAGAAGCCCTGTTGGATCAGGCCAATGGCCCATCCAGTCCAACACTCTGTGTCACATAACAAAAGAGAAGCCCTGTTGGATCAGGCCAAGGGCCCATTCAGTCCAACACTCTGTGTCACATAAGAACATAAGAGAAGCTATGTTGGATCAGGCCAATGGCCCATCCAGTCCAACACTCTGTGTCACTTAAGAACAAAAGAGAAGCCCTGTTGGATCAGGCCAAGGGCCCATCCAGTCCAACACTCTGTGTCACATAAGAACATAAGAGAAGCCATGTTGGATCAGGCCAATGGCCCATCCAGTCCAACACTCTGTGTCACACAGTGCCCCCCCCCAAAAAAGGTTCGCAAGTGGGGCTAGAAGCCCTTCCGCTTTGCCCCCCCCCCACAAAGCACTTTTAAAAACCTGTGAGTTTGTCCAGTTTCCCAGTTGCTGTTCATGTTTTCCCCTGGTGTGAGAAGTGAAAGGTGTGGGGCCTCTCTCTTTCTGCTGTGAACACAACTGGTTGGTGCATATGAGCTGGAAAGCAGTGGCCATAGGGAGATTTCCCAGGTGGTCTCCCATCTGGAAACAAACAACATCTGTGATGTAAATAGGCTGCCATACTTTTTTATATATATAATTACTTTTGAATGTTCATACTTTTAAAATATAAATACTTTTAAATTTACAAATATCTTTGATGCAAAAATCCACAGTAACAATGATAAGAAGCAAATCACCATTTTCAGCAGAGCCCATAGTAATTTAGTGGTACTGCATACAAGCAACTAGTTACAATAATAGACGCATTTCGTGTTGCCACTTCAGCAGTAATGTTAATGTCTTCCTCTTGTTGAGCTGCATATAATGAAGGAGCGAGCCAGTTTCTTTTACTAAAAGGATGTGCAAAGCCTTCCGTTTCATTGGTGGCCAAAACACTCCCCATCCATACGGAATACAAACACTGAGGCTTCATAAAGGAGCCACACATTGTTGCAATGTGCTTTTCTATATGGAGCAAGCCAATTATTTCTCTTTTATCTGGTTCCAAACCTTCAATTCTAAAGTTGGCATGATGCTCTCCAGTTGCAAGTAATGCAGCAATGAGACAAAATTTATAAATTTCATGTAAAAAGTAAACCATTCTTCATTTTCAACAGGAAGAAAGCCTTTTCTTATTGCTGGCTAAAAAAAAACATGCACATTGTCACAGCTGTTTCCCTCAGATGCTGGGGGTGTTCACAGTGTCTTGTTAATCCCTTCTCGTGAGAATCAGTAGAACCCTGGAGGTCTCAGCTTCTCAGAGTCTCCTGCTTTACATTCTGTCCCCAAACAGTGTTCTCTCCCTTCCCTTCCTCTCTTCCTTGGCCAGCTGACCACATGTGGCTGTCCTGTGTTGTAGAGCCAGGTAAGCAGCTGAAAGGCTGCAGGACAGCCACAGGTTGACACCAAAGGCATGTCTGGAGGGCAGAGAAAAATGTCCAGGTCCTTGACTGGCAGAAAAGAAAATATATTCAGTTTCTGAGCAGGAAAGTGAGATAAGGAATTAAGGAGGTAAATACATGAAACGCTAAATGCATTACTTATAATGCAGGATAAAACTGTGGTGCTTGGTTTATTTATGGAATTAAAGAGCAGAATTGCCTTTCTCTCTTACAAGCAAGATTGCACATTGTTTGAGAGCAAGCTGCAAACTGTTGCACGCTAACATCTGTATCTTAGTTTTTGGCATCTGAGGTGAAGGAAGAAATGCTAGTTGAAATTGGCAAACAGATTTCATAGTTAGGGTTTGTAGAATCTTTCGGGATCAAGTGCCATGTTCTACTGGAGAAAGTTTTCCTTCCAGACGTTTCATTCTCAGCTGCGGAGAACATCCTCAGTGGCGTTGCAGCCGGAGCAGGCGCTCAGACCCTCTTGGCTGCTGTGCATTGAGTGGGGCCAGGGCTGCTGGAGAGCTGCTATTTGTAGGCTGGAGGGGGTGTGATGAAAGGGCAATTGGTTTGTGGATGTGCCCATTGTTTGGTGGGGCTTCCTGGAAGGTTAGTGATAAGGAAACTGGCTGTTGAATGTGACCATTGTTCCGTGTTAATTGCTGGGAGGGTTGGAAGGGGTTTGAAGATAAGGAAGATGGTTGTTGACTGTGCTGATTGTTCTGTGGAATTTGCTGGTTGTTCTGAGACTTCCTGCAATTTATAGTCTGTAGGGTGTTTTGCAGAGCTGGGTACCAAGATTGGTGGATGAAAATGCCTTCTTCCTTTCTGTTAAAATTGTGCTGGTGTTTGTAAATCTCAATAGCTTCTCTGTTCAGGCAGGTATAATAATGTGAGATGGTAGAAAGGACTTCAGTTCTTTCAAAGTGGATGACGTGGTCTCCTTCTTGAAGTGCATGTTCAGCTACAGCTGATTTTTCTGGCTGAAACAAGCGACAGTGTCTCTTGTGTTCGGTGAGACGGGTGTTGATACTGCGTTGGGTAGTGCCAATGTAGACTGCACCACAGGAGCAGGGTATTTTGTAGACTACAATGGGCACATCCACAAACCAATTGCCCTTTCATCACACCCCCTCCAGCCTACAAATAGCAGCTCTCCAGCAGCTCTCCTGGCCCCACTCAATGCACAGCAGCCAAGAAGGTCTGAGCGCCTGCTCCGGCTGCAACACCACTGAGGATGTTCTCCGCAGCTGAGAACGAAACATCTGGAAGGAAAACTTTCTCCAGTAGAACACGGCACTTGATCCCGAAAGATTCTACAAACCCTAATGATGTTACCAGCCGTGAAAACCTGAAATCTTAGATTTCATAGTGAGTGGAAATGCTCTCAGAAGGTCCCAGTAGGTAGAACTACCAGCCTATTTGGAGATCAACTTTATTGTGAGTTGCGCATTATTATGAATGGTTGCCATATATTTCATACTTAAGCAATGAACATCCTTGAAAATGTCTTTGTCTACAGTGTACACAAGAATTATCATTAGCTTATGTTTTGGGTGGCTATAACCTCACCCTGAAAAAGAATTTTGCTCCTTCTGAAAGATGCAGCATTTCATAGAAGTTTTCTCTCAGTGCCCCCTCCCCTCGGTTCCCAGTGGACCCCCCCATCCCTGGTGATGATCTTGCGCTTGGCCTGCTGGCTGCTCAGCTCCCTTCCCTTTTTGGTGTGGATCCGTGGCTCTTCAGCCCTTCCCCCCTGCCTTGGGTCTCAGTGTCCCTTTTGTCTCTCTCAGATCACCACTTCTATGACGAATCCAAGCCCTTCACTTGCCTAGATGGCTCTGCGACCATAGCCTTTGACAGAGTCAATGATGACTACTGTGACTGCAGAGATGGCTCTGATGAGCCCGGTAAGTGAGTGTGCATCGTGTGTGTGTGGGGGGGGGGTGCTTCAGAAGGAGGTCCTTCCCACCCCTGGGACCCTGGCTGCTGAGACCGACTGTCGGCTGTGACCAGATGCTCGTGGCTGGACCTGCAGCCGCTGACTCTAGAGCTAAAGGTGCTGCTTAAAGATTTCATTTTCTTGTAAAGGTATATTGGAGGGGTATGAGAGATGCTTCAACAGCCGGTCAGTGAAGAAAGGGACAGGAAAAAACCACTTGGAGAGTAAAGGAATTCTTGAGGAGGTTTTACGGGCAGGGAAATGATAGGGGTGAGCAGTTGCCAACAAGCCAAGCACAAACCGTGCCCAGATTTATGCTGGTACACTAAATCAGCTGCTTGAAGTGTTCCCGTGAGCAGTTGCTGTGAGTTCTTGTGCAGGCTGCTTTGCCATAATGGTGGTTCCAGAGGGCACCCCTGAGCCTGGAGTAGAAGAGTTCGGTTGGCGTCTAGGAGGGTTTTTGAAGTGGGAGCTTCCAAGAGTCCCACCTCCCTTCCTTCCTCAAGTACCACTCGGCATGGAGTCCTTTTGTGGTCCCAGTCTGTGTGTGTGGGGGGGGGGTGTTGCGAAGAGGGGAGTTGGGATGCAGAGGGACAGTGCGACATGCAGCCCATTGGATTTCAGCGGGGGAGAAGAAACGCTTAGGGGCAGGAAATGAGCCTCTGTCTTGAGGTAAGAATTCTGTGCCCTTATTCCACCCGGGTAGGGTCCAGTCTTCTGAGTTTGCGAACAGAAATATGGATTCTCACTTCTTATTTTTTGGCTTGAAAATTCTTAGGGATAATCACCTGAAAACTGTTTCTTACAACTTAGGAAGTGCCCAGGATGCCTGATGATTGTATTGACTGTGGAATCCATTTATTGCTTTTAATTTTATGAAACTGTCAACCTTAAGAACATCAGAGAAGCCATGTTGGATCAGGCCAGTGGCCCCTCCAGTCCAACACTCTGTGTCACATAAGAGAAGCCATGTTGGATCAGGCCAATGACCCATCCAGTCCAACACTCTGTGTCACAGAAGAACATAAGAGAAGCCCTGTTGGATCAGGCCAATGGCCCCTCCAGTCCAACACTCTGTGTCACATAAGAACATAAGAGAAGCCCTCTTGGATCAGGCCAGTGGCCCCTCCTGTCCAACACTCTGTGTCACATAAGAACATAAGAGAAGCCATGTTGGATCAGGCCAGTGGCCCATCCAGTCCAACACTCTGTGTCACATAAGAGAAGCCATGTTGGATCAGGCCAATGACCCATCCAGTCCAACACTCTGTGTCACATAAGAACATAAGAGAAGCCCTCTTGGATCAGGCCAGTGGCCCCTCCTGTCCAACACTCTGTGTCACATAAGAACATAAGAGAAGCCATGTTGGATCAGGCCAGTGGCCCCTCCAGTCCAACACTCTGTGTCACATAAGAGAAGCCATGTTGGATCAGGCCAATGACCCATCCAGTCCAACACTCTGTGTCACATAAGAACATAAGAGAAGCCCTGTTGGATCAGGCCAGTGGCCCCTCCTGTCCAACACTCTGTGTCACATAAGAACATAAGAGAAGCCATGTTGGATCAGGCCAGTGGCCCATCCAGTCCAACACTCTGTGTCACATAAGAACAGAAGAGAAGCCCTGTTGGATCAGGCCAATGGCCCATCCAGTCCAACACTCTGTGTCACAGAAGAACATAAGAGAAGCCCTGTTGGATCAGGCCAATGGCCCCTCCAGTCCAACACTCTGTGTCACATAAGAACATAAGAGAAGCCATGTTGGATCAGGCCAGTGGCCCCTCCAGTCCAACATTCTCTGTCACATAAGAACATAAGAGAAGCCCTGTTGGATCAGGCCAGTGGCCCCTCCAGTCCAACACTCTGTGTCACATAAGAACATAAGAGAAGCCATGTTGGATCAGGCCAATGGCCCATCCAGTCCAACACTCTGTGTCACAGAAGAACATAAGAGAAGCCCTGTTGGATCAGGCCAGTGGCCCCTCCAGTCCAACACTCTGTGTCACATAAGAACATAAGAGAAGCCCTGTTGGATCAGGCCAGTGGCCCCTCCTGTCCAACACTCTGTGTCACATAAGAACATAAGAGAAGCCATGTTGGATCAGGCCAGTGGCCCATCCAGTCCAACACTCTGTGTCACATAAGAACAGAAGAGAAGCCCTGTTGGATCAGGCCAATGGCCCATCCAGTCCAACACTCTGTGTCACAGAAGAACATAAGAGAAGCCCTGTTGGATCAGGCCAATGGCCCCTCCAGTCCAACACTCTGTGTCACATAAGAACATAAGAGAAGCCATGTTGGATCAGGCCAGTGGCCCCTCCAGTCCAACATTCTCTGTCACATAAGAACATAAGAGAAGCCCTGTTGGATCAGGCCAGTGGCCCCTCCAGTCCAACACTCTGTGTCACATAAGAACATAAGAGAAGCCCTGTTGGATCAGGCCAATGGCCCCTCCTGTCCAACACTCTGTGTCACATAAGAACATAAGAGAAGCCCTGTTGGATCAGGCCAGTGGCCCATCCAGTCCAAAACTCTGTGCCACACAGTGGCCAAAAAACCCAGGGGCCATCAGGAGGTCCATCAGTGGGGCCAGGATACTAGAAGCCCTCCCACTGTGCCCCCCCCCCCAAGCACCAAGAATACAGAGCATCACTGCCCCAGACATAAGAGAAGCCATGTTGGGTCAGGCCAATGGTCCATCCAACCCTGTGTGGCTAAAAAAACCAGGCGCCATCAGGAGGTCCACAAGTGGGGCCAGGATACCAGAAGTCCTCCCACTGCCCCCCCCTCCCAGCACCAAGAATACCAAGCATCACTGCCGCAGACAGAGTTCCAACAATACGTTGTGGCTAAGAGCTGCTGATGGACCTCTGCTCCAGATGTTGATCCAAATCCCTCTTGAAGCTGTCTGTGCTGTCTAGAAACCTTTAGAAATTGAATATTTTTTATGGGATAATAAAGCATAGAATATTTTGTGTCTGATGTTTTTCCTGCTTCTCCAGATCCACCGCTGCTCCCTGGTCCCTTGTACAGCAGCCCTTCTCGTGTCCCTGCACAAAATGGGCACATTCAGCTGCTCAGAGGGTTCCTGTCCCAGAATTTTGTGGGGAGGGGCTGTGTTGGACTGGAGAGTGTCTTTGGAGTGCTGGGGCTGACCAAGAGTGAGTGGGTGGTCAGCAGACAACTGAAGGTTCTCTATGCACAGGAAAGAGGGGAATTTCGTCCCGTGTCGGGGTGGTCTCCTTGATCTCTCTGTAGATCAGCTGTATGCTAACCGGGCTCTCCTTGTTGTTGCAGGGACTGCTGCCTGCCCCAGTGGGCGCTTCCACTGCTCCAATGCCGGCTTCCGCCCTCAGTATATCCCCTCTTCCCGTGTCAATGACGGGATTTGCGGTAAGTGGGGGCAGCCCTTTAACTGATTGCAGACGCTTCCGAGTGCTTTGTGTTCACACACTCCCTTTTGTGTCTTCCAGATTGCTGTGATACAACCGATGAATACAACAGCGGTGTCGTCTGTGAAAACACTTGCAAGTGAGCCTGCCCTGTTTGTGAGCCCCCTTCGGTGCCAAAGAGGGTAGCAGGGTAACTTGTGGGGTTTGCTTCTGCGCAGCTCCCGAGAGAGTCCCAGCTCTAAATGGGATTGGATGGCTTTTGGACTTCTGGTAGTCCCTGCGATGGAGAATGGTGTTTTCTGTTTTGTTTTTTAAGTATTGGTATCTTTCTTGCCTCCCTAAAAGCCAAGGGCCAAAACCAACTTCTAGGAGAGAGAAGCTATATAATAATCTGATAAGGAACAAACAAAATTACTCAGTGCTCCAGAAGGCTGGACAAGGACCAGCGGGTTGAAGTTAAATCAAAAGAGGTTTTGATTCCACATTAGGAAGAACTCCCTGACCCTTAGAGCGGCTCCTCAATGGAACAGGCTTTCTTCGGGGTGACGGGACTTCCCTTCCTTGGAGGTTTTTCAGCAGAGGCTAGATGGCCATGCTGGTTCTGTGAACGGGCTGATCGAGAGAGAGAGTAAGAAGCCATGAGCTGGTGCTTGGCTCTTGTAGCCCTTTCTTAATGCCCAGGATAATCCTGATTACCACTTTGGGGTCAGGAAGGAATTTTCCTCCAGGCTAGATTGGCCCAGGGATTCTGGAGGGTGTTTGCCTTTATAGACTCATAGAGCTGGAAGGGACCTCCAGGATCATCTAGTCCAACCCCCCGCCCAATGCTGGAAACTCACAGATACCTCCCCCCCCACCTTCCTGTGGTCCTAGAGCAGGGAGGACTGGGGAAGTGGGAGGGAGGGAGTTGTGATTTTTTCTATGTTCTGCACCACCTCCCGAGGAAGCCCAGAGGTCCCTTCCAGCCCTGTGTTTCACTTGGTCCAATTGTGGACTCATCGGCTGGCTCCTCATATGGGCCTGGCCGGAGCGTTGTCAGGTACCTGAAACAGCAGTTGGGATCCGTGCTCTTCTCCCCCCCCCCCCCCCCCCGCCTGGCCTCTTTCTCAGACTTTTCAGGTTGTTCCTCCAAAATGCTTGAGGGATGGAGCTTCTGGGTCTGAAGCTTTTGCTCCTGCCCCCTCCTCCGCTGACGGCGCTCAGAGCCGTGCCGTGCTTCCACGTCACTGCAGACAGCACCAGCGCGGAGCCTTTCCCGCCTCAGAATGGGCATCTTCTCCCCGGTTGCTCGTGGCGTGGGGCATTCCGTAGGAGAGTGGCCTTGCCCAGGTGCCCTCCTGCCTCTGCTGTGCCCGTTCTGCCAAGCCTGGTGCTCCTGAAGGAAGTTTGCCCCCACCCGTCTCCTTCCAAGAGAGGTCGTCTCTGCGTTCTGCGTGCCAGCAGGTAGCACGGCTGCAACACATGGCCAAAAAGGAGCTGCCTTTCTCTTTCCTGACAGAGAGATGGGCCGGAAGGAGCGGGAGGCCCTGAAGCAGATGGCTGAAGTGGCCAGAGAAGGCTTTGAACTCAAGAAGGCTCTCATGGAGGAAGCAAGCAAGAGGAAGGAGGAGAAGCAGGTGAGGAAGGCAGGGCCAGGAGGAGGGGGCACACTTCATTGGGGGAGCAGAGGGGGGAGGTTTTGGGCATCTCTGTGGCTCACTGAAGGAGCCCTGTGGTGCAGAGTGCTAAAACTGCAGTACTGCAGTCCTAAGCTCCGCTCACGACCTGAGTTCGATCCCAGAGGAAGCTGGGTTCAGGTCGCCAGCTCCAGGTTGACTCAGCCTTCCACCCTTCCGAGGTCAGTCAAATGAGTCCCCAGCTTGCTGGGGGGAAACTGTAGAGGACTGTGGAAGGCAATGGCAAACCACCCCGTAAAAAGTCTGCCGTGAAAACATTATGAAAGCGATGTCACCCCAGAGTCGGAAACGAGTGGTGCTTGCACAGGGGACTACCTTGACCTTTTTGTGGCTCACTGAAGGTACAACAGCTTCCATTTTATCATTTTAACTTCTACGGAGAGTTGAGACGTGAGCTGATCTAGAACTCCCTGATTTGTCTCTAAAACTCTCCTCCACCCCATTTCAAATGAGTCAACGTTCCTTTCAGCTTTCTTCATTGTCCAACTTCCATGTTCATACATAGGACTGGGGGATTCCACAGCCTGGATTCTCTTGGCCTTTCCCTTTGGGATCTCTTCTCGTTCTTGTGGCTGCTGGTCTTCTTAGTGACAGTCTCCCTTTGATGGGTGCCTGAGCCAAGGAGTAGAACATGTTTGACAATTTGAGTTTCTTCATCATTAGGCTTAAAGTTGTTCAGTTTTCCCGTAGTCAATATTTTTGTCTTCTTCATGTCCGGCTGTGCTCCTGCCTTTGCCCTTTCAGCTTTAAGCTTCATCAGGAATTGTTTTGTGTCTTCGCTGTTTTCTGCCAGTAACGTGGTGTCATCTGCATATCTCACATTTTTAATGTTCCTTCCCCCAGTTTTCATTCCACCTTCATCTAAGTCTAATCTGTGCTTGCTTTACGTTCTGCATATAGATTGAAGAGATAGGGACAGAAAATCCATTCCTTGTCTGACACCTTTGCCCAGCTGCAAACAGGTCTTCATATTCTGTCCTAACAGTAGCCTCTTGTCCAGAGTACAGGTTGCACATGAAAGGACTCTGAGGTTCTGGCATGCACACTTCTTTTAAAGCCACCCATAGCTTTTCATGATCCACACAGTTGAAAACCTTGCTGTAATCTATAAAGCACCAGATGCCATATTATCAGGGCCCAGTTTGCAGCTCAAAGAGACCAGGGCTCCATCTGTTGTGGGATCCTCAGAATACACCTGCTTCATTTGCAGCCCTGCTGCTGGTAGAGGGAACTTCAGGCCATTGCTTTGTCCCTCTCCAACGGAGACCTTCTCCAGAGGCTGTGCCAGCACCGACAGCAAGTGAATGGGCAGGGAGCCCAAACCTGCCATTTCTTCTGAGCACGTAGGATCCCCTTCTTCCCTGCCCCTGCCACTGACCCCCTGGGCTTGGACGGGTGCGGGGGTGGCTGGCAGTGCCGCTTCCTGCCTCCCTGCCCCATGCCCCTTCCACATCTGATGCCCTACACTTGGTGTCAGGTTCCCAGGTCCCAGTTTTTCTGGTCCTGACGTGTTCCATTTCTCTTTGTGTATGTCAAGATTTTGCCTCTTCGTGCTGCAGCGCTTGGGATATAGATGTGCTGGCCATGACTCAGTGGAAGGGCAGGCTGCGGCTCAGTGGCAGAGCCGCTGCTTGGCATGCAGAAGGTCCCAGGTTCAATCCCCGGCAACTCCAGTTGAAAGAACCAGCCTAGAGGGGGTGTGGAAGACCCTGGAGAGTTGCTGCCAGTTTGAGGAGACAGATCCGACTGCAAGAGACCAAGGGTCTGGTTAAGTAGAAGGAAGCTTGATGTGAGGGGCCATGGCTCAGTTGCAGAGCCTCTGCTTTGCATGCAGAAGGTCCCAGGTTCAATCCTTGGCATCGCCAGTTAAAAGGACCAGGCAGGAGGTGATGGGAAAGACCTTGACCTGAGACCCTGACTCAGTGGCAGAGCCTCTGCTTGGCATGCAGAAGGTCCCAGGCTCAATCCCTAGCATCTCCACTTAAAAGGATCAGGCAAGAGGGGATGGGAAAGACCCTGACCTGAGACTCTGGGGACTAAAGAAGAAGGGCCGTGGCTCAGTGGCAGAGCCTCTGCCTGGCATGCAGAAGGTCCCAGGTTCAATCCCCGGCATCTCCAGTTCAAAGGACCAGGCAGGAGGTGATGGGAAAGACCCTGACCTGAGACCCTGGCTCAGTGGCAGAGCCCCAGCTTGGCATGCAGAAGGTCCCAGGTTCAATCCCCGGCAACTCCAGTTGAAAGAACCAGCCTAGAGGGGGTGTGGAAGACCCTGGAGAGTTGCTGCCAGTTTGAGGAGACAGATCCGACTGCAAGAGACCAAGCGTCTGGTTCAGTAGAAGGAAGCTTGATGTGAGGGGCCATGGCTCAGTGGCATGCAGAAGGTCCCAGGCATGCAGAAGAGCCTGGGACCTTCTGCTTGGCATGCAGAAGGTCCCAGGCTCAATCCCCAGCATCTCCACTTAAAAGGATCAAGCAAGAGGAGATGAGAAAGACCCTGACCTGAGACCCTGGAGACTAAAGGAGAAGGGCCGTGGCTCAGTGGCAGAGCCTCTGCCTGGCATGCAGAAGGTCCCAGGTTCAATCCCCGGCATCTCTAATTAAAAGGACCAGGCAGGAGGTGATGGGAAAGACCTTGATCTGAGACCCTGGCTCAGTGGCAGAGCCTCTGTTTGGCATGCAGAAGATCCCAGGTTCAATCCCCAACATCTCCAGTTAAAAGGACCAGGCAGGAGGTGATGGGAAAGACCCTGACCTGAGACCCTGGCTCAGTGGCAGAGCCTCTGTTTGGCATGCAGAAGGTCCCAGGTTCAATCCCCAACATCTCCAGTTAAAAGGACCAGGCAGGAGGTGATGGGAAAGACCTTGGCCTGAGACCCTGGCTCAGTGGCAGAGCCTCTGCTTGGCATGCAGAAGGTCTCAGGTTCCATCCCTAGCATCTCCAGTTAAAAGGACCAGGCAAGAGGGGATGGGAAAGTCCTTGACCTGAGACCCTGGCTCAGTGGCAGAGCCTCTGCTTGGCATGCAGAAGGTCCCAGGTTCAATCCCCGGAATCTCCAGTTAAAAGGCAAGAGGGGATGGGAAAGACCTTGACCTGAGACCCTGGCTCAGTGGCAGAGCCTCTGCTTGGCATGCAGAAGGTCCCAGGTTCTATCCCCGGCATCACCAGGTAAAAGGATCAGGCAGAAGGGGATGGGAAAGACCTCCACCAGAGACCCTGGAGAGCCACTGCCAGTCTGAGGAGACGTGCTGGACTTTATGATTTGAGGGTTCAGGATAAGGCAGCTTCATGTCTTTCAACCTGTATCAGCCCATGGAAGTTTGGTGTGCGGTTCCTCTTTGGTTGTGGGAAGTGGGGGGCGGGATGTGAAATTTGAGGAAAATGAGCCACCCAAAGTTCCTGGTGTCAAAATGAGAGAGGCCCCAGACCTTTTGTGTTCTGATGGACGTGCCCTGCAGTGAGCAGAAAAGGTGCTTCCACTTCTAGGCCGCTGCAAATGGTGACTTTGAGGCTGCTGAGGGACGGCTGGGGCTTGGGCTGCACTCAAAGACCTCCTTTTTCTTCCAGAGGAAGCTGTCTGAGCTGCAGGAAGGGAAGAAGTCTGTGGAGGAGAAAGTGGAGGCTCTGAGGTCGCTGAAGGAGGCTGCCGAGAAGCCAGAAAAGGAAGCCAAGGATGCCCACCTGAAGGCCTGGGAGGGTGAGGACTTGCGGGGGGCGGTGGTGCTGCTGCCAGGCTTTGTGTGGCTGACCAGAGGCCTCCCATTCAGATCAGTGGAGCCTAAAGCAGCATTTTGCAGGGAGCTGCAGGCGCAGAAAGGGAGGCGGGGGTGGGCTTTGTATATCTTGCTCCTGGCCTTGGGGCAGGCACACAGCCTGTTTCCTAGCAGAAGACCCTTAGAGGGAGGGGTCAGACCTCTGTGGCAGAGCCTCTGCTTGGCAGGCAGAAGGTCCCAGGTTCAATCCCCAGCATCTCCAGTTGAAAGGACCAGGCAGGAGGGGATGGGAAAGGCCTTGGCCTGAGACCCTGGCTCAGTGGCAGAGCCCCTGCTTGACAGGCAGAAGGTCCCAGGTTCCACCCCCAGCATCTCCAGGTAAAAGGACCAGGCAGGAGGGGATAGGAAAGACCTTGGCCTGAGACCCTTGCTCAGTGGCAGAGCATCTGCTTGGCATGCAGAAGGTCCCTGGTTCAAATCCCAGCATCTCTAGGTTAAGAGAACCAGGCAGGAGGGGATGGGAAAGACCTTGACCTGGGACCCTGGCTCAGTGGCAGAGCATCTGCTTGGCATGCAGAAGGTCCCAGGTCCAATCCCTGGCATCTCCAGTTAGAAGCACCAGGCAGGAGGGGATAGGAAAGACCTTGACCTGAAACCCTGGCTCAGTGGCAGAGCCTCTGCTTGGCATGCAGAAGGTCCCAGATCCAATCCCTGGCATCTCCAGTTTGAAGGACCAGGCAGGAGGGGATGGGAATGTCCCTGAGCCAGTTTGGCTTAGTTTTGAGCATTTATCTTTTATAACTTATTAAGCTACTGTCTCTCTGACCTGGATGCCCCAGGCTAGCCTGACCTCATCAGATCTCGGAAGCTAAGCTAGATGAGAGACCCCCCCAGGAAGCCCAGGGTCCGCTAGGCAGAGGCAGGCAACAGCCAACCGCCTCTGAACAGCTCTTGCCCACAGGGTTTCCCATGAAGTCGGAGGTGACTTGATGGCAGTGCCCCCTCTAAGCTGAGTTAGTGTGAGCTTGCTCACAGTTTTTTAACCTCCAGCTCACACATTTTTGTCTTAGCGCAGGCTAAGGAAAATGGCCCCAGAGCAAACTGATTTATGAAGCAGCTCACAAAGTAGAATTTTTGCTCACAAGACTCCACAGCTTAGAGGGAGCATTGCTTGATAGCTAAAAAAAAAAAGGGCTAAACATCTGAGGTGTGTAACGGACAGCAATCAGAAAAAGATGGACCACAGGCCGCCTTCCTAACAGTCACTTCCTGTCTCTTGACTTTACTACAGCCCAGAAAGCAGCTGAACAGGCAGTGAAGGACCAGGCCAGAGCGGAAGAGGCCTTCCAGGAGCTTGATGGTGATGCAGATGGCATGTGAGTGCCCCTTCCTTTCCCTCTTGGCAGCAGTATCAGGGCCTGTCCCAGTAGGTATGGGAAAGGCCTGGGCTAGATGGTCTACTCAGAAGAGGAACCACACCTGGTGCCACTTCTAGAGTTTAATAATTGCTCTGGAGGGCCAACAACAGGGCAGAGAGGCCGAGGCCTTCCCCTGAGAAGAACATCAGAAGAGCCCTGCTGGGTCAGACCAGGGAGGGTCCATCTAGTCTAGCCTCCTGTCTCACACATTAGGCAACCAGTTCCTCTGGAGGGCCAGCAACAGGGCAGAGAGGCTGAGGCCTTCCCCTGAGAAGAACCTCAGAAGAGCCCTGCTGGGTCAGAATAGTGAGGGTCCATCCAGTCCAGCCTCCTGTCTCACACATGGCCAGCCAGTTCCTCTGGAGTGCCAACAACAAGGCACAGAGGCTGAGGCCTTCCCCTGAGAAGAACATCAGAAGAGCCCTGCTGGATCAGACCAGTGAGGGTCCATCCAGTCTAGCCTTCTGTCTCACACAGAGGCCAACCAGTTCCTCTGGAGGGTCAACAACAAGGCACAGAGGCTGAGGCCTTCCCCTGAGAAGAACATCAGAAGAGCCCTGCTGGATCAGACCAGTGAGGGTCCATCCAGTCTAGCCTTCTGTCTCACAGAGGCCAACCAGTTCCTCTGGAGGGCCAACAACAGGGCAGAGAGGCCGAGGCCATCCAAGAGAAGAACATCGGAAGAACCCTGCTGGGTCAGACCAGTGAGGGTCCATCTAGTCTAGCCTCCTGTCTCACACAGTGGCCAGCCAGTTCCTCTGGAGGGCCAACAACAGGGCAGAGAGGCCGAGGCCTTCCCCTGAGAAGAACATCAGAAGAGCCCTGCTGGGTCAGACCAGGGAGGGTCCATCTAGTCTAGCCTCCTGTCTCACACAGTGCCAGCCAGTTCCTCTGGAGGGCCAACAACAGAGCAGAGAGGCCAAGGCCTTCCCCTGAGAAGAACATCACAAGAGCCCTCCTGGATCAGACCAGGGAGGGTCCATCTAGTCTAGCTTTCTGTCTCACACAGTGGCCAGCCAGTTCCTCTGGAGTGCCAACAACAAGGCAGAGAGGCTGAGGCCTTCCCCTGAGAAGAACATCAGAAGAGCCCTGCAGGGTCAGGCCAGGGAGGGTCCATCTAGTCCAGCCTCCTGCCTCACACAGTGGCCAGCCAGTTCCTCTGGAGGGCCAACAACAGGGCAGAGAGGCCTTTGCCTGATGTTGCCTTCTGGGTCGTGTGATTCAGAGTTGCCCTGTGTGTTGTTTCTAAACACTGATATTAAGTAGGACACTGAGCATTTCCAGGCTTTAAAAAAACAACAACTGAGCATTTCCAGGCCTCCTGGGCCATTCCTCCTGTCACTTGAGGCAAAAAGATTCATGCCTTAATTGTTCCCAAGTGATGCAATCCAGTCCCTTCCAGCTAGAGACTTGCTGGCAAAAGAGCACTGAGAGGCTTGGGAGCTCTAAGGGGTTGGACTAGATGACCCTCGAGGTACCTTCCAACTCTATGATTCCCTTCTGTGGCATCCCCAGAGCTGCAGGGATGTGGGCTGGCCTCCTGACCATCTTCCCTCTCCTGTCTTCAGGGTGTCGGTCGCTGAGCTTCAGGCCCGTGCTGAACTAGACGTGGACGGTGATGGGATCATGACGGAGTCCGAGGCCCAGGTAGGAGGAGAAGGCATCCCTCCAGAAGGGGGTTGGTGACTGAAGCTCAGTCTAGGCAGGGCCCTTTACAGAACAGAGAAGGAAGGACTGTTGACAGGCCTTTGGCATTCCCTCCCTCCCTCTCTCCAGGGACACCTGTGTTGGGGGCCAAAGGTGTCAATAACGCATTTGGGGACACTAATATGACATCAGAGAGGTACCCAGGAAGTCCAGCACAATAATTTCAAGGGGGGGGGGTCTTTGAAAGGAAAGAAAGCGAGGATTGGTCATTCGAAGGGGTGGAATGAATCTCCTCCAGGCCAGGGGGCTGATTTTGGGGTATGGCTCAGCCCTTGAAGACGCATGCAAGCCCACTGCTTGCACCTGCTGAGTTTATCATGGTATATCTATCATATCTTGTAAGCCGCCCTGAGCCTGCCTTGGTGGGGAGGGCGGGATATAAATAAAATTTATTATTATTATTATTAAATTCCTTTCTTCACAAGTCCGCAGAGCCTAGGAGTGAAGGGGCTCTTTGCCCTTGGATGCCTCTTTCTAGATATGACACTGACCAATTTCTTAGGCTGTTGCGGGGGGGTGGGGGTGGCACGGGGCCAGCTGCATTAACTGCCTTCTGCTCTTTCAGGGTTTGCTGGGCGATTCTTCTCAGGTGGACCTGGCCCAGTTCCAGAGCACTGTGTGGGCAGCCATTAAGGAGAAGTACAAAGGAGAGGTCAGTGCACCCCCCCCCGCCCCCGTCTTTCTCTGCTCTTCCGCCAGGGGGTCTCGTCTCCCCCCGCCCTTAATGCAGGGGGTCCCTTCAAAGACAAGGTGTCAAGGACTGTCAAGTAGCAGTGGGTGGGATGGCTTGGAAAAGGGACTGCGTTGGGCAAAGGCCTTATCTTTCCCCATGCCCTTGAATGGGTCAGTCTTCCTGCTGCCGTGCTGAAGGTCTTTGGGAGGGGCCGTGGCTCAGTGGCAGAGCCTCTGCTTGGCATGCAGAAGGTCCCAGGTTCAGTCCCCAGGATCTCCAGTTCAGAGGAACAGGGAGTCCGCGATGTAAAAGATCTCAGCCAGATGTTGCTGCCTAGAGACTCTGGAGCCATGATTTCAGATCTTTTGGGGAGGGATGGTGGCTCAGTGGCAGAGCATCTGCTTGGTAAGCAGAAGGTCTCAGGTTCAATCCCCGGTATCTCCAACTAAAAAGGGTCCAGGCAAGTAGGTGTGAAAAACCTCAGCTGGAGACCCTGGAGAGCCTCTGCCAGTCTGAGTAGACAATGCTGACTTTGATGGACCAAAGAGGGTCTGATTCAATATAAGGCAGCTTCATATGTTGCTATATGTTGGGGAGGGATGGTGGCTCAGTGGTAGAGCATCTGCTTGGTAAGCAGAAGGTCCCAGGTTCAATCCCCGGCATCTCCAACTCAAAAGGGTCCAGGCAAGTAGGCGTGAAAAACCTCAGCTGGAGACCCTGGAGAGCCGCTGCCAGTCCGAGCAGACAAGACTGACTTTGATGGACCAAAAAGGGTCTGATTTAGTTGAAGGCAGCAGCTTCACAGGTTCTTGGGGGGAATCCTCCTGCCTCCCACTGGAAACTAAATCTCTCGTCCACTCCAGCGTCTGGCAGGCCTGCACTGCAGATGCAGCACATTGGCAGAACTCTTTCATCTGCTGTTTTTCCTGCCAAGGGGCAAGAAAATTTGAAACGACTGCAAAAGATCAGCTCTCCTGTCCTGCGTGTCTCAACCTGCAGTTGTCAGTCTCTGGGCTTCCTCCAGGAACACAGCCATTACTGGTGTGTGTGGGGGGGCATTCTGCTGCTGCTCTGTGAGTGAGGATGTGTCTTCGTTTGCAGTTCCTCCACTGCAAAATAATCTAGTAACTACAACATATTTTCCTAGCAGAATTAATTTCTTGGGAGGGAGGGGGCTGCGACTTGAAAAATTCTTGTTCTAGCTACCCTGGATTTTTAAAGGCAGTCCTGATTTTTTCCAAAGGCAAAATAGAGATAGTGACTTGGCAGGATCAGGTATCAAAAAATATTTCAATTATTCTTTCCACCCAAGCAAGGCTGCCAAGGTGGTGAATATCAAAACATTTCAACATTAAAACATTTTAAATGAAGTATATATAAATATATATCTAAAGTGCCCCATGGCGCAGAGTGGTAAAGCTCCAGTATTGCAGACGGAGCCCTCTGCTCACGACCTGAGTTTGATCCCCGGTGGAAGCTGGGTTTTCAGGTAGCCGGCTCGAGGTTGACTCATCCTTCCATCCTTCTGAGGTCAGCAAAATGAGTCCCCAGCTTGCTGGGGGGGAAAGTGTAGATGACTGGGGAAGGCAAGGGCAAACCACCTCGTAAAAAGTCTGCCACGAAAACGTGAAAGCAACGTCACCCCAGAGTCGGAAACAACTGGTACTTGCACAGGGGACTACCTTGACCTTTATATACAAAGTAATTCAATAAAAACATAAACATGCTCCTCACTAAAATCAGGGAAAAGGATCAGTAACAGTCATTAGAGCTATAAGAACATCAGAAAAGCCCTGCTGGGTCAGACCAGTGAGGTTCCACCCAGTCCCAGCCTCCTGTCTCACACAGTGGCCTTCCCCTGAGAAGAACATCAGAAGAGCCCTGCTGGATCAGACCACGGAGGGTCAATCTAGTCCTGCCTCCTGTCTCACACAGGGACCAGCCAGTTCCTCTGGAGGGCCAGCAACAGGGCAGAGAGGCCGAGGCCTTCCCCTGAGAAGAACATCAGAAGAGCCCGGCTGGGTCAGACCAGGGAGAGTCCATCTAGTCCAGCCTCCTGTCTCACACAGTGGCCAAACAGTTCTTCTGGAGGGCCCACAACAGAGCAGAGAGGCCGAGGCCTTCCCCTGAGAAGAACATCAGAAGAGCCCTGCTGGGTCAGACCAGGGAGGGTCCCTCTAGTACAACCTCCTATCTCACACAGTGGCCACCCAGTTCCTCTGGAGGGCCAACAACAGGGCAGAGAGGCCCAGGCCTTCCCCTGAGAAGAACATCAGAAGAGCCCTGCTGGGTCAGACCAGGGAGGGTCCCTCTAGTCCAGCCTCCTGTCTCACACAGTGGCCACCCAGTTCCTCTGGAGGGCCAACAACAGGGCAGAGAGGCCCAGGCCTTCCCCTGAGAAGAACATCAGAAGAGCCCTGCTGGGTCAAACCAGGGAGGGTCCCTCTAGTCCAACCTCCTGTCTCACACAGTGGCCACCCAGTTCCTCTGGAGGGCCAACAACAGGGCAGAGAGGCCGAGGCCTTCCCCTGAGAAGAACATCAGAAGATCCCTGCTGGATCGGACCAGGGAGGGTCCATCTAGTCCAGCCTCCCGTCTCACACAGTGGCCAACCAGTTCCTACATCCATTTTTTCTTGCTTCCACAACTGCGCATATAATGTCCTAGCGGCTGAAAGCAAGTACCAAATTACAGTTTTATCTTCTTTTGGAAATTTTTCCATTTGTAATGGAAGCTGTAAAAGGTAAGAAGGACTCCTTTAAGCGGTGGAAAACCAGTCCAAGTGAGATTAGTAAAAGGGAACACAGGCTGTGGCAAATCAAATGCAAGACTGTGATCAGGAAGGCAAAAAGGGACTATGAGGAGCATATTGCAAAAAACATAAAGACCAACAATAAAAATTTCTTCAAATATATTAGAAGTAGGAAACCAGCCAGGGAAGCAGTGGGGCCCTTGGATGACCATGGGGTAAAAGGATTACTGAAGGAGGATAGGGAAATGGCTGAGAAGCTGAATGAATTTTTTGCCTCCATCTTCACTGTGGAAGATGAGAACTTTTTGCCTGCCCCAGAACCACTAATTTTGGAAGGGGTGTTGAAAGACCTCAGTCAGATTGAGGTGACACAAGAGGAGGTCCTACAACTGATGGACGAATTAAAATCTAATAAGTCACCGGGTCTGGATGGCATACATCCGAGAGTTCTGAAAGAACTCAAAGTTGAAGTGGATCTTCTAACAAAAATCTGTAATCTTTCATTGAAATCTTCCTCCGTTCCTGAGGACTGGAAGGTAGCAAATGTCACCCCCATCTTTAAAAAGGGTTCCAGAGGAGATCCGGGAAATTACAGGCCAGTCAGTCTGACTTCAATACCGGGAAAGTTGGTAGAAAGCATTATCAAGGACAGAATGAGTAGGCACATTGATGGACACGGGTTATTGAGGAAGACTCAGCATGGGTTCTGTAAGGGAAGATCTTGCCTCACTAACCTGTTACATTTCTTTGAGGGGGTGAACAAACATGTGGACAAAGGAGACCCAATAGATGTTGTTTACCTTGACTTCCAGAAAGCTTTTGATAAAGTTCCTCATCAAAGGCTCCTTAGAAAGCTTGAGAGTCATGGAGTAAAAGCACAGGTCCTCTTGTGGATCAAAAACTGGCTGCGTAATAGGAATCAGAGAGTGTGTATAAATGGGCAGTCTTCGCAGTGGAGGATGGTTAGCAGTGGGGTGCCGCAGGGCTTGGTACTGGGTCCCATGCTCTTTAACTTGTTCATAAATGATTTAGAGTTGAGAGTGAGCAGTGAAGTGGCCAAGTTTGCGGATGACACTAAATTGTTCTGGGTGGTGAGAACCAGAGAGGATTGTGAGGAACTCCAAAGGGATCTGTTGAGGCTGGGTGAGTGGGCGTCAACGTGGCAGATGCAGTTCAGTGTGGCCATGTGCAAAGTAATGCACATTGGGGCCAAGAATCCCAGCTACAAATACAAGTTGATGGGGTGTGAACTGGCAGAGACTGACCAAGAGAGAGATCTTGGGGTCATGGTAGATAACTCACTGAAAATGTCAAGACAGTGTGCATTTGCAGTAAAAAAGGCCAATGCCATGCTGGGAATTATTAGGAAGGGAATTGAAAACAAATCAGCCAGTATCATAATGCCCCTGTATAAATCGATGGTGCGGTCTCATTTGGAGTACTGTGTGCAGTTCTGGTCACCGCACCTCAAAAAGGATATTATAGCATTGGAGAAAATCCAGAAAAGGACAACTAGAATGATTAAAGGGCTGGAACACTTTCCCTATGAAGAAAGGTTGAAACGCTTGGGACTCTTTAGCTTGGAGAAATGTTGACTGCGGGGTGACATGATAGAGGTTTACAAGATAATGCATGGGATGGAGAAAGTAGAGAAAGAAGTACTTTTCTCCCTTTCTCACGATACAAGAACTCATGGGCATTCGATGAAATTGCTGAGCAGACATGTTAAAACGGATAAAAGGAATTCGCTGCCACAGGTGGCGGCCACAAGCATAGCCACCTTCAAGAGGGGTTTAGATAAAAATATGGAGCAGAGGTCCATCAGTGGCTATTAGCCGTAGTCTGTGTGTGTGTATAAAATTTTGCCACTGTGTGACACAGTGTTGGACTGGATGGGCCATTGGCCTGATCTAACAGGGCTTCTCTTATGTTCTTATGTAATCCCAACAGAAAAGTCTCTGCAACTTTCTTAAATTCATATCCCAAGATCTTAGAAATTTCTTGTTGAATCATCTGCCAATACTTTTTTGCTTTTTCACAAGTCCACCACATATAGTAGAAAGAACCTTTTTTTTTTACATTTCCAACATCTATCTGGCATCTTGTTGTTCATCTTTGCCTATTTTTTAGGAGTCATATACCATCTATACATCATTTTAAAACAGTTCTCTTTAATACTATGACCCGTCGAAAGCTTCATAGAATACTTCCATAAATATTCCCAAGTTTCCATCTGTATTTCTTTATTTACATTAATTGCCCATTTAATCATTTGAGATTTCACTACTTCATCCTCCGTAGACCATTTTAAAAGTAACATATATTTTTGAAATTAATTCTTCATTGTCTCCAAGCAGAACCTTTTCCATTTCTGTTTGTTCTTTTCGTATTCCTTCAGTTTTGATATCATTATCCACCAAACTCTTTATTTGTTGCATTTGGAAACAATCATATTTATTATTCAGCTCTTCAGCAGTTTTCAATTCTATTTTGCCACCTTTTATTTTTCTCTCGGCTTGACTTCGCGAACGAAGATTTAAGAAGGGTGCAGTAGTCCACGTCTGCTGCAGGCTCGCTGGTGGCTGACAAGACCAATGCGGGACAGGCAGATCCGGCCACAGTGGCTGCAGGGAAAAGTCTGATTTGGGGTTGGTGCTGTAGCAGTGCGATTCTTCCTCAATCTCCTTTTGTCCTCAAGACCAGCTATGCGTGCGTTCTCAAAGGAAGAGACAGCCTGGTGGATGGTGTGCCTCCATGCTTTGCGATCTGAGGCTAGGTCAGACCACTGGTGATGGTTGATGCGACAGGTACCAAGGGATTTCTTCAAGGAGTCCTTGTACCTCTTCTTTGGTGCCCCTCTATTTCGATGGCCGGTGGAAAGTTCGCCATACAGAGCAATCTTGGGAAGGCGGTGGTTTTCCATCCTAGAAATATGCCCTGCCCAGCGCAGCTGCGTCTTCAACAGCAGTGCCTCGATGCTTGTAACCTCCGCTCTCTTGAGGACTTCAGTGTTGGTCACAAAGTCACTCCAGTGGATGTTGAGGATGGTGCGAAGGCAGCGCTGATGAAAGCACTCAAGGAGTCGCAGGTGATGAAGGTATAAAATCCACGATTCAGAGCCGTAGATGAGGGTTGTCATCACAACCGCTTTGTAAACATTGATCTTTGTGCCTTTTTTCAGATGCTTGTTGCTCCACACTCTTTTGTGCAGTCGGCCAAATGCACGGTTTGCCTTTGCCAGCCTGTTGTCAATCTCCTTGTCGATCTTGGCATCTGAGGAGATGATGCACCCCAGGTAGCTGAACTGCTGGACTGTCTTCAGAACTGATTCACCCACAGTGATGCAGGGAGGGTGATAATCTTCCTGGGGTGCAGGCTGGTGGAGAACTTCTGTCTTCTTCAGACTAACTTCTAGGCCGAATAGCTTGGCAGCCTCTGCAAAGCAGGACATCATATGCTGCAGAGCTGATACCGAGTGGGAGACGAGTGCAGCATCATCAGCAAACAGTAGCTCTCGGATAAGTTTTTCCATTGTCTTGGAGTGAGCCTTTAGTCGCCTCAGGTTGAACAGGCTGCCATCGGTGCGATAGCGGATGTAGACACCATCGTCATCATCTAGATCTACTGCGGCTCTTTGAAGCATCATGCTAAAGAAGATCGTAAAGAGAGTTGGCGCGAGAACGCAGCCTTGCTTTACACCTGTGCCTATTGGGAAGGGCTCCGAGAGGTCGTTGCAGTGTCTGACTTGGCCTCGCTGGTCTTCATGTAGCTGGATGATCATGCTGAGGAACCTTGGGGGACATCCTAAACGTTCCAAGATTTGCCACAGGCCTTTCCTGCTAACGGTATTGAAAGCTTTGGTAAGGTCGACAAAAGTCACATATAGACCCTTGTTCTGTTCCCTGCATTTCTCTTGGAGCTGCCTGAGAACAAATACCATGTCGGTGGTGCTCCTGTTAGCTCTGAAGCCGCACTGGCTCTCTGGGAGGAGTTCTTCTGCAATGGTGGGCACCAGTCTGTTCAGGAGTATTCTGGCAAGGATTTTGCCTGCGATGGAAAGCAGGGTTATCCCCCGGTAGTTGGAGCAGTCTGACTTTCCCCCTTGGTTCTTGTGTAGAGTGATGATGATTGCATCGCGAAAGTCCTGTGGTAGTTTGCCTTGTTCCCAGCAGGTGACAAGTACTTTGTGAAGTGTGCTATGTAGTACTGTGCCCCCATGCTTCCAGATCTCTGAAAAGATCACCTTTTATTTTTAATAACTGATTATATGACAACCACTTTTCTTCACCTATCTCAGCTGTTATCTTTATTACTTCAGCTGGCACTATCCATAACGGTCTTCTCTCATCTCCATATTTCTTATATTTCATCCATGTATTTAGCAAATTATTTCTTATATAATGGTGAGAGAAAAAACCGTCCATCTTCTTTTTTCCAGAATACATGTATGCGTGCCAGCCAAATTTATTTCCGTGACCTTCCAGCACTAAGAGTTTTTTATTTAACAGCATTATCCATTCTTTTATCCACCCTAAACAGACTGCTTCCTGATATAATTTTAAGTTCGGTAATTGAAATCCACCTCTCTCTTTTGCATCTGTCAAAATTTTCATTTTAATCCTTGGTTTCTTCCCAGCCCGCATAAATTCTCAAATTTTTCTTCACCATTTATCAAATTGTTTACTATCTTTCACAATAGGAATAGTTTGAAACAAATACATTATTCTTGGTAGAATATTCATTTTAATTGCAGCTATTCTACCCAGCAATGACAAATTAAGTTTATTCCATTTTAACATATCTTCATCCATTTTACGCCATAGCTTCTCGTAGTTATTTTTGAACAAATCAATATTCTTCATTGTTATCTCCACACCCAAATATTTTACCTTGGAGGTAACTTCACAACCTGTCAGTCTCTGTAAGGCCTGTTGCTTATTTGTTTGCATATTTTTACATAAAAATTGATTTTTCTTTGTTAATACAAAGTCCCGCTAATTCCCCATATTCTTGTATTTTAGCTAACAGCAAAGGTGTAACTTGTATAGGATTTTCATTTATGAACATTATATCATCTGCAAATGCTCTGTATTTGTAAGTAAATCCTTTTATTTTTAATCCTTCTATTTCTTTATCTTCTTGAATCTGCATCAATAATATTTCAAGAGTCATTATAAACAACAATGGGGAAAGCGGACAGTTTTGTCTTGTACCTTTGCTAATTATCATATATTCTGTAAGATCTGCATTTATACATAGCCTTGCACGTTGTTCAGTATATATTGCTTTTATTATAAAGCTTTCTCCTAACTCCATTTTCCCCATTACTGCAAACATAAAGTCCCAATTTAAATTATCAAATGCTTTCTCTGCATCCGCAAAGAATAATGCTACTTCCTTTTCTGGATATCTTTCATAATATTTTACAATATTTACAACAGTTCTAATATTGTCTCTTATTTGCCTTTTGGGAAGAAACCCCGCTTGATCTTCCTTTATAAAATTTATCAAATGTTTAAACCGTTCTGCCAGCATTCTTGTATATATTTTATAGTCATTATTTAATAGCGAAATTGGTCTGTAATTTTTTACATTTGCGACATCTCTATCTTCCTTTGGAATCAACGAAATAACAGCTTCCTTCCATGTGTTTGGTATTTTCCCTTTTATTCTTATCATGTTCATCAACTTCTGCAATTTCGGTATTAACTCCTCTTTAAAGGTTTTAAAATATTTAGCTGTATATCCAGCTGACCCAGGTGCCTTTCCGTTTTTCATTGCATTAATTGCTGCTTCAATTTCTATTTTTTCAATTGGATCATTCAAAACTTTTAGCATATTTTCTGTTTAAGGGTTCTATTTTTATCTTTTGTAAATACTCATCTATCTTTTCTTTCTTTATTTTAACACCTTTAAACAACTTGGCATAATACTTAAAAAATTCTCTTTTTATTCCCTCTTGGCTAACCATCTCTTTTCCATCTACCATAATTTTATTAATAATTTTATTTTCTCTCTTTTTCTTCAGTTGCCAAGCCAAATATTTTCCAGGTTTATTTGCTCCCTCAAAAGATTTCTGCTGCAATCTTTTCAGATTCCATACCAATTCTTTATTTAACAAATGTCTCATTTGCGTTTGTAGTATTGTAATTTCCCTTTTAATTTTCTTTTTCCCTGGCCTTTTTCTCAACTCCCCTTCTTTTTCTTTATTTCATTTTGAATGTCCAACAACTGTTTTTCTTTTGCTGTCTTATCTTTATTATTCAAAGTAATCAATATTCCTCTCATTACTGCTTTATAGGCATCCCAGACCGTCTGAAATTCAATATCCTCTTTGTCATTCATTTGAAAGAAAGCTTTAGTTTCATTTTCTTGAAATGTCACTATGTCTTTATTCTGTAGTAAATCTTCATTCAATCTCCATCTTCTCAGTTTCTTAGACAGTTTTGTAATCCACATTATTGGGTTATGATCGGCCCCAATTTTAGGTAAAATCTCTTATTTTCCTTGTTATAAAACCTAAATCCTTAGTGCCCCACAACATGTCAATTCTGGAAAAAGTGTTATGTCTTGCTGAATAAAAGGTGTAGGCCCGCACTTCAGGATTAAATTTCCTCCATATATCCTCCAAATTTTCTTGTTCGACCAATTAAAAAAAAGGCTTTGGCAATTTTCCTTCTTTATTATTATTTTCCCCCCCAGACCTATCCAGTATATTCTTAATTGTTCTGTTAAAATCCCCCATTATCAAAACTTGGTCATAAGTCAGTTCATCAAATTGTTGTATAATGTCTTTTTAAAAAGCATCTTTTGCACCATTAGGTGCATACTGTCCCAATAACAACATGGTTTTTTTGCATTTAATATTATTTCTACTGCTACAAATCTTCCATCTTTATCTTTAAACACTAATTTTGGCTCCAATTCTTGTTTGATATAAAAAATCACTCCCCTTTTCTTCTGTTCAGCCCCAATTGTTTATTCCATAAAAATTTGTAATCCTTTTGTTTAATATGCACTTCTTGTAAACAAACTATATTACAGTTTTGCTTTTTAATCCAGTGAAACATTGCCCTTCTTTTTTGTGGTGAATTTAGTCCATTTACATCCCAAAACAATAATTTGTAATCCATCATGGTGCAAATTCTTTATGTTCTTCATAAAATCTACGCGGTTCCTGTGCATTTGTAATTGTGATTCTTTTCCCCTGGAGTTCAAAGCTCAAACCTTCAGGTATAATCCATCTAAACCTCATTTCATTGTCCCGTAATTTTTCTGTCACTTTTTTATATGTTCTTCTGTCATTTATCACTTGCCTTGGCAACTCCTTCATAATTCTTACTCTGCTGCCTCCCACCATCAATGTCTTTTCAAAATTTTTGTTCATGATCTTTCCCACCATTTCTTTTTATTTATTTATTTATTTATTTTATTTATTCGGGATTTATATCCCGCCCTTCCCAGGAGTGGCTCAGGGCGGCTTCCAACAATAACAATTTAACAATTTAAATAGAACAATTAAATACTTCACATTTAAACATTAAAACCAATACATTTCAATTCATAAAAACAATGCAGCTTAAAACCAATAACATATCATTTTATATAAACAGATGGCAGGCCAGTTACGTCAAGTTCCATCCCGGCTAGGTGTAAGCTAGCCGGAAGAGGGTCGTCTTACAGGCCCTGCGGAATTGAACCAAGTCCCGCAGGGCCCTCACCTCTTCCGGCAGCTGATTCCACCAAGTGGGGGCCATAACGGAGAAAGCCCTATCTCGAGTGACTTTCAGGCGGGCTTCTTTTGGCCCGGGGATAGAGAGGAGATTTTGTGTTCCTGACCTCAGTGCTCTCTGGGGAACGTATGGGGAGAGACGGTCCCTCAGGTAGGCAGGTCCCAGGCCATATAGGGCTTTAAAGGTAATAACCAGCACCTTGTACCGGACTCGATACATCACTGGAAGCCAGTGCAGAGTCCGAAGACCCGGCCGAATGTGTCCCCACTTTGGGAGACCCAATAACAGCCGGGCCGCGGCATTCTGCACCAGCTGCAGCTTTCGAGTCCGGGACAGGGGCAGCCCCATGTAGAGGGCATTGCAGTAGTCCAACCTCGAGGTGACCGTAGCATGGATCACTGTTGCTAGGTCGTCGCGCTCCAGGAAGGGGGCCAGCTGCCTTGCCCGCCTAAGATGAAAAAATGCGGACTTGGCAGCGGCTGCTATCTGAGCCTCCATCTTTAAGGAAGGCTCCAACAGCACCCCCAAGCTCCTGACTCTGTCCGCCGCCATCAGCGGTGCACCGTCAAAAGCTGGCAGGGGGATCCCCCCCCCCGGGCCGCGGCGACCCAAGCAAAGGACCTCTGTCTTCGTAGGATTTAGCTTCAGCCCACTCAGTCTGAGCCACTCAGCCACGGCCTGTAATGCCCGGTCCAGATTTTCCGGGGCGCAGACCGGCCGGCCGTCCATCAGTAGATAGAGCTGGGTGTCATCAGCATACTGGTGACACCCCAGCCCATACCTTCGGGCTATCTGGGCAAGAGGCCGCATATAGATATTGAATAACATCGGGGAGAGAACCGCCCCCTGGGGCACACCACAATCAAGTGTGCGCCTCTGGGATAGCTCCCCCCCTACTGCGACCTTTTGTCCCCGACCTTCCAGGAAAGAGGAAAGCCACTGTAAGGCCAACCCCTGAATCCCTGCGTCGGCGAGGCGGCACGTCAGTAGCCGATGGTCGACCGTGTCGAACGCCGCCGACAGGTCTAACAGCATCAGCACCGCCGAGCCACCCCGATCCAGATGCCGTTGAAGGTCATCTACTAGGGCGACCAACACTGTCTCCGTCCCGTGTCCCGGGCGGAAGCCGGACTGAAATGGGTCAAGGATGGAAGCGTCCTCCAGGAAATTCTGTAATTGTATCGCCACTGCCCTCTCAATAAGTTTACCCAAAAAGGGCAAATTAGAAACCGGCCGATAATGTGCCAATTGGGCCGGATCTAAAGATGGTTTTTTTAGGAGGGGACGGACCACAGCCTCTTTGAGTGGCGTTGGAAAGTGCCCTTCCGTTAGGGATCTATTTATGATATCCCGCACAGGATATCTAAGATCCCCCTGGCAAGATTTAATAAGCCAGGAAGGGCATGGGTCCAATTTACAAGTTGTTGGGCGAGCCAATAAGAGAATCCTGTCAACTTCCTCCAGGCTGAGGGGTCTAAAGCCATCCAGAGTATAGTCCGAAGACAGGCTCGGGGCCTCAGGTTCGCTAACTGTCTCCAAACTGGCAGGGGGGTCGGGGCGAAGTGACGCGATTTTATCCGCAAAAAATTTCGCAAAAGCCTCACAGCCGATTTCCAATTCAATAGAATTTAACCTGCCTTGTGGCAGCGTTGTAAGTCCTCTAATTATATCAAATAATTGTGCCGGGCGCGAGGTTGCGGACGCAATCTTAGCCGCAAAGAATACTCTCTTTGCGGATTTGATTGCCATCTCATAGGCCTTCAAACTCTCTCTATAAGATGTTCGGGTCACTTCGTCTCGAGTACGCCGCCATTGCCTCTCTAGTCGTCTGAGCTCCCGCTTTTGTTGCCGCAGCTCCCGGTTAAACCAGGGCGACGGTTTCGGGCGGGGGCGCAGAGGGCGCCTGGGTGCGATCTCCTCAATGGCCCTGGAGAGCCCATCGTTCCAGGACTCTACCAGATCATCCAGGGAATCGCCAGCGGGCCAGGTATCCCGTAGAGCCGTTAGGAACCGTTCCGGGTCCATCAGGCTCCGCGGGTGAGCTAAAATACGCTCTCCGCCTAAACAGGTTTTGGGTGACACCTCCATACGGACCTTAAGGGCAAAGTGATCTGACCATGGCACTGCTTCCGTTGCAATATCAGTCACTGATATTCCGGCCACAAAGACCAGGTCTAACATGTGTCCCGCCTGATGGGTGGGTGTTGTAACAACCTGGGAGAGTCCTAGTGTCGCCATGGATGACACCAGGTCCATCGCCTGGCTGGACGCCGCGTCGTCGGCATGGACATTGAAGTCACCCAAGACCAAAAGCCTTGGGTGCTCCAGCGCCCAGCCCGCCGCGGCCTCCACCAGGGATGGTAAGGCGCCGGCCGGTGCGTTAGGCGGTCGGTACACCAGCCAGATCGCCAACCCCTCCCCAACATCCCACATCAGGCCAACACATTCAACGCCCGGAATCTCTGGAGCCGGAAGAGCCCTAAAGGAGTAAGCCTCTCGTATGAAAAGTGCCACCCCACCCCCCCGCCCGCTAGTCCGTGACTGATGAAAGACCGAGTATCCTGGGGGGGCGGTCTGAGAGAGAGCTACCGTCTCCCCTTCACGCACCCAGGTCTCGGTCACGCAAGCCAGGTCCATGTCCTGTTCGGTCAGGAACTCCTGTAGGACAGAGGTCTTATTATTAATGGACCTGGCATTGCATAACACCAGTGACGGAGGCGGGTGATTCAACCTGGCCCCGCTACCTGTCACCTTCGGGATGGGGCGAAGGCTGGAAGGGGGTCGAGCACTATTATGTCTCAACCTCCTTCCCTTATAATTCTGCCTCGTCCCACCGTCATATCTTCCCCTCCCCAGGAGCACTGGAATCCCCAGGCCGATCATCTCCTGTTAATGCCACCTCAATTTGATGGAGCCGTCAGATCTATATCTTGTCATATATCTTGTGACAACATCACTTGGTAGATTTTTTTTTTTGGCATAGAGTGAGTTCACTCTGTACATATAATCATACATATTTTTAGTCTCTTCAGGATTTTCCTCTAAAAATTCTGCAATTATTTTTATTATATATTCTTTCTAGTCACCATCTTCCTTTTCAGGTACTCCTCTCTGAGTCTCCATCAATTTACAGTCATGGATTGTCACTTTTTCTTGTATTTTTAACAAGGTGGAGTCATGTACTTTCATTCTCCCTTCTACCTCCTGAACTTTCTTTGATGTTTCCTCTGTCTCTTTTCTGAGATCTTCCATATTTTTTTTAATCTCATCAATAATTTCTTTTTTAGATGCAGTTATCATCTCTTTCATGCCTTTCATCATTCTGGCCTCCATTGCCTCTAATTGGTCCTGCATTTTTTCCAATGAAGCAGCCCTTGTACAGGTTTGCTTGTGTTCTAACATTTAAAAACACTGAAAATTTTGATCTCACCAAATTCAAATTTAACTATCAAGATTAAAAGATTAGAGCTTGCTTTTTACAACAAGCCTAATTTCGCTGTCCTCAGAGCTTCCCAGACCAAGATATTAATTTTTTAAATTTTTAAATCCTTCAAAATGGCGGTCGCAACTTTTTGCTTCTCACTAAAAAATTTTTCCTTTTTCCTTTTAAAGGCTTCTAACGTCCAATATAAACAATATGTCCTATAGTATTTAAGTTCTTATCATCACCTCAATTATTTCCAACAATTTTTAATGTCCCGAACACTTTAAAAATGTTATTTTAATTTTGACCTCCTTGCAATGGCCGCCGATGTTTCTCTATGGCATTATAGTCCTAGAGTAGGCTTTTCATCTACTACTTCCTGCTTTACTTGCCACCAAATCCCATTTTCGCTGGTAAAGAGATCTCACGATACTTGACGTACTTCCTGTGTTGATTGTATATGCTGCAGGTCTGTGACGACGGTGCTCTTTTTTCAAAACCGCAAGTAGACCAAACAAATTCCTTCGCACTTTTTAGCACTGTCCTTTAAATTTACAAAGTCCACATTTCACCTCTTCCTCCCTTCTTCTTCCAAGTTTTCTAGATTCCCATTTCCCACCTTCTGAATTTATTCTGTTTAACTGTAAATAGTCCCGGAATGAAAGATAGTAATCTGTACCTTTTCTGCCAATTATCCAGATCCACACCGGTCTTGTGTAGCTTTAGATGTTTAGCAATGCCCAAGAAGGTTAGGATTCTGTCGAACTTATGTCAAACAAATGACTCTGAGAACTTCTGTAGATGATGAAAATGCAACTCTTCTCCGGAGACCCCTCAAAGCCTCAAAGGAGCCCCCCCCCCCGGGACTCCCTTTTAGCCAAGGTAAATCTCCTCAAAGTTTTCTGTGCATATCTTGGACTAATCTCTGACTGAGAAAAGTAGGCAGTAGGCATTAATTTGCCTTCCACTACCCCAAACAGAAGTTTCCGCCTGCTCCCCATGTGAGAAGCAGCGCAGCTCGGCATTTCCCCCGGAAGTGCCCCCAGCAGGGCTTCTGATTGGCAGTTGGGGGTGGGGCCAGGCGGGGCTTTTACCCAGCAGGGCTTCTGATTGGCAGTTGGGGGTGGGGCCAGGCGGGGCTTTTACCCAGCAGGGCTTCTGATTGGCAATTGGGGGTGGGGCCAGACGGGGCTTTTACCCAGCAGGGCTTCTGATTGGCAGTTGGGGGTGGGGCAAGGCAGGGCTTTTACCCAGCAGGGCTTCTGATTGGCAGTTGGGGGTGGGGCCGGCAGGGCTTTTACCCAGCATGGCTTCTGATTGGCAGTTGGGGGTGGGGCCAGGCGGGGCTTTTACCCAGCAGGGCTTCTGATTGGCAGTTGGGGGTGCAGCCAGGTGGGGTTTTTACCCAGCAGGGCTTCTGATTGGCAGTTGGGGGTGGGGCCAGGAAGGGCTTTTACCCAGCAGGGCTTCTGATTGGCAGTTGGGGGTGGGGGCAAGGGAGGCTTTTACCCAGTAGGGCTTCTTATTGGCAGTTGGGGGTGGGGCCGGCAGGGCTTTTACCCAGTAGGACTTTTGATTGGCAGCTGGAATTGGATGGACTGTGCAGATGTCTTTAAAGGTTTCTTCTGCAATAGCTGTCACCGCAGCATAAGGATCTTCACTGTGCTGCCCTGGGTGTGTTTGTGCGTGCAAGAAAATATTTCTGAATGATTTGTTCATTTTGAAAGGCATCCTGTTAAACCAAGTTTGTGCCTGAAATATTCTTATGCAGAACTTGATCTTTCATGGTTGGCTCCGCCTCCTGTGGCACCCAACTCCTTGTGTCAGTGTTCCACAGGGGTCTGACAGGCTGGGGGTCCCTGGGCTAAGCACAGTTTTTCCTCTCCAGAGTTTGGCTGATGCCCAGCCCCCGCCCAAGACCCCCCTGGAAGAGGAGCCCGTCCCCCAGCCGGACACTCATCAGGACCAGCTGCCTCCTGAGGAGGACTATGATGAAGAAGACGACGGAGAGGACGAATCAGATGAAGACGGCCTGGACGAGGAGGAGGCAAAGGTGGTAAACAGAGCCGTTAGTCTGATACTCCCCCTCCCCCGCCAGTTCTGTCCCACATGGCCAGTCGTGCATAGAAGAGGAAACTGTCTGCAGATATGCTTATGTTTGCATATATTCTGAACGCATGTTTTGCATCTTTGTCCACCGGGAACAGGGTGAGGGCAGGAGAGCGTGAGGTGAATTCATAACTGCAGGCCGTGGGGAAGAGGGGGAGGGGGTGGTAGACACCTGGGGCACAGCAGCCTGGGGGGTTCCCTGGGAGCTTCTGGCTAATGCCGCCTGCAAGGGTCCGAACCCACCTGCCTAGCCACAAAGGCTAAAGGCTGATTTCCTTTTCTGGGAATGGAGAGTGGCGACCAGAGAGAGCCTCAGTGCTGCTAGCCAGCAGAGAGGAGACCTGCACCAAAGACCCCGCTCTGGGGGGCAACAGTGCCAGTGCACGGCAACTCTGCCCCAACCCACCACCTTCCCAGGAGAGCAGGCTGCCGTTTGGGAACCGAGTGCTGCTGAGAAGCATTCCTGTCCACTCCCAAACAGCTGACTAGGGAGAAGCATCCTCTTGGTTGTCTCCCAGAAAGGGGGGTGCTGGCAGGTGGAAGGACAGAGGGAAGAGGCTGGGCAGGAATCCACAGGGCATGCCCTCAAGTGCCCCATCCAGACCTCCATGTGGGTAGGAGACCTGGTGGACAGCACACACACACACACACACACACAGCGACTGCCCCAGAGGGAGCTTTGAGCACCTGCTTCCCTGCTCAAGCCTTCTCGGTGTGCCGAGTGTTTGGGGATGGTTGAGCCAGCCTTCGGCATTGCCTTGGTCATGTGGGCGTTTTGCCAGCCTTCTGCTTTGGGGTCTCTGTAGGTTCCTCCAGTGGCACCACCATCCAGCGACAAGGCAGCGGAGGATGAATCAGAAAAGATGCCCCCTTACGATGACGCCACACAAACTCTCATTGACGGTAGGCTTTCCAAGGGAAACCCATGATGCTGCTCGCTCAGCAAAGCCAGGCGGGCTCACTGACTTGCCCGGGTAGAAAAGGCAGCCAGCCGTTCCCCTGATCCCTCTTGCAAAGAAAGTCAGAACTCGCCTGGCTGGTGGGCTGGAGAGGTCTGGCTGGTGTCCTGCTCCGCTCGCCACCTTTGGAATCCGGCCTGAGAAGAGGGGGCCGTCCAGCATCCGCCCAGTCAGTCCCATTCTGGTTCTTCGTTGCCTCTCTGCATGCTGTCGATGTGTTGTGTCTCAGCCTAGTTCATTTTGGGAACTGGAGGGACCACATCCATTTGCAGTAACTGCACTGGCCATTTTACCCACACCATGGCTGACGGCTCCTGGTCGCCACCTTCCCACCTTCCTCCCCCACCAAAAAAAAGAAAGTTAACAAATCTGAGTGAGAGTCTAATCATGCTTTGCCATTGAGGGAGCCCTTAAAGCAGGGCTCAGATCAGGTAATGGACCAGAACTGAGCCCACTTGTGGGGGAAGGGGTTGAGATAAAAATAGAAGTAAATAAGTAAACGAACTTTAAGTTTCTACCCACTTCCCTCCACAAGTGGGGCAGCAGCCAGAATCCAGTCCGTGCAGGGACCTTCTCAGACTGGTTTGTGAATCCACTTCAAACACTGGCCTTAAGCTAAGTTAGTGTGAGCCAGCTCAGTTTTTTAGACTCCAGCTCACACATTTTGGTCTTAGCTCAGGGGAAATGACCCCAGATCATACTAATTGATGCAGGAGCTCACCACGTTAATGCCAGTAGCTCACAACGTAGAATTTTTGCTCACAGGACTCCCCGGCTTAGAGGGAGCTTTGGTCCAGAGTGGGGGTTAGAGCAGCTTCTGATTGAGATCCCCTGACGAAGCTGATTGTGAAATGCATTGGGGTCTAAAGGTCAAAGAAACAGCTCCCCCTTGCACTTTGTGTCCCCCCCTTCTTTCTGCTGCTTACTGGTGCAGCCGGGTTTTCTTTTCCATCAGTTACTTTGGCCTGTTTTGAGTCCAGCTCTTCTGACCGTCAGGATCCCTGGTAGCCTTCTGCAGAGGTTGGGTGTGGCTTTCCTCCTGTAGGAGATGGTGGGAGCCTCATGCAGTGTTCCCTCTAAGCTGAGTTTGAGTGTTGTGAGCTAGCTCACAGATTTCTAGCCTCCAGTTCACACATTTTTGTCTTATCTCAGGAGGAGGGCCCCAGAGCACAATAATTGATGCAGCAGCTCACCACTTTCATGCCAGTAGCTCACAAAGCAGAATTTTTGCTCACAAGACTCCACAGCTTAGAGGGAGCTTTGGCCCAGAGTGGGCGTTAGAGCAGCTTCTGATTGAGATCCCCTTACAAAGCTGATTGTGAAACGCAGTGCGATCTAAAGGTCAAAGAAACAGCTCCCCCTTGCCAGTTTGGTGTAGTGGCTAAGTGCGTGGACTCCTATCTGGAAGAACAGAGTTCGATTCCCCACTCTTCCACTTGCACCTGCTGGAATGGCCTTGGGTCAGCCAGAGCTTTGGCAGAGGTTGTCCTTGAAAGGGCAGCTGCTGGGAGAGCTCTCTCAGCCCCACCCTCTTCACAGGGTGTCTGTTGTGGGGGAGGAAGAGAAAGGAGATGGTGAGCCGCTCTGAGACTCTGAGTGGAGGGCAGGATATAAATCCAATATCTTCATCATCATCTTTAGAGGGAACACTGGTTTCGTGTGCTGCTGTTCGGTTCTCTTTACTGTATTATTCAGTTTCTGTATTTTTTTTTATTCTGTTAGTTGCTGTGCATGCATGACTTTGAACTTTAGCTGCCTTTTTGAATGAGTGGGTTAAAGAAAGGACATATGAGTGTCATGATTCCTAGTGAGTGAGTTTATTCGCTTTAAATCCCGCCCTCCCCACCAAAGCAGGTTCAGGGCGGCTCAGTTCAGGCCCCGCTCTGCCCTTTGTTGTGAGAGAGGCCACCAAGCAGCAGCTGGGGCACTCCTGGGTGACCAGAGGAAACTGCCATTAGCGGAATGGGAGCGGTGATCTGCCTCCTCTCGCTCATGGTGGTCCTGGGGGGAGGAAAGCCTTCCCAGGCCCCCTGAGCTCCTGCCCTAGAAGCTGCCTTCCTTCATGGTTCAGAACTGCCGCCTTTGCAGCTTTGGAATGGTCCCGCCTTCCCTCAGCGCCCCAAGCTGAGCCCCTCCTTCTGCCATTCCCATTTGCAAGCGGCTGTTCTGTGAGTTTCAGTTTATTTCAAGTTTGGTGTAGTGGTTAAGTGTGCGGACTCTTATCTGGGAGAACCCGGTTGGATTCCCCACTCCTCCACTTGCAGCTGCTAGCATGGCCTTGGGTCAGCCAGAGCTCTCTTATCTGGGAGAACCCGGTTTGATTCCCCACTCCTCCACTTGCACCTGCTAGCATGGCCTTGGGTCAGCCAGAGCTCTGATAGAGAGCCAGTTTGGTGTAGTGGTTAAGTGTGTGGACTCTTATCTGGGAGAACCCGGTTTGATTCCCCACTCCTACACTTGCAGCTGCTAGCATGGCCTTGGGTCAGCCAGAGCTCTCTTATCTGGGAGAACCTGGTTTGATTCCCCACTCCTCCACTTGCAGCTGCTGGAATGGCCTTGGGTCAGCCAGAGCTCTCTTATCTGGGAGAACCGGGTTTGATTCCCCACTCCTCCACTTGCAGCTGCTGGAATGGCCTTGGGTCAGCCAGAGCTCTGGCAGAGGTTGTCCTTGAAAGGGCAGCTGCTGTGAGAGCCCTCTCAGCCCCACCCACCTCACAGGATGTCTGTTGTGGGGGAGGAAGGTAAAGGAGATTGTGAGCCGCTCTGAGACTCTTCGGAGTGGAGGGTGGGATATAAATCCAATATCTTCTTCTTCTATATCCCACCCTTCCCACCGAAGTGGCTCAGGGCAGCTTGCAACACATAAGAACTAACATAGGTTTTGGATTTAAAATACAACAAATCACACCGTTAACACAGTAAAATGGTAAAACATAAAAACAAGCGATCTATCAGAATACTACACTGCAATCTTCTATAGAGTTTCCAATTCCAGTTAGTTATAGGCCAGCTGGAAAAGGGCTGTCTTACAGGCCCTGCGGAATTGGCCAAGGTCCCGCAGGGCCCTCACCTCCTCTGGCAGCTGGTTCCACCAGCAAGGGGCCGTTACCGAGAAGGCCCTGCCCCTGGTGGATTTCAGATGGGCCTCTTTTGGCCTGGGGATATCAAGCAGATTTTGAGAGCCCGATCTCAACACTCTCTGGGGAACATGTGGGGAGAGACGGTCCCTAAGGTAGGCAGATCCTAGGCCATATAGGGCTTTAAAGGTAATAGCCAGCACCTTGTACGGACTCGGTATATTATTGGCAGCCAGTGCAGATCCCGAAGCCCTGGCCGAATGTGCTCCCATCTTGGGAGCCCTAATAACAGCTGGGCAGCGGCATTGTGCACTAACTACAACTTCCGGGTTCGGCACAGGGGCAGCCCCATGTAGAGGGCATTACAGTAATCCAACCTCGAGGTGACCGTTGCATGAATCACGGTTGCTAGATTGTCATGCTCCAGGAAAGGAGCCAACTGCCTCGCCTGCCTAAGATGGAAGAATGCAGACTTAGTAGTGGCTGCTATTTGAGCCTTCATTGTTAGGGAAGGCTCCAATAGTACCCCCAAACTCTTGACCTTGTGCGCCGCTGTCAGCGGCGCACCGTCAAAAACTGGCAGGGGGATTTCCCCTTCAGGGCCACGACGGCCCAAGCAAAGGACCTCTGTCTTCGCCAGATTTAGCCTCAGTCCACTCAGCCTTAGCCACCTAGCCATGGCCTGTAATGCCCAGTCCAAATTTTCTGGGACGCAGGTAGGCCGGCCGTCCATGAGCAGATAGAGCTGGGTGTCATCAGCGTACTGATGACAACCCAACCCATACCTCCGGGCAATCTGGGCAAGGGGGCCCATATAGATGTTAAATAACACCGGGGAGAGCACCGCCCCTTGAGGCACTCCGCAGTCAAGCGTGTGTCTCCGGGACAGTTCACCCCCAATCGCCACCCTTTGTCCCTGACCCTCAAGGAAGGAGGAAAGCCATTGTAAGGCCAACCCCTGAATCCCTGCGGCGGCAGGTGAGCTTTGGTTGGGATCTCTCCGCTTTGTACCCGACTCTGGGAGGAGGACTGGATGCAAAACTCGCGCAGTCCTGACTTTCTTCCGGAAATGTTGGCACAGGTTTCCCCTTCTCCCCTCCTCCCCGTTGATTGGTCAAGATGACCTCCATACCTTTCTGCTGAGCTCCAGAAACGCTGACTGGAGGAAAAGGGACTTCATCCTTGAACCTTTGAACAGCTGACCTGCCCAGCAGTGAAGCAGGAGAAGACTGGGAGGCGTGGTTGAGTTTCCACTCAGCCAGGCTTGGCTCTTCCCCAGCACAGCCCGCTTCATTTCCAGGGCCAACAGACCCCCTGCCCCTGCAAAGATGGCTGCCTCCTTCTCCCCAAATGGAAATGCAGCTTCATCAGCAGAACGGCTGTGCTTTGTTTTCTGCATTTCCCTTCCCATTTTGCCTCTCTGCTTTTAGAAGGATTGCTTTAAAACTGGCCTTGAAAGAGGTTCTTTTGGGCTGAATGTCTCCCTGGTGCAGCTGCTGCTGCTGCTGCTTAACAGCACGAAAGGTGAGGAGGATCAGGCGGGAGAAGCAGCCCTTGAATCCCTCCTCCTAGGGAGCAAGGAGTGTTGCTTTTCTACTCCCTCCCTCTGCACAATGCAGGGACTTCACAAATACCTCCCCCCCCTCCAGTGACCCCTGTGCTCTGTGCCCAGGAGATGGCAAAACCCTCCAGGATCCCTCCCAAACTGGCCTGGAGAAAAACTGCTGTCTGATCCCAAAATGTTGATCAGCATTTCCCCAGGCGTTTAAGAAAGGGCCACGAGAACGAAGCCCTGGTGTGTCTAGACCAGGGGTCCTCAACCTACGGCCCGCGGGCCAGATGCGGCCCGCTGAGGACATTTATGCGGCCCGCCGGGTTATGGCAAAATCAGACCGGAAGTGACGTTCGACCTAAACTTGCGTTAGCAACGCACACTTCTGGCACTGGGCTGAGGTGGCGGAGACAGAGTGTGAGGTGATACCGAGGTGAGGTGAGTTCCCAGGCCAGGGTGTGTGGTGCGGGGAAGGGAGAGAGATGCAGAAGACGGAGAACTGATGGCCCCGGCCTTGTACAGTAACGGCAGTCCGGCCCTCCAACAGTCTGAGGGACAGTGAACTGGCCCCCTATTTAAAAAGGTTGAGGACCCCTGGTCTAGACCTTCCCCACTGGGGTCTCCTCCCTCCACTCTGCCTCCTTGTTGATTGGCTCACAGCCTCCAGAGAGGGTTTAGCAAGTGCTTCCTCTCGTGTCCTGTAGATGGCGCCAGTGGAGTCCTTGTTCCCCAGCACACCTGCCCAGTCTCTCTTGCTGGGGGGGGGGGTTGGCAATTGGAGCATGTTCCAAAATGAAGGGGGAGGGGTCAGGGATCAGCAGCCCGTGACTGAAGTAGAGGACCTAATTCGATGTCTGCATTGAAGGCGGGGCAGGGGGGGCAGACTTCCTTGGGAAATAGAGGGGTGGGGGGAGGCACAATCAAAAAGCAACTTCTGGGTTGGCTGTTTTCTGCCTTTGTGTCATAGACAAAGGGAATTCTCTAAATTTCTTACTAGAGAAAATTGTACGCGTTGGGTAAAGCTTGGGTTGAAAGAAGATGGGGATTTGGAAATCCAGCTGTGGGGAAGTGCCTGCGTTCCAAATTAAACCTGTGGAAACAAGATAGGGGCAGATTGGCTCAGAGGCAGAGCCTCTGCTTGACATGCAGAAGGTCCCAGGTTCCATCCCTGGCATCTCCAGTTGGAAGGACCAGGCAGAAGGTGATGGGAAGGACCTTGACCTGAGACCCTGGCTCAGTGGCAGAGCCTCTGCTTGGCAGGCAGAAGGTCCCAGGTTCAGTCCCCGGCATCTCCAGGTTAAAAGGACCAGGCAGGAGGGGATGGGAAAGACCTTGACCTGAGACCCTGGCTCAGTGGCAGAGCCTCTGCTTGGCATGCAGAAGGTCCCAGGTTCAGTCCCCGGCATCTCCAGGTTAAAAGGACCAGGCAGGAGGGGATGGGAAAGACCTTGACCTGAGACCCTGGCTCAGTGGCAGAGCCTCTGCTTGGCATGCAGAAGGTCCCAGGTTCAGTCCCCGGCATCTCCAGTTCAAAGGACCAGGCAGGAGGGGATGGAGACCCCAAAGAGCTGCTGCCCATCAGAGTAGACAGGCGGAGGAGGCATGATGGACTTGGGGTCTAATTCAGTAGAAGGCAGCTTCATGAGTGATCATGTGTTACTGAATATGAAGGCAATGTTGCATGCAGAAAACAAATGCACTTATCTGTTGCAATTTTATAAGTAATATGGAATGGAACAGCTATATTATGCCAAGTTATAAGTTCCAGTAGTAAGACGCGGTTGGGTTTGCTGAGTGCTGCACACGCAGGAACGGGGGTGGCTGGACAGTGCCCTGAGTCCAGGGCCGAGGAGGGCGCCCACCCCCTGAGCCAGGGAGCCTCTTGAAGGCAGGCCTGTGCCGTGAAGGCTGCCCCAGCCTCTCTGGGGCAAAATGGGCGTGTGCCCTGGCCTGCCTTGGGAATGCTTGGCTAGTGGCCTTCCATACCTGCAGTCGTCTTCTGCACCCCGGGAGTCTGCCTGTGAGGAGGGCCAGCCAGAGAAGAGGGTCTTCCCCCAGCAATAAAGTGTTGCTTTGCCCCTGCTTTTGCTGCCAGGCAGGCAGGGAGGGGGATTCTGGGCAGGCGTCAGCTGGCCTCTGCTGCTTCCCCCCCAGCCTCGCATCGCTGTCTCTTTGCCTGTGTGTGTTTCAGCCGCCCAGAAGGCCCGGGAGCACTTCGAAGAGGCAGAGAAATCCCTGAAAGATACGGAGGAATCCATCAGGTACGGCTGTCCCGAGAGGGAAGGGCTTTCCTTGCACCGTTCTTGAGGGGCCAGACGCCCAGTATCCTGGCCAGCCTTCAGGCTGATTGGGGCCTGGTCAGGATTTTTCTGGTTGGTTTATTTGGGGGGGGGGGGGGAGAGCCCTCGAAGCCCAGTAACTTTATTTTAAACAGCAGTAAACATGTAATATCAGTGTTGGCAGATCTAGCCATAAGCTGGATAAGAGGTTTCCAGGTATCTAAAAACAAGTCACGTGCAGTTGTCGCCTGTCTGCTGTCCGTCCGAATGCTGACCAAGTGGCCAGGCCCTCCGTCGCGGCAGGTGGCCTTTGTCTCCCCAGGGCTGTAATGCAGGTGCCTCGGTTGTGGCATTTATGGAAAATATCAGCATCTTGCTTCCCCATCGTCTGCTCGGCTTCCTTCCCAAGCAGCAAGCCCCTGAGGGAGAGCCCCGCTGCCCCCATTTCCAGCCAGGTCCCTGGTTCAGGGCAAGAAGAGCTCTCTGCTCTTTCCCCCGACCTGATTTCCCCCACGGAGGGAAGCCCCTGGCTGTGTGGCTGGCGGCCTGGAGGGCTTGTGCAGAGCCTGGGGCCCCTTCCTCTCTGGCATCAGAGGAAGGGCTGGAAGGACCCCTCGAGCCCACATGCAGCCGGCCCCTCTTCTCCCTCCCAGCAGCGGTTGGTTTCCTCTTGGCTTGTCACGAGCTCTTCCCAGGGCTGCCTTTCAGTGCCGTGGCTCTTGCCCACAAAGCGCTGCTCCCCCTGCTGGCTGTTCAGCTTGACAAGAATAGCCTGTGCACCCCACTTGATGCTGGCAGAGCCTGCGGGAAAGGCCTCTGGGGATTGGTGCACTTCCAAGGGCTCAGCTGTCCTGCCTCCCAGCATCCCCTTGGCCAGACGCACCGGCCTTTCTTCTCTGCCCCCTCCCTTTCTTCCACAGGTCCCAGGAGGGAGAGGGGGGAAGCCTCCAGCAAATCTTGGGCCTTCTCTTGCTCAGTGCAGCAGCCGGCCCCTCCCCAGCAGATGGGAGAGAGACCTTGGTGGACTGAGCGTGGCTGGCGTTGGTGCCAAGCTGTGGGTGGGCGGCTTCTTCCTGCTGCTTCCCTCCCCTTCTGAGACAGCAGGGCCTTGGGGGCTGCCTTCTGCAGGGGGGGCTGTGTGAACTGCTGGCCCTAGGGTCAGCACCCCCGCCCTCCATTGCTGGAGGCTGGTGGGGGGCAGGAAGATCTCAGGGCAGGCAGGCGGAGCTGGTGGGGGGGGCGGTGCAGAGGCTGCCTGGGGTGGAGAACCAGAGATTGCCTGCAGCAGCCTCTCTATTGGCGGTGCTCCCTTTGTTGCTTCGCTTCATCTCCGCTCTCCCTTGTGAGTCAAACAAAGCAGGAGTCGACTTCACCTTTAAGACCAACTTAGTTTTATTCAGTGTGCACGCACGCTTCTTCAGACGAGGAATGAGGGACATACAGCTGGTTGGGTTTGGAATGCCAAGTGGTACGAAGTGAAAAACCAATAGCAGAAGAGTAAAATTAACAAATTCAGAAAACCTTGATCTGGGTTGCGCCAGCCAGCGTGGGAAGCCATAAAACAGTCACATGTCAGAATGTGAGAATGCCTGTTAATTATTCTATTGCTAATAAACCTGGGTCAAAAAGAAGGCATTTCTTTCCCAGAAGTTTTTCCTGTCCAACTAATTTCAGTATTAATATTTTATTAAGTGTGCATATATCAACTCATTTATACATCACAAATAAATACATTTCATTTTTTGCTTACCTTTTACAAATCAAACTGAATACTAACAAATAAATAAACCCCTTCCTCTTTATCTTACTTCATTTCTTTACCCGATTTCACCCGATATCCTTACCACTTTTCCTAATTCTTATTTTAATCATAATTATATTCTTTCTTTTGTTTCCAAAACTTCTTTACTTCTTTACGGACTTCCATCTTTTCATACTTAATTTTTGAAACTTTAACTATCTTCTCTCATGCCTGCAAAAGAAAGCTTGTGTCCAACTAATTTACCTTTTAACATGTGACATAAATATATACATCATTCTAGTTTGCCATTAGGGAAAAATACATTAAAATATTAATACATTAAAATATAGTGGAAGATGGGTTTAGTATATGCAGTGAGATAAACAGCCAATGTCCCTTGTTTGAGTATGTCAACACAAAAGCATTATTCTGATACACTATCCTAAAAGAGAAATACATTGGAATACTGTGGATATATCGCCATACTTGGTGAAAGTGGGTTTAGCATAAAAAAACAAAACAACATCTCTGTTCAGTCCTGGGGAGTTGTTTGTTCCAAGTTTCATAATAGCTTGTAATTCAGCAATTTCTCTCTCCATTCTGTTCTTGAAGTTCTGAGAGTGGGTTTAGCACCTGTAATGAGATAAAGAAACCCAATATCCCTGTTCAGTCCTGGGGAGGTGTTTGTTCAGAGTTTCATAATAGTTTGTAATTCAGCAATTTCTCTCTCCATTCTGCTCTTGAAGTTCCTTTGCAGTAAAACAGCTACTTTGAGGTCACCCATTGAATGCTTTGGAAGGTTAAAATGCCCCCCCCCCCCCCCGGTTTCTCAGTCCTGTAATTCCTGGTGTCAGATTTGTGTCCATTTCTCCTTTGGCGGAGGGTTTGCCCTGTTTGCCCTGTGTAGAGAACTGAGGGGCATTGTTGGCATTTAATGGCATGTATGATGTTGGAAGATGAGCAAGTGAATGAGCCTGAGACGGTGTAGTTAATGCTGTTAGGCCCAGTGATTGTGTTGTCTGGGTGTCTGTGGCAGCACAGGTGGCTTTTGGGCTTACTGCAAGCTCTGGTCCCAGTGTCCATGCTCAGATGAGATGTTGTATTGTTGTGGGTGAGGAGTTGTTTGAGATTAGGGGGCTGTCTGTGCACAAGAAAAGGTTTACCCCCCAGTACTTTTGAAAGAGAGCTGTCACTATTCAATGGAGGTTGTAAGTTGTTGCTGATACGTTGAACTGTTTTCAGTTGAGAGTTGTTTGTGGCCACTAGTGGTGTTCTGTTATTGTCTTTTTGGGGTTTGTCTTTGGTTTAGATTTAGGGGAGGGATGGTGGCTCAGTGATAGAGCATCTGCTTGGGAAGCAGAAGGTCCCAGGTTCAATCCCCGGCATCTCCAACTCAAAAGGGTCCAGGCAAATAGGTGTGAAAAACCTTAGCTTGAGACCCTGGAGAGCCGCTGCCAGTCTGAGTAGACAATACTGACTGATGGACTGAGGGTCTGATTCAGTAGAAGGCAGCTTCATATGTTCATATGTCTTGTAACAGGTTTTCTTTGGGTATCATTCTGGCTTTGTTAATCTGTTTCCTGATTTCATCAGGTGGGTACTTTAGTTCCAAAAAGGTTTGTTGTAGATCCCCCAGGTGAGAATCTCTGTCAGCAGGATTGGAGCAAATGCGGCTGTAGTGTTGAGCATGGCTGTATACAGTGGATTGTTTGGGATGGTAGCTGGAGGCATGCAGGTATTTCTGTCAGTCAGTAGGCTTCCGGTATAAGGTAGTGTCTATGCATCCATTGTGTATTTTAGCAGTGGTGTCCATAAAATGTATTTCTTGTGTAGACTGGTTCATTGTCAGGTTGATGGTGGGGTGGAAGTCATTGAATGCCTGGTGAAATGTATCAAGGGCTTCTTTCCCAGGTGTCCAGACCATAAAAATGTCATCAGTGTAACGCAGGTATAAGGTAGGTAGTAGTGGGTGGGAGTCTAGGAAGCGTTTCTCCAAGTCAGCCAAGTCAACCCTTGCGAGTCAGTTGGGGCAAATTCCATGTTAGGAAAGGGGTTGAGCTAAAACAGCCAGTATTGCAACGCCCCTGTGTCGATCTCTGGGGCAGCCTCCTTTGGAATCCTGCCTACAGTTCTGGCTGCTGTGTCTGCAGGGGACGTGGCAGAGCTGAGGAAGTGCAGATGAGGGCGACCAAGAGGAGGTCGAGGTTGGAGTCCCTTCCCTAGGAGGGCAGGCTGGGGAGCCCAGGACTTTTCAGTTCAGAAAAGAGATGACTAAGAGAGGGAGAAGGACATGAGCAAGGTTAATAAGATATGAAGCAGTTGACAAAGAGAAGTCTTTTGCCCTCTTCCGAAATACCGAGGCTTGAAGGCATCCAGCGAAGCTGGTGGGCAGGAGGCTCAGGAACGAGTGAAAGAGATGGATTTGCTGCCAGAGGATGCAGGGAAGTCCCTCAAGGGCTACTGACTGCGGAGACAGCAGCAGGGAGTCAGGAGGCCTCGGCCCCAAAGAGAGGGTCCATCTGAGGCAGCCCCCGCCCCGCCCTGGCTGTTTGCCTCGTGCTCTTCCAACAGCAGGCAGTTTGTTAGGCAGAGGCAGCCTCAGCCCTCCGGGGCTCCGTGGAGGATCAGGGCCCTCAGCAGGCTCAGCTGTGGCACTTTGGTCCCTTCCCAGGCTGCAGGGAGCTCTGCTGTGTTGTGGCTCAGGAGCCTCGTTCCAGATGGACTCTGGACACAATCTGATCTGAGCTCCCCACCCAGCATGCTTTGCTGCAGCGGCCTTGCTTGTGGAGGATGGGGGAACAGTGAGCCCTTGGGTGGAGTGGTGAAGTGCACGGACTCTAATCTGGGAGAACCGGGTTGGATTCCCGACTCCTCTTCCTCCACATGCACCTGCTGGCATGACCTTGGCCCAGCCACAGTTCTCTCAGAGCTCTCTCAGCCCCACCTGCCTCACAGGGTGTCTGTTGTGGGGAGGGGAAGGGAAGGGGATTGTAAACCACTCTGAGAGTCCAAGTGGAGGGCAGGGGATAAAGATGAAGAAGAACTACAGACTTATACCCCGCCCTTCTCTCTGAATCAGAGACTCAGAGTGGCTCACAATCTCCTATGTCTTCTCCCCCCACAACAGACACCCTGTGAGCTGAGTGGGACTGAGAGGGTTCTCACAACAGCTGCCCTTTCAAGGACAGAGACTTAGAGCAGCTCACAATCTCCTTTATCTTCTCCCCTCACAACAGACACCCTGTGAGGTGGGTGGGGCTGAGAGAGCTCTCCCAGAAGCTGCCCTTTTAAGGACAACTCCTGCCAGAGCTCTGGCTGACCCAAGGCCATTGCAGTGGCTGCAAGTGGAGGAGTGGGGAATCAAACCAAACTGGCTCTCTTCCAATCCAGTCTCCTCCTCCTTTGGAAGAAGGCCGAGCCACCTGGAGCAAAGGAAGGAGAGGCGGTTTGAGCCAGGCGGCTGCCCAGACAGAGAGCTTCTGGAGGGAACAAAGAGCAGAGGAGGCACCATCCCCGTCACTGGGGGTAGCCTTGGAGACGGGGTGGTAACCAGGGGAGACAGCCTCCCCAGCGGGTCCTTTAACTGTCGCAGGGGGTCCCCCGAGGCCGCAGGCAGATCAGGGCGAGGAGCAAAGACAGCTGCTCCGCCAAGCGCTGGGCGGAGGGTCGTGGCCGGCCCCAGAGGGAAGGACGAGGGGGAATGTTTGGGGGCGAAGGTGCTGCCCGAGGGGAGGGGCCCAGGCGGAGGGGAGGGAGGCCTCCGGTCCAGTTGTCACCCCTCCTCCTCCTCCTCTGAAGCTCCTTTCCCGCTTTCCTTGTTGGGTGACTTCTGGGGCTCTTGCTGCAGTTTCCTCCCTGGGTGCCCCCCCCCCCTTCTGTGTGATCAGCTCCCTCCACTCAGAGGCTGCTGCAAGCTGCTCGCTTCCCTGTCCTTCGAATCCGGATTAGGAATCCAGAGCCCCACTGGACCCTTTGGGCCTGGCAGGCATCCTTCCTTCCTCAGGGAGCCTTGGAGAAGGGAAGGGGCTGGGCCTTCCAATAGGCGGGTGGGTGGGCATGGCACGCAAGGCACCCAGGCTCCTCCTGGCCCCTGCAGCCCAGAGCCCTCCAAGGGGATAGGGCGGGATGGGTGTGGATGGGTGCAGAGAAGTCTGGGCTCTGCTGGCTGCCTCTGGTTTCCTTCCGCCGTCAGCCTAAGGAGGGTGCTGTTGAGCCTCTGCTGTCTCTCTGCTCTCTAACCGTCTCTGCCCTTGTCCTTCCAGGAGCCTGGAGAAAGAGATCTCCTTTGATTTTGGGCCTCGCGGGGAGTTCTCTTATCTCTACGACCAGTGCTACGAGCTGACCACCAACGAGTAAGCCTCTTCGCTTCTTTTGGCTCTGTCCTCTCTCTGCCTGCCAGGCCCCCTCCTCACAGCACCGGAAGGCCAGGAGGGCCGGAGGGGAAGGGATGGAGGCAGGAGGCATCCCGAAGCGGGAGGCAGTGGGGTTTCCCCAAGGAGGTCCTGTGGGCAGAGCAGCTGCAGAGGTCCATGCTGGGGGGCGGGGCTGGCTGCAAGGAGAGGAGCATCAGACCCAGCAGTGGCTTTTATCTCCAGTTCCTGCATTTGATTCTGGCCCATCAACAGCCCCAAAGACAGACCCCCCCCTTTCTCTGAGCTCCTGGGGCCAAAAAATTTACTTGGGGGGGGCACAAGTGCTGACGGGGCCTGAGCCGACAGTGCCTGACCGGGAAGGAGATCTTGGCGTTAGTTCAGGGGTAAAAACGGGGCGGAGTCACTGCTGGGGATTATTAGGGGAGGAGTTCCTCCGAGGTGGCCTCCTGGCTGCTGGGGGGTTCCCGGGATGAGTGCCTCCCCTCCGTCTCACTGATCGGCCCCTCCTCCCTGGGTCTCTCTGACACCTCCTTTTCCAGCTGTGGCCATCAGTGCCTCCTCTGGCAGCAAGTGCCACATTTTAGTCACGCTCTGTGTATAGAAGTATTTCGGTTTTGTCTTTCCTGGCCATCAATGCAAGTTCTAGTATTTGGAGTGAGGAGGAAGAAGTTCTCTCTGTGCACTCTCTCTCCCCCATGCAGAATGACACAAGCCTCCCTCGTGCCCCCCACCCCCCTTTGTCCCTAAGGGCTGGAGCCGGGAGTCTTCTTTGCTGTGGCAGGTTTGGTTCTGGCTGCCCTGTGGGAGGGCTGGCTGTGATGTGGAGTCTAACGGCTGTTTTTCTTCCCCAGGTACATCTATCGTCTCTGTCCCTTCAGCAGAGTATCCCAGAAACCGAAGCACGGTGGCTCGGAGACCAGTTTGGGGTAAGGGGCTCCAGAAACAAGCCTGTGGAAATCGGGGATTCTCTGTTTCCATGGCACAGAGCTGCCTCGGCCTCAGCCCTGCATCTGCAGTGAGGGGGTCAAACAAAGCAGTAGACAAGTGGCATCTTCAAGACCAACTAAGTTTTATTCAGAATGTCAGCTTTCGTGTGCTCTCAGGTGGTGGTGTGGACTCCCAAGAGTCAGCTGGGCGGTTTGAGCGCTCTTGAAGAGCCTGTGGCTGTTAAGTGGATGACTCTTTCGGGCTAGCCGATTCTCTCTGCTTCCCTTCCAGGACGTGGGGATCTTGGGCCGGGCCAGAGGATGACAAATTCAGCATCATGAAATATGAGCACGGAATGGGCTGTTGGCAGGGCCCCAGCCGCTCCACCACGGTGAGTGCAGCCGGTCAGGCAGAGGAGGAGAGAGGCTGGCCCTTTAAGCGGCCGGGGACTGGGAGGAAGGGAGGGGGAGGGATGGGCCACTCACCATGGAGGAGTCACAGAGGATAGGCCTGTCAGTCGGCTGCTGGCCGTGGTGGCTCAAGGGAACCGCCACGTTCAGAGGCAGGCAACCTCTGAGTCCCAGAGCCAGGAAGCAACCTCAGGGGAAGGCCTCTGAACCCGGTTAAGTGCACAGACTCTTATCTGGGAGAACCAGGTTTGATTCCCCACTCCTTCGCTTGCAGCTGCTGGAATGGCCTTGGGTCACCCAGAGCTCTGTTAACTGGCAGAGCTGGGTTTGATTCCCCACTCCTCCACTTGCACCTGCTGGAATGGCCTTGGGTCAGCCATAGCTCTCTTACCTGGGAGAACCGGGTTTGATTCCCCACTCCCCCACTTGCAGCTGCTGGAATGGCCTTGGGTCAGCCAGAGCTCTCTTATCTGGGAGAACCAGGTTTGATTCCCCACTCCTCCACTTGCAGCTGCTGGAATGGCCTTGGGTCAGCCAGAGCTCTCTTATCTGGGAGAACAGGGTTTGATTCCCCACTCCTCCCCTTGCATCTGCTGGAATGGCCTTGGGTCAGCCAGAGCTCTCTTATCTGGGAGAACCTGGTTTGATTCCCCACTCCTCCACTTGCACCTGCTGGAATGGCCTTGGGTCAGCCAGAGCTCTCTTATCTGGAAGAACCAGGTTTGATTCCCCACCCCTCCACTTGCACCTGCTGGAATGGCCTTGGGTCAGCCATAGCTCTCTTACCTGGGAGAACCGGGTTTGATTCCCCACTCCCCCACTTGCAGCTGCTGGAATGGCCTTGGGTCAGCCAGAGCTCTGGCAAGAGTTGTCCTTGAAAGGGCAGCTACTGTAAAAAAGCTCTCTCAGCCCCATCCCCTTCACAGGGTGTCTGTTGTGGGGGGAGGAAGGGAAAGGAGATTGTGAGCCGCTCTGAGATTCAGAGTATAGCGCAGGAAATAAGTCTAATGTCGTCTTCTTCTTCCCTTCCTTGGGACCGTGGTGCCCTGTTCAGGGAAGGTGTGTTCTCCCGAGAGAGCAGCAGGGTGTCTTGTGGTTTCCCCATAAGTGCACCAGGCCTCTGTGAGAGCCACCCGTGGACTTAATGTGGGAATGTAGGGCTTTTTTGTGGCTGCATTGACAGGCGCCGAGTGCGGGCACCTTTGGGGAGGGAGCCCTCAAGTCCTGAAAGGGGAATCGATGGAGACCAGCGTCACCTGTCTATAAGAGTCCTGGTCTTTTCTCTTGAAATGGGAACTTGGTGACCCGTAATCAGATGAAGCACATTTGGGCCTTCATGGGGTAGTCCCTCCCCCCCCCCCCCCCCATAGCTGGCAGAGTTGTTGGGATCAAAGCAAAGGACTCCTGTGGAGAAGGGAGGGGTGGTGGAGAGATGAAGGACTGGCCACCTTTCAGGACGGCAGTGAAGAGGGTGCAGACAGAGCCCCCCTGGTCCTCGTGGCTGCAGCCCCCGTGAATCACCCTCCCGCTTTTGCTTCCTCTCCTGCGCAGGTGAAGCTCTCATGTGGCAAGGAGACCTTGGTCACGGCCACCACGGAGCCCAGCCGCTGCGAGTACCTGATGGAGTTTGTCACCCCCGCAGCCTGCCATGAGCCAAAAGACGTCCTCCACGACGAATTCTGAGGGCAGGTGAGTTCCCCTCTGCTAGCGAGTCCCCTCCCTTATGCTTGCGCAAGGGGAGAAGTGGGAAGGGAGTGTGACGCAGTGGCTAGCATCAGAAGCAACTCCGGGAGACCTGGCAGCTTCTCAGGCAGTCTGTCCCAGGTGAGGCCAGCTCCCCAAGGGGGTGGTGATGAGGCTCGTTCGGGAGAGGGGGGAGCAGTGATGTCAGCCCTTCGGGGCTCCCATTGGAGAGAGAGAGGGAGGAGAAACGAGGACTGTGGTGAGCAGCAGGTATGAGGCCTAGACCTGGGGAGGGGAGAAACCCTGCCTCATTTGAAGGAGGGAGTGGGGGGGGGGCAGGGAAAACTCAGACCCTTGTTTGGAGGCTGCCCGAGGTCCTGCCTGGAGGGTCATGACGGCTCCCCCCCTTCCTTCTCCTCCAGATCTGTGCGGGAGCCATTGACTCAGAGGCCAAGTTCTCTTCCATCCGTTTGCAAGGAGCATCGAAGAGCCTTTGTCCTGTCCACCCCCCTTCCACTAGGACCCTGCTCTCTCTTCTCTGCGGTCAGGAGTCCTCTGCCCAGATGGACCTCGCGGTGTTCCAGCATCTGTCTTTTGTCCTGTCCAATTGTGGGACTTGTGTCTGTTTTAACCCCGCCTCCATGGCACAGCTGGCCTGGATCCTACGGAACAGACGGGACCACCTGGCTGCCCCCCCCACCCCGTCTTTTGTTTCCTCCACTGCCTTTTCTCTTGGAGGAGGGTCGTGGGGTCTGCTGGGATTCCTGCTCCACCCTGGGGGGCTTCCACCCACCCACCCCCCAAAGCCAAGGACCCGCGTGCAGCTCACCTCCTGCACTCCCCGCCGCACCCAGGACTTCTCTGCTCTTTGGCGTCTAAGGCGGATCGAGACATTCCCTTCCAATAAAGAGGCAATACTCCTGTCTGGTCTGCCTGTCTGTTGGGGCCCCAAGGTGAGGGGCGGGGGGGCCACACACCACAGACCTTGTCTTAGGCTGGCTTTCAGTTGCTGCAGCTGGTATCTGCTCTCGTGCCATATGCTGTCCCCCCTCCCCACCACCACCATTGCTGCAGACAAAACCCTTTTGATGAAATGCATTAGTGTGGGGAGAGGGCCCCCCACCCGGAAGACTATCCCCCTCCCCCAGGCGCATTCTCCTTAGGGGAAGGGGAGGGGCGGCTGGTGCCTTTCACCTGCTCCCCTCCACACACACTGGCCGTCAAATGGCATCCATTTCCATAACAAAAGCAAGGCTCCTTCTTCTTTCATAGCCCCCCCTTTGTTTCCCATCTGAGCCCCTCTTCCTTCCTACCCGGAGGTGTTGACAAAAGGCCACTCTAGCTGGGGGGTGGGAGACGGGTTGGTCTCCCCTCTGGTTTGGAAGAAAGTAGAGGAAAGGACTTCTGTATCCGGAGGATCTTTGCTCTGCTTGCAATGGAAGGACGAGGACCTGCTTCCTTCCCCTCAAGGGAGAGAGCTGCCTTCTCTTGGGAGAGAGGGGTCAGAGGGTGGGATCCACCAGGACCTGCATGAAACCACACACACCCCACCGCCTGCATGGGTGTGCATCAATGTTCCCTCTCAGCTGGGTGTGTGAGCTCATGGGCACAGGAAGCCCCCCTCAGCAGCCCTCTGGAGCAGTGCTCTCTCTCTCAGCTGTGGAGTCTGGGGAGCATAAATCAGTTTGCTCTGGAGCCATTTTTCCTGAGCTAAGACAAAAACGTGTGAGCCAGCTCGCACTCCCTCAGCTGAGAGAGAACACTGGTCTGGAGCCATTCCAAGGTCACAGCAGTTCTGTTCTGCTCTGGGTGTGAGCTGCTCCACTCAGGGAGGGGGGGAATAGAGGGAATATTAGCCCCCCTCCTTCCTTTTGGACCAGGTCTACTTTTCAGCGGAGGGAAAAGGATGAGGTGGCAGTGGCGCTGGAGAGTCCTATGAAGTCACAGCCAATATATGGCAGCCCTTAGGGTTGCCAAAGCGAAAGACGTGCAGAGGTGGTTGGCCATTGCCTGCCTCTGCATAGAAGACAACGAAGAAACCCTGGATTTCCTCAGAGGTCCCTCATCCAAGCATTAACCAGCTTAGCTTCTGAAACAGGGCTAGCCTGGGCCATCCAGGTCAAGGCAAGAGACAAACAGAGGTGGTCTGTCCTTGCCTGCCTCTGCAGAGCAACCCTGGACTTCCTCGGAGGTCTCTCCTCCTAGCACTAACCAGAGCTCACCCTGCTTAGCTTCTGAGGTCTGATGAGATCAGGATAGCCTCAGGGCTGAAGATGAAGAGAGGTGGTCTTCCCTTGCCTGCCTCTGCAGAGCAACCCTGGGCTTTCTTGGAGGTCTCTCCTCCAAGCACTAACCAGAGCTCACCCTGCTTAGCTTCTGAGGCCTGATGTCTGATGAGATCAGGCTAGCCTCAGGGCTGGAGATGAACAGAGGTGGTCTGCCCTTGCCTGCCTCTGCGTAGCAACCCTGGACTTCCTTAGAGGTCTCTCCTCCAAGCACTAACCAGAGCTCACCCTGCTTAGCTTCTGAGGTCTGATGAGATCAGGCTAGCCTCAGGGCTGGAGATGAACAGAGGTGGTCTGCTCTTGCCTGCCTCTGCAGAGCAACCCTGGGCTTCCTTGGAGGTCTCTCCTCCAAGCACTAACCAGAGCTCACCCTGCTTAGCTTCTGAGGTCTGATGAGATCAGGCTGGCCTCAGGGCTGGAGATGAAGAGAGGTGGTCTTCCCTTGCCTGCCTCTGCAGTGCAACCCTGGACTTCCTTGGAGGTCTCTCCTCCATGCACTAACCAGAGCTCACCCTGCTTAGCTTCTGAGGTCTGATGAGATCAGGCTGGCCTCAGGGCTGGAGATGAAGAGAGGTGGTCTTCCCTTGCCTGCCTCTGCAGAGCAACCCTGGGCTTCCTTGGAGGCCTCTCCTCCAAGCACCAACCAGAGCTCACCCTGCTTAGCTTCTGAGGTCTGATGAGATCAGGCTGGCCTCAGGGCTGGAGATGAAGAGAGGTGGTCTTCCCTTGCCTGCCTCTGCAGAGCAACCCTGGACTTCCTTGGAGGTCTCTCCTCCATGCACTAACCAGAGCTCACCCTACTTAGCTTCTGAGATCTAATGAGATCAGGCTAGCCTCAGGGCTGGAGATGAACCAAGGTGGTCTGCCCTTGCCTGCCTCTGCAGAGCAACCTTGGACTTTCCTGGTGGTCTCTCCTCCAAGCACTAACCAGAGCTCACCCTGCTTAGCTTCTGAGGTCTGATGAGATCAGGCTAACCTCAGGGCTGGAGATGAACAGAGGTGGTCTACTCTTGCCTGCCTCTGCAGAGCAACCCTGGGCTTCCTTGGAGGTCTCTCCTCCAAGCACTAACTAGAGCTCACCCTGCTTTGCTTCTGAGGTCTGATGAGATCAGGCTAGCCTCAGGGCTGGAGATGAAGAGAGGTGGTCTTCCCTTGCCTGCCTCTGCAGAGCAACCCTGGACTTCCTTGGAGGTCTGTCCTTCAAGCACTAACCAGAGCTCACCCTGCTTAGCTTCTGAGGCCTGATGAGATCAGGCTAGCTTCAGGGCTGGAGATGAAGAGAGGTGGTCTTCCCTTGCCTGCCTCTGCAGAGCAACCCTGGGCTTTCTTGGAGGTCTCTCCTCCAAGCACTAACCAGAGCTCACCCTGCTTAGCTTCTGAGGCCTGATGTCTGATGAGATCAGGCTAGCCTCAGGGCTGGAGATGAACAGAGGTGGTCTGCCCTTGCCTGCCTCTGCGTAGCAACCCTGGACTTCCTTGGAGGTCTCTCCTCCATGCACTAACCAGAGCTCACCCTACTTAGCTTCTGAGATCTAATGAGATCAGGCTAGCCTCAGGGCTGGAGATGAACCAAGGTGGTCTGCCCTTGCCTGCCTCTGCAGAGCAACCTTGGACTTTCCTGGTGGTCTCTCCTCCAAGCACTAACCGGAGCTCACCCTGCTTAGCTTCTGAGGTCTGATGAGATCAGGCTAACCTCAGGGCGGGAGATGAACAGAGGTGGTCTGCTCTTGCCTGCCTATGCAGAGCAACCCTGGGCTTCCTTGGAGGTCTCTCCTCCAAGCACTAACTAGAGCTCACCCTGCTTTGCTTCTGAGGTCTGATGAGATCAGGCTAGCCTCAGGGCTGGAGATGAAGAGAGGTGGTCTTCCCTTGCCTGCCTCTGCAGAGCAACCCTGGACTTCCTTGGAGGTCTGTCCTTCAAGCACTAACCAGAGCTCACCCTGCTTAGCTTCTGAGGCCTGATGAGATCAGGCTAGCTTCAGGGCTGGAGATGAAGAGAGGTGGTCTTCCCTTGCCTGCCTCTGCAGAGCAACCCTGGGCTTTCTTGGAGGTCTCTCCTCCAACACTAACCAGAGCTCACCCTGCTTAGCTTCTGAGGCCTGATGTCTGATGAGATCAGGCTAGCCTCAGGGCTGAAGATGAAGAGAGGTGGTCTGCCCTTGCCTGCCTCTGCGTAGCAACCCTGGACTTCCTTAGAGGTCTCTCCTCCAAGCACTAACCAGAGCTCACCCTGCGTAGCTTCTGAGGTCTGATGAGATCAGGCTAGCCTCAGGGCTGGAGATGAACAGACGCGGTCTGCTCTTGCCTGCCTCTGCAGAGCAACCCTGGGCTTCCTTGGAGGTCTCTCCTCCAAGCACTAACCAGAGCTCACCCTGCTTAGCTTCTGAGGTCTGACGAGATCAGGGTAGCCTCAGGGCTGGAGATGAAGAGAGGTGGTCTTCCCTTGCCTGCCTCTGCAGAGCAACCCTGGGCTTCCTTGGAGGTCTCTCCTCCATGCACTAACCAGAGCTCACCCTACTTAGCTTCTGAGATCTAATGAGATCAGGCTAGCCTCAGGGCTGGAGATGAACCAAGGTGGTCTGCCCTTGCCTGCCTCTGCAGAGCAACCTTGGACTTTCCTGGTGGTCTCTCCTCCAAGCACTAACCGGAGCTCACCCTGCTTAGCTTCTGAGGTCTGATGAGATCAGGCTAACCTCAGGGCTGGAGATGAACAGAGGTGGTCTGCTCTTGCCTGCCTCTGCAGAGCAACCCTGGGCTTCCTTGGAGGTCTCTCCTCCAAGCACTAACTAGAGCTCACCCTGCTTAGCTTCTGAGGTCTGATGAGATCAGGCTAGCCTCAGGGCTGGAGATGAAGAGAGGTGGTCTTCCCTTGCCTGCCTCTGCAGAGCAACCCTGGACTTCCTTGGAGGTCTCTCCTCCATGCACTAACCAGTGCTCACCCTACTTAGCTTTTGAGATCTAATGAGATCAGGCTAGCCTCAGGGCTGGAGATGAACCAAGGTGGTCTGCCCTTGCCTGCCTCTGCAGAGCAACCTTGGACTTTCCTGGTGGTCTCTCCTCCAAGCACTAACCAGAGCTCACCCTGCTTAGCTTCTGAGGTCTGATGAGATCAGGCTAACCTCAGGGCTGGAGATGAACAGAGGTGGTCTGCTCTTGCCTGCCTCTGCAGAGCAACCCTGGGCTTCCTTGGAGGTCTCTCCTCCAAGCACTAACTAGAGCTCACCCTGCTTAGCTTCTGAGGTCTGATGAGATCAGGCTAGCCTCAGGGCTGGAGATGAAGAGAGGTGGTCTTCCCTTGCCTGCCTCTGCAGAGCAACCCTGGACTTCCTTGGAGGTCTCTCCTCCATGCACTAACCAGTGCTCACCCTACTTAGCTTTTGAGATCTAATGAGATCAGGCTAGCCTCAGGGCTGGAGATGAACCAAGGTGGTCTGCCCTTGCCTGCCTCTGCAGAGCAATCTTGGACTTTCCTGGTGGTCTCTCCTCCAAGCACTAACCAGAGCTCACCCTGCTTAGCTTCTGAGGTCTGATGAGATCAGGCTAACCTCAGGGCTGGAGATGAACAGAGGTGGTCTGCTCTTGCCTGCCTCTGCAGAGCAACCCTGGGCTTCCTTGGAGGTCTCTCCTCCAAGCACTAACTAGAGCTCACCCTGCTTAGCTTCTGAGGTCTGATGAGATCAGGCTAGCCTCAGGGCTGGAGATGAAGAGAGGTGGTCTTCCCTTGCCTGCCTCTGCAGAGCAACCCTGGACTTCCTTGGAGGTCTCTCCTTCAAGCACTAACCAGAGCTCACCCTGCTTAGCTTCTGAGGCCTGATGAGATCAGGCTAGCTTCAGGGCTGGAGATGAAGAGAGGTGGTCTTCCCTTGCCTGCCTCTGCAGAGCAACCCTGGACTTCCCTGGTGGTCTCTCCTCCAAGCACTAACCAGAGCTCACCCTGCTTAGCTTCTGAGGTCTGATGAGATCAGGCTGGCCTCAGGGCTGGAGATGAAGAGAGGTGGTCTTCCCTTGCCTGCCTCTGCAGAGCAACCCTGGACTTCCTTGGAGGTCTCTCCTCCATGCACAAACCAGAGCTCACCCTACTTAGCTTCTGAGATCTAATGAGATCAGGCTAGCCTCAGGGCTGGAGATGAACCAAGGTGGTCTGCCCTTGCCTGCCTCTGCAGAGCAACCTTGGACTTTCCTGGTGGTCTCTCCTCCAAGCACTAACCAGAGCTCACCCTGCTTAGCTTCTGAGGTCTGATGAGATCAGGCTAACCTCAGGGCTGGAGATGAACAGAGGTGGTCTGCTCTTGCCTGCCTCTGCAGAGCAACCCTGGGCTTCCTTGGAGGTCTCTCCTCCAAGCACTAACTAGAGCTCACCCTGCTTAGCTTCTGAGGTCTGATGAGATCAGGCTAGCCTCAGGGCTGGAGATGAAGAGAGGTGGTCTTCCCTTGCCTGCCTCTGCAGAGCAACCCTGGACTTCCTTGGAGGTCTCTCCTTCAAGCACTAACCAGAGCTCACCCTGCTTAGCTTCTGAGGCCTGATGAGATCAGGCTAGCTTCAGGGCTGGAGATGAAGAGAGGTGGTCTTCCCTTGCCTGCCTCTGCAGAGCAACCCTGGACTTCCCTGGTGGTCTCTCCTCCAAGCACTAACCAGAGCTCACCCTGCTTAGCTTCTGAGGTCTGATGAGATCAGGCTGGCCTCAGGGCTGGAGATGAAGAGAGGTGGTCTTCCCTTGCCTGCCTCTGCAGAGCAACCCTGGACTTCCTTGGAGGTCTCTCCTCCATGCACAAACCAGAGCTCACCCTACTTAGCTTCTGAGATCTAATGAGATCAGGCTAGCCTCAGGGCTGGAGATGAACCAAGGTGGTCTGCCCTTGCCTGCCTCTGCAGAGCAACCTTGGACTTTCCTGGTGGTCTCTCCTCCAAGCACTAACCAGAGCTCACCCTGCTTAGCTTCTGAGGTCTGATGAGATCAGGCTAACCTCAGGGCTGGAGATGAACAGAGGTGGTCTGCTCTTGCCTGCCTCTGCAGAGCAACCCTGGGCTTCCTTGGAGGTCTCTCCTCCAAGCACTAACTAGAGCTCACCCTGCTTAGCTTCTGAGGTCTGATGAGATCAGGCTAGCCTCAGGGCTGGAGATGAAGAGAGGTGGTCTTCCCTTGCCTGCCTCTGCAGAGCAACCCTGGACTTCCTTGAGGGTCCCTCCTCCAAGCACTAACCAGAGCTCACCCTGCTTAGCTCAGGGCTGGAGATGAACTGAGGTGGTTGACCATGAGCTTTCTTGGTGGTCTCCCCTCCCAGGTACTAGTCAGACCAACCCTGCTTAGCATCTGAGACCTGATGGGATTGGGCTAGCCTGAGCCACCCAAGTCAGGGCAGGGTGAACAGAGGTGGTTTCCTATTGACTGTCCTGCCTCTGCGTAGCAACCCTGGACTGCTTTGGTGGTTTTCCCTCCAAGTACGAACCCGGGTCACCCCTGCTGGGCTTCCAGACATTTCCTACAATGGGAAGGGAGGAAGGGTAAGCTGAGTCAGCTGCTCTTAGTTGTCTTCACTTTTAGTCCCATTAAAAGCAGGTCCAGCAACTGCCCAATGCAATGTGCAGCGGGTGGTTAGGTGACCCCTGGACAACTGGGCATCTTTTTCTTTCTTGCCTGGTTCACTCCCCAAGAGTTGCGCATGGGCACGGCGCTCTCCGCCTTCACCCCAACACAAACTGCTAACCTCCACTTACCCAACGGAACTTGGGGGAAACTGGGGAGGGGGGAATCATTAACCCTGATGCCCCCCCCAAGACAGTCAACTTCTGCCCCCTCTGCACAGCAGCTCTGACCGCAGTTTGCTCCTTTTGCCTCTGAGGCCTCTGGGGGGCTCTGTGCTGCCTGGGCTTTGTGCAATGCCTCTCTCATGTCCCCGGTGTGGGTCACCCCACACACAACAGAAGTCTCTCTCCGCTGGCTTCTGCAGGCAGGCCGGGGTTCGGAACCCCAGAGATCCTCCATGTCTGCAGGGCTCACGTCGTTTTGCTGTGGCAGAAGCAGAGCCGCTTGCTCCCCAGGCTGCCCCCCCCCCCCGGCGGGTATTCTTTCCCCCAACACAGGGCAGGCGGACTCACGCAAGATTCTGAACTTTTTATTTTCTGGCATGAAAAGTACAAATAATTAAACAATTCCATGTAAAAGATTCATACAGCCGCCGTGCCTGAAATCCCAGTAATAAATAGTCTAAACTAAATGCAAAGTGTCATTTTTCTTCTTATTTTTACAACAGTTTTTAAACCCTTCCAGTATCAACTGACTCAATATTATTATTTTTTTGTTCTTCAACGTTGTTTTTAAAAACTTCCCCAATAAATAGGAGTGTGAAGCTGACGGGCTGGGGGAGTCGGGTCCCCACAGCCTGCCATCTTCTCCCGCGAGCCCCGCTGGGCCCCGCGACTCAAAGATACTGGTGGGGAGGGGAGGGGAGGGGGGGGGCATGTAGGGAATTATTAGGATCTCCCCATCATGTCCGACGGGCAGCTCTTGAACCCTCTGCTCCCTTCAGTGTTGCACCCGAAACCCATCGCTGGAAGCAGCAAGGCCAGGCCTTTGGCCTCACCAGGCAAAATCCTCTCTCCTTCCCCCCCTCCCCACCCCCCCTCCAGTTTCCGATCCATCCACTTCACCTTTTTTTTTCTTTTTTTTTAGTAAACTCAAACTGGCACTTATTGCTGTTTGAAAAAATAGTCAAGAAGAGGCTAGAATCGCTGTGGCTGTTCTGAAAAACCAACGAGCCACAACAGAAACAACTTTTTGTGTGCCACAAAAATGCCCTTGTTGAGATGCGGGGAAGGGAGTCAGAAATCAAGTGGGGGCGGGGGGCTGGCCCAAAGGGCTGGGGCTGGAAGCAGCCACCCGGGCCCTGATTCCAGAGAGGCCTTTCTTTGGGCAGGCAGGCTGCAGGAAGGGCAGCAGAGCGGGCTGTTTGGGGAAGCCTGGGGAACGGGATCTTGCAGGCATCGGGTGGATGGGGTGTCTTCTGGGTTTTGCGGAGTGGGCCAGTGTGGGTGATTGCTGCTTTCCCTGGGCCTGGGGGTGACTGGAAAGTTAGCCAGGTTGCAGGGGGGGGGGTGTTCATCTGCTAGCAGCCTGATGGACTGAAACAGGAAATGTCTCAGTTTCCCTTCAGGCTGTTAGTTGCACCCTTACTCAGCCTAATCCACTCCCACCTCCCAGTATCAGCCATGGGAAGAAGGGGAAAGTCTTGCCCGTTTCCCACTGGCCAAGATGGACCAGCCTCCTTCCAGGCTTGAGGCCACGCTCCTGGGGAGGGGAGCACAGCTGGGGCGGTACCCAGGAGGATACCTGGCCATGTCTCTGCACAGCTTCCATTGCTGTGGGCTCTGCCCGGGAGGTAGGGCAGCCATTGCAGGAGCCAGGAAGCTTTGGGTGGGTCCAGCTGAGCCTCTTGGGGAAACTGCTGGTGCCCAAAGAGGTTGACCCCAGAGAGGAGGAGGCCCCTCTTCGTTCAGCCCGGAAGAGGGGAGCAGAGCTGTCCAGCAGAACACCTCCCCCTCAGCCGCCATTGAGGCACCGAGACTCTGGGCAATAATGGCACCACTTTCTTTTCAGCTCTCAGGGTGCTTTTCAAAAAGAAAGCCTTGCAATGGCTAAATTGGCAATGTTTCTCCGAGTGCTTGAACTTTGGGCTGGAGACTGGCAGCCCATGTCCAGCTCCCCGCTTCTCTGAAGTCATCATCTAATGTCAGTTTTGTTCCAGGTGGGATTCGATTGGCCGGGAGCAGTTGCTCATTCCAAAGAGCCAGAAGGGTTCCAGGCAGCCCAGAGGGCCATCTTGGGCCTGGGCAGCTTGACTTTGTCCTTCAAAGGGCAGCTTTTGGGAGAGCTCTCGCAGCCCCACCCACCTCACAGGGTTGTTGTGGGAGAAGAAGATGGTGAGACACTCTGAGATTCAGAGTGAAGGGCGGGGTACAAATCATCATCTTCTGCTCTTACTACTTCGTAGCCTGGAGCGGGAGGGAGCCCTTGAGCTCCCTGGGTGATTCTGCAGAAGAAACCCACCCAAGCAGGCCAGTCTGCTTCACCTTGAGATGTTAGGCTAGTAAGTCACTCCCTTCCTTTGGAAACTCAGTGGAAAACTAAAGATGGATTAAATGTGAGCCTTTGAACAATTAGCTTAATTAGCTTTGCATTTTGACTTTCTTTTGACTGTTTTTATTTAATTCGTTGGCTGCTTATTTAAGACCAAGATAAATATATGCCTAAATTCAGTTAACTGCCATGGACCCCTCCTGTTTCTTTCTTCCTTCCTTTTTTAAAGTGACTGACTACAGAGTCACAAATCCTTGCCTCTTCTCCCCCCCCCCCCCCTTCTAGCAGAGAAAGACTTGATTTGACTGGAACCTGCATTGAAACAGGCGTTCCAACCCTTCATCATCAGATTACGTTCGACAGCCACAGCCTGCCGCTCGGGAGAAAAGCTCAGAGAGCCAAGCGGGCTTCCTTCCGACTCCCTAGATGTGACACCGGAGGGATGTGGACTGCTGTTGTTCCGGCAGCCTCTGCCTGTGTTTCCCAATCCCAGGGAATCGGGGCCTGAAAAGACCAGGCTGTTCCTTGACGCCAACCGTTTTCAGCCCCTTGTGGCGCTCATTTTAAAGTTTTAAAACAAACAGAACATCTTGCCACTAAAGTAATTCCAAATGTGGGGAAGGGTACTGCGTGGCAGCATCTGAAGGGCAGAGGGTACAAAACAGAAGAATTAAATAGAGAAAATGACACGCGACAGGTTTCCCGCCCCCTCCCCAACTTTCTATTAGGATGAAGACTCAAATGTATTTATCCCAACAAGACAAAAGTAGATGTAACATCAAACCCCACAAACAAATTTGCCTATAAAGGATTTTGTTCTGTTTATGTCACATTAGTTGGCTTAATTGTTGGTGTTTTTTAACTTCTGTGCACTTTGCCAAGTTGGAGAGAGCCTGTCCTTTTAAGCTTTTTTATTATTGTTTCAGTTTTGTTTGCTATTTAATAAATAAATTAGGAATAATCACTCCTCAGCAAATTAAAAAATATTTTCCCTTTTAACTTGCAACTCTGATGAGAACATAAATATACACAAATGTACTCTTACAAGGCAGTAATAAATATTTAAGTTAACAATAAGTTAAAACTACAAGAAGCTAAAATCCGCAAAAAGATACAAGAGTTAATGGTGCCAGGTTTTTTTGTTCTTTTTTTTTCTCATTTTATCGCAAACAGAAGCTGCCACAGACGGTTACAAAACACAAGTGAACACATTTATTGTCGAAATCAAGAAATCCTAAACTAATTTCTAAATCATTAAACAATTAAAACTCGAACTAATGCTAAAATGTTTAATTATCATTAAGTTCGTCTTTTAAATGTTGTTCGTTTATTTCCGCTTTTTTTGCTTTTGAGAGCAAAAGAAAAGAAAGCCTCCGGCTGCACGGCCCGAGGGACGGACGCCTTCGCTCGCTTCCAGCAACCAAACTCAATAAATAAATAAATTAAAAGAATGAAAAATAGCTTGATGTGCATTTTCAGGATATGATTTGTGGACACGGATCCAAAGAGATGCCTCCGGAAAGGCAGTAGCAATTGCGTCTCTTTTTTTAAAAGTTAGCTTTGAAGGGAGACTTCTTCCCTTTTGATTATTTCCTTGGAGAGGTGGGGGGAGGGGGGGGAGATGCCAAGAAACGCAGACACTGAACGCCACAGAGGAGGAGGCCCCAGCCAGCACCTTCCAGCTTCCCCTCTGAAGGGAGGGAGAGAGAGAGGGGGCCTTACATCCCCCCCCAAAAAAAATTAATCAGTGAAATAAGTTTTTCAAAGCAGCAGCCCCAAAGAGCGGGCTTTCTGACATGTAAAAAAGTCCTTCTGGCTTGGATTGGAGAAACCAGGTTGCTGTTTTCCTCCACAATCACTAGACCCCCCCCCCCCAGGCATTTGGCAGGTGGTTGCAAAACACAACCATGGAAAACTGCTTCTTTTTAAAGCCTTTTAAAAGCCAGACCAGTCAAGAGAAGTTGGCCGGAGTGGTGGGGGGCCAAGGACCAAGGGAGGGGCTCCCCAGGGTGGGTGGGCAGGGAGGCAGCAGCAGCAGGCTTGGGCCTGGCAGAGGAATCCCCCCCCCCCAGCCTGGCCTGGCCCGGCCCCCTTCACCCCATGGTTTACATTGCAGGGACAGGACATCTGGCAACAAAGAGATGAGATCTTTGGACGTTCTGGTGGGAACCAACAGGAATAGCCAAGGGAGGCTGGGGGGGGGCGGGGGGGTGCAAAGAACTGATGGGAAAACCTGTCCCCTGCCTCCTTTTCACGTCGTGCTCATGTGGCAAAGGCCGGGTGAGGAAAGAGAAGAGCTGTGAGTTCCTTTGCTTTCTTTTTGAAAGATCTGCATTGTTTTGGATTCAAGTCCAATCAAATGTTGCCTCTGGTACAGAAGCACCACTGGATTCAACATGGTGCTGAATGAGGGTTTGGTTTTGCTTTAACTCAGCCTCTCCTCCTGGCTGCTGGGGGGGGAGGGGCTCAGTTGCCTCGCCACAGATGACCCGCCCACTTCATTGGAACAGACAGGCCTGGATTCAGCCTTTGCAACCCAGCCTCCCGCCTCAGCCTGTTCGCCCCCTTCTTCAGTGAAAGAACCGAGGGGTCTGGAAGCCTCCAGTCAAGCTGCCTGAATTGGGCAGTCTGAACAAACTGGGGTTTGGTTTTGGTTCAGTCCTGGCCCGCTCACTGGTCAAGATGGAAAACCCCAGTCTGTTGAAAGGCCCCCCTGAAGTTGGATGAAAGGGCTCCAGGACCCCAAACTGGCATCTCAGCCACGTCTGCAAGAGGGAGAAGGAAGGGACCACCCACCACCACCAAGCGCCAGTTTGTCTGGGGCATTCAAATGCAGTCTGCATCCAAGCCCCCAGGGCAAGCGGCGAACCCTTCCGTCCCAAACCTCCCACAACAGATGGGCAAGGCCAGAGGCCCCTGAGAGGTTCCCCGGCACTGGCCAGCCACCCTCCTGAGCTGCCTTTGGAAGAGCAGGCGCCACTGTCCACGTTGCAGGCAAACCTGAGCACGAAACAATCTTTCTGCTGCATGTTTTCTGCTGAGGAAGCCCAGTCCGGGGATGCCACTCTGCTGTGCGGGGCACACCCCAAGAGCACCCCGTGGCACTAAACTCTGCCTGGGCACTGAGTTGGTGCCTTGCCCTGCCCCAAATAAAAGAAGGGCCCCCCCATGATGAGAGAGGCCCCTGCCCAGGAAATCATAGAGCCCGGGAAGAGGAGGGCTTCCTCTGGGGTTTGGGGCCCCAGCTAGTCTCCACAGGAGACCTGCCTGGCAGCCTGCAGGGCCCCTGCTTGGAGGGCTCGTTGGCCAAGAGGCACACGGTGTTGTGGTAGCCCAAGCAGAGCAGACCCTGAGCCCCCTGTGCTGGCAACTGCCCTACCCTGTCACTGCCCTACACGAGATGTCTTTGAAACAGGGAGTGAGAGCTGGCTGCCCTCGTGGCTTCCCCCAGACTCCTTGAGGTGACTGCCCAGAAGTCTCACCGCTTGGCTCAGACAGCCTCTCTGCTGGGAAGTGGAAAGCAAACCTACCACCCTGTCAGAGAAACCTGCGGCTGCTGCTGAAAGTGCCCTGTGCCCTCCCCCACCCCCCGCAGACTGGGCTCTTCTGTTCCAGGGTCTCTCAACGTCATCCTGGAGAGCCTCTCGAAGCCACCTTGGGGGGAAGGCAGGCAGGCTGCCCGCAGCCCTCTCCAGGAAGGCTTCTCCTGCTCCCGGGGGGAACCTGCTCGGGAGAGGAAGAGGCAGCCCTGCATGCATACAGCGGGGGGGGGGGGGGTGTCTTCCCCAGCACAGCAAAGCACACCGCAGCATTCACTGGGTCGGGCTTTTTCTGTTTCCGTTTTGTGAACCATTTTCTAAAGATTCTGAAGCGGAAGCCAAAGGACTGGGAAGAGGAACTCTTAGACAAATGAAGACCATGAACCTTGACCCTTTGTCTTTGGGCCAGGGAGGCAGGCTGCTTACAGCCCCCCTCCCCCTTTCTTGCCATAAAACAGCCACCTTTGCAACAGCAGGTGGGGGGAAGTGGCTCCTCCAAAGAGTCTCCAACATGATGGGCAGGCCCATCCCTGAATCGCTGGGATCAAGTGCTTGTCTTGCACAAGAACCTCTCAGTCTTTCTTGTGCCCCCCGGACGGCTGGCTCAGTGGTTCCAAGTGCTCCAGAGGCATTCCCTTGCTCAAGTGCTTCTGTCAGGTGGGCAGAAACGGGCTCCTTGCCCATTGCTGCCTGCAGTGCTTTGGGGCAGGTGCGGAGAGGGGGAGCGGCACAGCACCCCTGCTCCCATGTGAGGCAACTGCAGCCCTGTTCTGGAAGCAGCAGCCAGCAGTCTCAAAGGGGGGTGGACACGATGCTACATCCCCCTTCCGCCCCCTGCCTGCCTCCACAGAGGCAAGGCCCCTCCGCCCAGATCTCCCAGTCACAGGCCTTCCCATTCTTCCCATCCTTCTTTACCAGCGCTTGCTGTTTCTCAGCTTAGTTACTTCCTGTTTGCTCTCAGTGGAGGGGAGGAGGAGCCTTTCTCTTTGCAACCAAAACAGTTCCTCAATGATGACAGGAAGGCAAGAAAACCAGTCGGCCAGTTTTGACTGCATTAATTAAAGTGGCTGCCTCCACAGCCTCCCCCCTTGTATTAAAAAAGGGACGGAGGAAGGGCTGCTTCAAGGATGCTGCCGCCGCCACCGGGAGGGAGATACCTGAATGATGCTGAGAAGCAGAAGCGGCTGTGAAGAGGGAAGGAGACCCCGGGGAGCAGCTGCTTCGTCTGCAGCAGGTTGGCTGGCACTAGAAATATTATTTCAGGATGGTGGTGGTGAATCACCCCAAATCAGGTCTGAGAAAAGGCCGAAACATAACACAGAAAACACTGGAATGCAACGTATTACAGTTGTCCTTTCCAGACTCAATAGTCAATCTGAAAGAAAACCCCTCCTTCCTGCACCATTAAACTCTGTGGTCTGTTTCTTCCTGAACTGCTCACGCTGTGGGCATTTTTTAGAATGCTTTTAGCTGGTGCACATTCTGCTGTGCCACCTCTTTGTGTCTCTGCTCACGTTCCCGCCCTGAAAGGAAGCTCAGCCCTGCCCTGCTTCTAGCTTGGGGGGAGTGGACAAAGCAGGGGTGGCCAGGGGAGGCCTTTGAGGACCCCAAGTCCTGGATCTCCCGCCTTCCCCACCCACTGTGGCAAGAACAGCTCCCCTGCTGCATGGTGTCAAGAGACCACGAGCCTAGCCGTACAAAGAATGCCTGGGGATTTTGCTGTCTGGAAAGGCCCATGGGGAGGGATGAGTGGGGGGGCCCAGCAGTAGCACAGGGCGGAGGGCCCTCCTCTTCTCTCGGAGTGTGTGTGCGTGTGTGTGTGTGAGACTACCTGTGAAGTTCAAGAATCCCAGTAAAAATTCCCAACATGGTCTCTCTTTCCTTTTCTATAAAAATAGATTCTTAAAAATCTTTTAAATTTTTTTTCTGTTTAGTTTCCTACTTCATCTTTTGCATGTATTCCTTTTTTAACTGTTTTGTTAGGTCACATGTTCAATCGTACACTGAAAAAGAGCCAGGAAGCTGCCTGCCCAGGAGATGAGGAGCGCCTCCCGTCCCCCACACCTTCCCTTGGTCAAAAACACCTTTCTGGCCTCCTGAAAAGCGAAAGAGCCCCATGCAGGGGGGGGGGTGGCCTGCCTCTCCCCCTCCCCAGAGGCCCCAGGCACAGTCCTGCAAACCCTTCAGTCCAGAAGGCCCAGCAGAACACTTCCTCGGCCCACAGCGAGCGGGTCCCCAGTTCTGGCCCCAAAGCAGTGTGGCTACTCTCAACCGACTGAAAAGCCATTAGGACCGCCTGGTGGACTCTGCTCACGGCCCCCAAAGTCTCTGCCTGATCCACTCGGGATGATGGGCCATGCCCTCCTTTGAATCCAAAGTGTTTGCGGAAATCAGCAAATGAACAAGCACAATTAGCTAACTTGCAGAAACAGAGCTCCAAGAAATGATGCTGAGCTTCCCTGGGAATGAAGCTGCTTCAAGAACTCAGAGGCGGGATCCACATTCGGGACGTACAAGATTGGGACTGGGCTTCTTTCTTTCTTTCCCAGAAGCACTTGAATCAAGGGCCAGGCAAGGTGATGGGATTAGCAAGGACTATGACAAACACCTCAGAGGGCTAGCGAAAGATGGCGAAGCACTCCCCTCCCCTCCCCTCTCTCTGGATTTGTTCCTTTTAGGAACAGGCAAGAACAACGGGGGTGGTGTGGACCATTGAGGCGCCACTGCTGAGGCCAACGCAAAAGACCCGTCTTGCCCTCCTTCCTTAGGTTTGTTGACCCACAGTGGTCTGACACTTGGGGGGGGGGGCTATTACACCTTGCAAAGAGTGGCTCTTAATCCTCCAGTGCCCCACCAAATGAGCAACATGGGGGTGGGGTCAGGGGTCAGAATTCCGAGGGGGAAACAAGAATGGACAGAATTGGGAATAGTTTCTGTTTGCCCTCGAGCAGAGGGGCTCTAGGAAAGTGTAGGATGGGGCGGGGGGTCCTCAAGCTTAGAAACAGAGAGAGATGATGTCGTATTTATTCGGAGTGGACAAGTCTCCCCTGCGCGTTACCAGAGCAGGGTCGGACCGTCCCGGAGTGGCTGACGGTTTGCTGTGTCCGTGCGCCCCGTGGGGCTGTCGGGCACCAGGGAGAGGGAGGGGAGAGCCTCCTGCCCCCCAGAGAAGATCACGGTGTCTGGCGGTTGAATATTCGGCAACATTGAGTCAATGAATATTTCCATCCTGTCGAGGAGTCGGGGAAGAGGGCTGTTCCCGGCAGGCGGGTTGCTCCTCCCTCCCCCCTCCCCGCTCGCTCATGCCTTGTGTTGCTTACTGGTCTTGAAGGAAACCTGGAGGATCCGGTCGCCCAGTCGGTAGCCGTTCAGGCTGGCGATGGCCATGGCGGCTTCGTCATAGTTGGTCATGGTGACAAAGCCAAAGCCCTTGCACTTGTTGGTGGTGAAGTCGCGGATCACCTTGACGTTGGTGACGGCCCCAAAAGGGCCAAAGAGCTGCCAGAGGACGCTCTCGTCTGCCTCGGGAGAGAGGTTGTACACAAAGATGCACCAGCCCGCGCTGGAGGCCCCTGTCAGGTTGACGCCCGCCAGGCTGGTCATGCTGTCGATCGTTATGGGGGAGAACCTGGAGATCAAGGAGAGAGGACTACTTTGGGTGTAAGGCTGGCAGTCCACCAGCATCAGCTCACTGGGCAGCGGTGATGGAGGAGGAGGGGCTAGGGGAGGCCACGCCCCTGGGAGAGCCACCGCCAGCCCACCTGTCTGACTCTCGCCTCCCGCAGGCAAGGAGGCTCTGAGTGGGACAGTGCCCCTCTGAGGAAGACGGCAGAAGCACCTTGACCCCAGCGGCTGCCCCCACCCTGAGGAGCCTTTCCAGAGACCCCAGCGGGGGCTGACCCCTCTGCCTGCCATTCTGCTCTCTTGGGCTTCATGGCATTTCTGGCGAAATCTCATTAGGCAAGAGCAGGAATGTCCTGTAGAATTTGGTGTGCTGAAAACCGCCATTTCCAGACGGAAGAAAACACCCCCAGACTTTTGAGAACAGTCATGGTAGCAACCAACACCCTAGAAACTGGGCAAGGCCAGGGGTAGGGGGGCTGTTTTGAGCGGAGATTTGGAAACCAGATGCAGGCTTTGGTGAGAGGGAACCTAGTGGAGCCGCTGCTCATCTGACCTCTCCCCAGTCTCTGTGGGTGCCCTTGGCCCCTCTCCTTTCCCTCCCCTCTTCTGCACATCACCTTCTTCAGCCTGGCACTCTGTATCCCAGGGTGGGAGTGGGGGCATTACTTGTCTCTGGTGGCAACGCTGCTCACTGGGACTGTTCAGACAACCTGCTCCCCTCTGGCCGGGCGTGGCCGCAGGTAGCTCAGTCCCTTCTGCACGGGCACTGGCAGGGTCTCCTCAGACACACCGCTTGTCATGCAAAGGGGACCGTTCACTGCCTCAATAAACCGCTTCCAAACTGAGGCACACCAGTGGCTGCTGGCCTAGCCGCTCCTCTGCACATCTTTCCCGTGGAAGGGGATGTTTGACTGGGGACCCCCCACCCCACGGCGGAGGATGGGTGCTGGAGTGGCAGACTGCCTGAAGCACCCTGGAAGAGGGAGACCAAAGCCAAAACAACACCTGGCCAGTGCTTGTGGACAGCTCTCCTCTCCTCCACATGGGAAAAAGTCTGCACCCCCCTCCCCAGTTTCGGCATCCCAGCTGACCTTTGCCCAGGACCGACCTGAGCAGCCAGCCGGGCCACGACCACCGGCCAGGATCTGCCCCCTTCTGCTGTGGAACCGTCCCCCTCCTGGCTGCTGCCCGCCCCGGTTAAGAACAACTGTGCCCCCAGAGGGGATTTCTGTGAGGATTGTGGGGGCTGTCAGGGGCCCCTTCAGCTGCCCTGGCAGAGGGCCTCCTTGGGTGTCCCCCCGCCCCGCCCCAAAGCAGCAGCAGAGCATAAAATGAGACCAAGAAGCACCAACAGACGGATGACACAGAGCAGCACAAGACCCAGAAGCAGGAGCCCCTCCGCCCCCCACGGGAGCTCATCTCCCTGAGCCAGACGCAAGTTCCACAGGGAAGGAGTGGAGAACTTCTCTCATGGATGCTTTCCCTTTCCAGCTTCCCACACTTGGGGGGGAGCGGGGAGGCAGGCCAAGGGGGAAGTGACTGGAGACAGAAGGTTAGTCCTGGCGGGTGGGGGCAACACTGAACCAAGCAGCCCAAAAATCAAGACGCCAGTGGTCTTTGGCAGAGGGGCTGTGGTGGTCTGCCTCAGGCGACACTCTTCCCCCCTCAAAGTCGTGACAACCTATTTCTACAAAGAGCTGCCCTGTGGCTGCCAAGGCTGAGGGGGTGGGGGCTCTTGCCCTTTTAAACGCCAGCCTTGCCCTGCGGACTGAGGGGGGGAGGGAGTGGGGGGAGCTCGGGAAAGCTATTTACCTCTTGACGCCGTAGGCCATGTTTAGCAAATTGTCGAGCCTGTGGGAGGAAGAGGAAGATGAGGAGAGGCCATTGTTAGTAGACGATCTCGGAACAGAAAGGCCCTGCGAGCTCATCGGCCGGGGGGGGGGGGGCGGGGCAGAGCAGCCGCCGCAGGGCGACTATGACCCACCTGTGTGGGCGGCTGCCCATGGCAAAGGGCACGGAGGTGCTCTCAGGCCCTGGAGAGGTTGGGTAGCTTTTAAAAAAAATAATAAAAATGCTGAAAAAGTATAGCCATGGGAAGATGCTCCGGCACAAGCTATTTTTAACCTGTTTTTGCACCTGGGGGAGGTGTGAAGAGGGGGCAGGCAGCATTGAGGGCAACGGAGGCTGTGACTCAAACACGGGGAGGAGGCTGGTGGGGATAACAATCCTTTAGGAAAACACATCTGCAACAGGACACAGCGAAGGTCTTTGACAGATAGAACTTGCCACCCACCATTGTCTTTTGTCCACAGAAGGGCAAGCTCAGGTTTCCTGCTCCAACCCTCCCTGTCTAAAAATCTGTGGAGGTGCCCTCTTGCCCCCAAACTGCAAGCATCTCAGCTTGGTTTGGTTTTTTTTTTTTTTAAAGGAAGTTTCTGGCCCTCAGGGTTGTTGGCAAAACCTAAAAATCCTGTTCCTGCTCCAGCTTCTGGCAGCAAAAGACTGTGGCCTTCATGCTCATGAGCTGGTCTCCACCGTCCACCCCGACACAGAAGTTTGCCCAACAAGGCAGCATTCTGTAAAGAAACCTGCAAACTGTGCAATGGGGTGACCTGTACACATTCCAGCAAATGCACCCAGCACATCTAATGTCACCTCTAAACTCTAGATGCGGCCACTGAAAACCCTGGAGCCTCACGCCAGTTTGCATGTTCCAGTGTGAGCAAAATGCACCTTTAGCAAGTAGCTGCAACAGTTTCAGACCCAAGTATGCACCCCCAGCCTGCTTTTTATGGCTCTGTGGCAAGGCATGTTAAATGAACCACGCATACACACACACGCACACACAAGGAAACTACGTTCATATGTGTATGACTTTGACATGTGTGTTCACATGATTGCATGGAGTACACGAGGCAGATGCTGCTCTCTTTTACAACAGCTAAGCGGTGGGCAGATTCTGCCAGGGATGTCTGTGCAGGAGATTCCAATGGAAGGACCAAAATTATATCCTGGGTATTGAGCCTGGCTGGGACTACATCGAAGAGAAAACCAGATGATCAAAAAGCACCCAGTAGGGCAAACCCAGCCTTTTCTGGCCTTCAGAAATGGAGAACATGGACGTGCAGTTGCCAAGGTGGCTGTCTGTCTGTCTGTCTGTCTATCACACAAAATCTCGGTAGGCACCTTGAGTCGAGAGGCCTGGATGGGATCAGCTCATTGGGGTGGGGGGCTTGAGAGGAACCAGCTTTGGGTGGCAGGACCTGGCTGACACCACCTCTGAGTCCTTGACTCTCCACATTCTAAACCAGCAGCCTAAACTCTTCCAAAAGGGTCAGAAGAAGATGTCTGCCTCCACACATGCTCCTTTCTGTCCGCACAGGTCTTGGCAAACGCGGGGGCCACATAAGAGTTGCAAACCTACCCAAGAGGACTCTGCCCACGCAGAGAAATGTACAGTCAGGTGGGGAACTGGGGGAGAAAGAGTTCTCGGACTTCCCAGAATGTTACTGGCTCCCCTCCATAGAAGGCAAAAAAGGCCTCCACGCACGTTGCCGAGAACAATGTTTCAGTCCCGCAGCACCTGGGGGCCCGCCTGATTCCCCACAAGGGGCTGCCTTGCGAGGCAATCTCAGCCCTTCAGCAGGTGCCAACGGCAGTGCCTCCTTTGCCAGCCAGGCCGAGGGCCCTCCAAGGACTGCCTGCCTTTTTCTGCACGAATCCAAAGTCTGCTTGGGGGCTGGAGGGACTGCGTCTCATGGCATGTCCTGGGCGGCACCTTCCTTTTCCCAGCAGGCCCCACTGGTCTAGAGGCCATTCTGCTGCCTTGGCCCGCTAGGCTGTGGCTTTTGAGAGGCAGCACTGAACAGCCTCCTGGAAGAGGGTGGGGTGGCCAGGCCACTCCCTCCGGCCTCTTCCACAAGGCTGAAGAACTGAGCTGCCAAAAGGAGCCCAGGAGGCATTTGAGAGCTCTGGCAAAAAGAAACAAGGCAACGTTTCCTGGCTCTGTGCCCCTGTACGGTGGTTCTATGTTCAGGTGGTTTGAATGGATTTGAAATGTGGCTGGCTGATTGACACCGTGGGGCCTGGCCCTGCAGGAGGGAGGAATACAGAGCACCTTCTAATCTTGGGATGGGACTGGGTCAGGATCGGAGGCACCAGGCAGAGAAGATCTTCTGGGAGGCTCCATCTATGGGCACACCAATGTCCAAAACACACAACTATCACACAGCCATGACCACCTGAGGCAAAGGAACCGTCCCTTACGCTCCCCCGGGGAAAGAAAGGCTAGAATCCCCCAAGAGGGCTGCTCTCCACATTGGCCTCCTCCTTACACCCCCCCCCCCAGTGTCCCCACTGCTTCTCCCAGTTAACCAGGCGTCCCTGGCTCTCACCCCCCCCCCTCCTCACACAATCCACTCTGGAGAAAGCAGGAAGGCTGCCCCCTTCGCCAACCAGCAGAGCGCATGAGGTGTGGTTGTTAGCGGCCCCGAGCAGGGAGAGGAGAGGATGGCCAGCCGTGGGGAGGGGGGATGAAGCACGGGGGGGGGGAGGTGGAGCATGTGCTGCACAACAGGGAGCCACACAACCGTCAAGTTAGGAAGAAGCAAAAGGCCGTTTCACACGTGACATTTCCTGGCCGCACTGCAGAAAGGAGGCCAGTTGTGTCTGGCTTTACACACACAAATGATGTGAGTCTGTTTTACTGCAAGCATGTCAGAATCGAGAAGCCACAGCTGGCCACTGGGAAGGAGAGATGTGGGCAGACAAGAAGGTTCCTTCCTGCCCTACCCCTGTGTATGGAAATGTCACCTGTGACGCAGCCCTGGCACACAGACATGGAAAACATGACATGGCACATACTGGGTACTGAATGTTTGCTGCAGACCGAGACTTCTGGAGCCCCCAGGCACCCAAGAGCACATTGGACGGAAGACACCCCCCCCCCCCGTCACCGCTGTCCCTGTCTGGCGCGGGCACAAGCCCCCCCCCCCCAGACCCATCACTGCCTTCTTCAAGAGACCTGAACAGCTGATGCACAGGCTCCTGCAGGGACCCCCTGGACTCTTCACTCCAATCCCCACCCAAGGCTTGTGCCAGCAGAGTCTGCCCTGAAGAGTCTACCCCAAAGGGGTGGTCAGGAGGCTCTGAGCCCTTGCTCGGGAACACGCCCAGCACATTGCAGTGGCACCGCAAGCAGCTCTTGTTCTAATAGGGGTGACGGCTCTTTTCACCACTCGCACCAGGTAAGGTTGCCAGCTCTGAGCTGTGGAATTCGTGGTGATTGCGGGGGGGGGGGGGGAGCCTCAGAAGGGTGGGCTTTGGGGAGGCGAAGGGATCCCCGCGGGGTAGAAGGTTCTGGAGTCCACCCTCCAAAGCAGCCGCTTTCTCCAGGGCAACGGAACTTGGCGGTCTGGAGATCAATTCTCACGGCAGCAGAGGTTTGGCAACCCTACATCATGCCATTATATCCTCCAAGTCAAGGGCACTTCCAACTGTATCAGCAGTGACACTCCTCCGTCACACGGAATACTGGATGGACCCACTTCTGGTGCTGAAGCCAGGAACAGCAGGGGGTGTCCCAGGCCCCCTCCCCTGGGACTGTGGGCAGAACAGAGCCCCCCAGCCTCTTGCCACCCACCCCGCAGGCAACAGGAGCCCCCAGCTATGCACAAGCCAGGGCCTCATGAGCAGGCTCTCTCTGGCAAGGACCGGTCTGCTCCAGCTCAGCGTTCCGACATCCCAAGGCCCTTCTCTCACCTGCCAGAACTCAGACTCTGTTGCCAGTGGGTGGTACCAGTTGGGTTGCCCTGTGCTGTGGCCCCCGCTCCAACAGAATAAGAAAGGTCTGGGACAAGAAACCCCCACCAACCCCAGCAAGGTCCTCGGGCAAACTTAACGCCTGCCAGATTTTGCAAGGAGAGTTCCGCAGCCTATCCTCCCCTCCCCTCCCCTCCCCTCCCTCATGTGCACCCTGGGCCATGGCCCTCTGGATCAAGCAGACGGGGGGCCTCCTTTGGCCAAGAGAGGGGCAGGCAGCTCACCTGAAGCGCTGAGTCTGGTGGTGCAGGGGTCCGGTGTACCGTCGGGCGGTGGTCTGGTAGAGGTGGGTGAGCAGCGCCTGGCCGGTCTTTTGGCTGGGGTTGTTGGCAAACTTGACCGTGATGGGCTCGCTGGCACCCAGCGGCTTCTGCCCGTTCAGCCCCTTGATGGCTTCCTCGGCTTCTATCCTCTTGTCGAAGCGGATGAAGCCCACCCCTCTGGAGACGCCTGTGGGAGGAGAGGGACCCGTGCACAGTCTGGGGAAGAACGAGGAGAAGCCCAGGGGCCAGGGGTCCTCCCCACCACACCATGACAGCAGACCCAACTCCCTCGGAACCATTCGCCGGCCTCGTGTACATCGCAGCGGTGAAGGACACCCAAGAGGGAGCTACCAGACTGCAGGAGGGCCCCCAGAGGCAGATGCTGGGGACTCAGCAGAGAACATGAGAGAAGCCATGCTGGGTCAGGCCGTGGCCCATGCAGTCCAACACTCTGGGTCACACAGGGACCAAAAAAGGGGCCATGCCAAACAGGTGTCAGTCCTGCGCTCTACCTTTCATTTCTAAAAATCAATGGGGTGGACAGAACCAGAAGCTCCGCCCCCTCAGCCCCCCCTCCCATACCCTTGAAGCAGAGGGGAACATGCCTGCATGAAGTCCTGCTCATGGCCTGTAGGGTGGAGCCCTGGGATTCCAAAGCAGCAGGCCGTTCCAAGGGGCTTCTCTATAGCAGAGGTAGGACTGGAACCCAGCACTCCAGCTGCACAGCCACAGTAGCCGAAAAGCCAGGGGGCAGTTTGGCCGGGGTGGAGCAGCCCAGCCTCCCATGCCATCCCCAGGGCATTCGCTTCCCTCATGGCAGCAGCAGAGAAGAGCACGGTGCCTCTGGCAAGGGACTTCTGCGAGGAGGGGTGGGCTCAAGCTCCCCCAGAGTCATGGCCAGGTCAGCCCTCCCAAGACCCAACGGAGGGGGCGGAGCTTGATTTCTGCCTCCGCTCACATCCCCCTCTCTGCCCCTGCAGCGGTTCCTCCAGGCTTAGAAAGAGTTAGCCATTGCTATATCCCGGACAGGGTTCTTTATTTATTTAAGCTATATTTTTATTCTACCCCTCCCCCAGAATGGGTCTCGGAGCAGCTGACGACATAGCAACAATAATAACAACATAATTTCAATAAAATCCAATTAAAAACTCAGAACACAGCAAACGTAACGCTTAGCCATGTTGATCTAAGGCAACAGAACAAAATTTGAGTCTAGGGCACCTTTAAGACCAACGAAGTCCACCCAGATTGCATTAGTGGACTACCTGGCGGAGTCACCCCGTCTTTCATGCCCTGCGGAATGTGGGCAGGTTGTGCAGGACACCAGTCTCCTCAGACAGAATATTCCAACAGGCTGGGGCCACAACAGAAAAGGCCTTCCACATCTGTTGTAATGTTATAACAATCCATTGCAACAATATGCTAATATCCCAGCTTTCTTTTTCTTTTTAAAGTCTCCAGTTCTTTTGGATTCAGACTTATAATGAGAAATGTGTGTTCAGTACCTTTCGCATTATATCTCTGCAACCAAAAGAGCTGGAGATTTACATTTTTAGAAAAGCTATGACATGCCACATTATTGCAATCGATTCTTATCAAGTTATAGCACTATAACAACCTGTTAATTACCATTTTTTAAAAAGCCTCTGGTGAGAACGGAAATGGCATGGGGGGGGGGGTTGAAGTAGGAAAATGGTGCCAAAGTGGGAGAGACTTGCAAAAATCTGCACCTTCCTGTCCACCTGGCCTGCAAAAGTGTCTCGATAGCCACCTTTCCCAAGAGAGCACATTGAAGCCAGGTTTGGGAAAGATGGCGAGAAAGCAGAGGCAAACACAAATGCCAGACGAACAGTGGAAGATATCATGTGGGTGTTCTACAATAAGTTAGCCAAGGCAGAGACAAACTTTTGAGCGCCAACAGCTCCATTCCCAGTTGAGCCCGTCAGGCGGCTGAGACAGGCCTCCAGAGGCAAGCCAGAGAGGCCTCTTGGTGGCACCACCGTTTCCCTGACCTCCATCCCCAATCCTGTTGATCGAACATGTCTTCCGGCAACACTTAGGAGCCACTAAAATCGTTCTTTTTGACAGACTGCATTTGGCTCTAAGAGAACCAAGCTCCTTGTTAACAGGGCTAGCATTAGGTGACTTCTTTGATTAAAATGTTTCTATTCCACTTTTTGACCTCATGGCAGCCAACAACTCATCATTTAAAACGGCAGGTAAAAAACTGGCAGAACCCAGAAAAAGGACAAAAAGCAGACAAACGAGAACAGTCCAAATTAGGAGCATAAGAACAAAAGAGAAGAGCCCTTCTGGATCGGACCAATGGTCCATCTAGTCCACCAGCCGGTCTCACCAGGTGGCCACTGTCCGAGTTGGAATGCAGGATGGTCTAGATGGGCTGTTTTGATGTTTTTAATTTAGACTGTTCCCGTTTGTCTGCTTTTCGCCTTTTCTTAGGCACTGTCAGTTTTTCACCTGTTTGAAATGGCAAGCTGCAGGCCAGCATGAGGTCCAAAGGTGGAGGAGAACCATTTTAATCAAGCGAGCCTCCTGATGCCGGCCCGTCTTCCTCTGATGTCTGGCCCCATTGACCATGTGCTTGGTTCGCCCACGCCCAGCATTAGGAGGCTTCTTGGATTAAAAGTCTCTACTCCACCTTTTGACCTTGTGCAGTGCTGAAAGGCTCCTCTTCTGGCTGATCATTACCTGTGACCTGATCGACGAGGATACGGGACGTGATGATGCGCCCGTACTGCGAGAACAGCTGCTCCATCTCTTTCTGGCTCATGGTCTTGGGGAGGCCACTGACGTAGAGGTTGGCATCACGAATGGAGGCCGAGCTGGGGCGGGCATAAGACACCTGGGGGGATGGAGGAGAGGCATGATTAGGAGGGCCTTTTATTTCCCCAAACTGTGCTTCAGCTGCATTCCTGACATGGACAAAACCTGAGTCAAAACTGTGGCCTTCCAGAGGCTGAACTGAAAAGAGGAGATGAGGCACCCAAACGTAGGGGGGGGGGATGTTTCACAGAGAGATTTTCCCAAAGTTTGGGTGCTGGAGGTCCAGGTTTTCCTCCACACTCCCTGTCTTCCTCGTTTTCCATATGTTGTCTTCTGATGTTTTGTTGTTGCTTTATGTTTTCTCAAATCAGATCAAAGGTGGTCACAGCAAGAAAGGAGAACCAAGGAGGAAAGCATGAAAAGATAACAAAGAACGAGGAGAGGAGGACGCTCAGAGGGGGAGATGCTGCAGCTCATCTGCAAAACGAGGGGGGGGGGGACCTCCGGGTGAAAAGGTCTCTAATAATGGAAGCTGGATGAGGATAAGAAACTGCCCAAAATCTACAATGAAAGTTTCCTCCAATATCAAGATTTAACCTGGCCAAAGACCTCCAGCCCCCTCTCTCTTATCTCTGGGGCCAAGAATTTGCCCTCCTTTGTACATCTAGCTTCTATTGGCTCATTCAGGTGGGCAGCCATGTTGGTCTGAAGCCAGAGAGCGAAGCTTGAGTCCTGTGGCTCCTTTAACTAACCGGGCATAAGCTTTCATATCTGAAGAAGTGTGAGTGCACATGAAAGCTTACCCCCAGAATTAAACTTGGCTAGTCTTAAAGGTGCCTGACTGGACTCAAGTTTTGTTCTGTTGGGTCAGAAATCCCTCTCCCCTTGTGCCACTTGCAGCCTCTTCTAAGCCCTCCTTTCCCACAGCTTTTTTGTTTCCAAACCCAAAAGGAAGATACTTCCCCCCCTCCCCCCGCCCTTGTGCTCCACCTAACTGTCCTATAACTGGGGACAGAATCTTCCTCGAAGATGTCAAGAATGGCTCAAACCTCATTTGGCATCTGATGTGCTGCTTGACTTCTCTTGGGATTCCTAAACTGTCTGGATCTCTGCCTGGGTCTCAGCCCTGGATTCTCAGCAGGACCTCAGGACTGGCCGTCTCTTTCTGACTTGACTTCTCTCCTGCACTCCTCTCGCCTACCTCTCCTTGAGTGGCAGAACTTGCACCCCTTCTGTCTTTGGACTCACCCTCTCCTTTTGGTCTCCTAATTTCTCCCACCAAATTTCTTTACATACTTAGGGTTTGTAGAATCTTTTGGGATCAAGTGCCGTGTTCTACTGGAGAAAGTTTTCCTTCCAGATGTTTCGTTCTCAGCTGCGGAGAACATCCTCAGTGGCGTTGCAGCCGGAGCAGGCGCTCAGACCTTCTTGGCTGCTGTGCATTGAGTGGGGCCAGGGCTGCTGGAGAGCTGCTATTTGTAGGCTGGAGGGGGTGTGATGAAAGGGCAATTGGTTTGTGGATGTGCCCATTGTCTGGTGGGGCTTCCTGGAAGGGTAGTGATAAGGAAACTGGCTGTTGAATGTGACCATTGTTCTGTGTTCAGCCTACAAATAGCAGCTCTCCAGCAGCCCTGGCCCCACTCAATGCACAGCAGCCAAGAAGGTCTGAGCGCCTGCTCCGGCTGCAACGCCACTGAGGATGTTCTTCGCAGCTGAGAACGAAACGTCTGGAAGGAAAACTTTCTCCAGTAGAACACGGCACTTGATCCCGAAAGATTCTACAAACCCTAATGATGTTACCAGCCGTGAAAACCTGAAATCTTTACATACTATTTCTCTGGTCTCCTTAATGGTTTGTAATGCTTGGTGGCTTCCTTCACCCCATTTAGCCTCACTGTAGCCCTTGCTCAATTTCTTGAGTCCTCAGTAAAAGGAAGGTGAACTTCATATGTCTTGAGGAATTGATTCACCAGCCAGTCAGTGTGGTGTAGTGGTGAAGTGCGCAGACTCTTATCTGGGAGAACCGGGTTTGATTCCCCACTCCTACACTTCAGCTGCTGGCGTTGGGTCAGCCATAGCTCTTGCAGGAGTTGTCCTTGAAAGGGCAGCTGCTGTGAGAGCTCCCTCAGCCCCACCTTGCTCACAGGGTGTCTGTTGTGAGGAGAGAAGATATAGCCGCTCTGAGTCAGAGAGAAGGGAGGGGTATAAATCTGCAGTCTTCTTCCTCAAAGATCCAAATTTCTGGGGTGCTTGGAAGGGAAGCACTTCCCTGAAATTGCATTTTAGGAGCCCTTGGGAGCAATGTAGGAAATGGCTCCTGGGATTCTTTGCTTGTGCTTTTGCCCGTGTCGAAATTCAACTAACAAAACAGAACAAACAGCCTAAAGATGCTGGTGAAACGTATGCTCTGTGTGATTGCTGGAGGCTCCTGTGTTCCATTTGTAAGAAATTTTGTTGAGACACTAATTGAGAAAGGACAGAGGTCTTGAGGAAGACACGAAAATGCTTAGATTCGAATAGCAAGTCTGGCTCAGGGATCCTTCTCTCCTATTTGGAAGCTTGTCTTTTGTTCAACAGAAGTCCCATTGGCTAGTGGAAGAAAGGAGGAAAGAACTCTATGGGACTGTATTTGTATAACACCTGTTTTTGGACTGAAAAGTTTTTCACCATTCATGGACTGTAAATTCATTTAATTTGTTTGATTATTCTACACTGTAATACACTTATACATATGTTTGTTGGAAATTGCATGGTCTTTTCATTGGTTTTGTCTAGTGTTTAAATTCAGGCTGGTGTCTCCATAGAGCCAAGTGCCTTCGGAGAGAGAACATTTCTCCACATTAGATCTCTAAGACAATTTGAAGCACCTGGGCTCTCATTCCTCCCCTGTTCACTCTCATCTTCCTCTTTCTCGCTGCTGATAGTGAAATTTATATTGCAAACTCCTGGGGGCAGAGGCCTACCCTGTCATTGTTACTCTCGTGAAGATCCTGTGAATTTAGGGGGAGGTATTTGTGAGTTCCCTGCATTGTGCAGGGGGTTGGTCTAGATGACCCTGGTGGTTCCTTCCAACTCTATGATTCTATGTGGCCCAAATGATACTAATGGTGCCTTCCAAGCTTCCCTCCCCAGTCCTGATCTATTTCACTCTCTGGCTAGAGCTTCCCAAAGGGCCCTGCTGAATCCAGAGATTCCCTTCAGCCTCTCTCGGCCCCCTCTCCCATGGCCTTCCTTCCTCACCTTGATTGTTTTCGTCTGGAGCTTGAGTCCGTTCAGGGTGTTGATGGCTTTGTCAGCATCATTGGGGTCCACGTAATTGACGAAGCCGTAGCCTAAACTCTGTCCTGGTGACAGAAGAGGACAAGGAACAGGTTACAGAAAAAGGCAGCCCAAGCAAGGAAGGGGGGACAAAGATTCCTTTGACACCAAAGGGGAGGGGAAAGGAAAGGTCCTCTGTGCAAACATCAGTCGTTTTCGACTCTGGGGTGACGTTGCTCTCACGTTTTCATGGCAGATTTTTCACGGGGTGGTTTGCCATTGCTTTCCCCAGTTATCTATGCTTTCCCAACAGCCAGCGGAGTACTCATTTTACCAAACTTGGAAGGATGGAAGGCTGAGTCAACCTGGAGCAGCTACCTGAACCAGCTTCCGCTGGGATTGAACTCAGGCCGTGTGCAGAGAGTTCTGACTGCAGTACCTTCAATTGCTTCTTGAATTATAATTGCCATAAGAAAACCTTACTCCCATCATACTTTTTAAATTCCTTTATCCTCTGTGGCCACAGTGGCATGATGAAGATTTCTATCTGCTTTTTTATGTTTTGGTTATTTTTCCAATTTTTGTCCCTCGGTCTAGTGTTGCAGAGTGAACCTGTTGCTTAAAGGTTGGATATTTTTTTCCAAAAATGGTGTCATGACGCAGATGAGGGTGCCCCCTGAGGCTGCCCCCACTCTGGAATTAGGGTCCCTTGGGAGGATGCCCTCCTCCCAAGCCCTTCACATTGTCCCTTGCTTTGGCCAAGGAAACAGGCGTGTAGATAGTCCAATTCAACAAATATCTGGGGACTTTGGGGGTGGAGCCAGGAAACTTTGGGGGTGGAGCCAGGAGACTTTGGGGGTGGAGCCAAGAGCAAGGTTGTGACAAGCATAATTGAACTCCAAAGAGAGTTCTGGCCATCAAATTTAAAGGGACTGCACACTTCTTAAATGCCTTCCCTCCACTGGAAATAATGAAAGATAGAGGCACTTTCTTTCGGAACTCATAGAACTGGACCCTCTGGTCCAAACCTTTTGAAACTTGGAGGATATTTTGGGGAGAGGCATCAGGTGCTATGCTGAATATTTGGTGCCTCTACCTCAAAAAAACAGCTCCCCCCAAAGCCCCAGATATCCAAAGATCAATTCTCCATTATACCCTAAGGGAAGCGGGAAGGGGCCTCCAAACCAGGGGATCCCCTGCCCCCACCTGGGGATTGGCAACCCTGTGTGTAGAACAGGCAGAGGAACAAAGGACAACAAAAGGTTCATTTTAGACAGGAAAATCAATTGAGGGCAAATGAACAGATGAGGTGTTTTAAGACTATGTAGTAAAGTGGGTGAAGGAGTGACTGGACTGAAGTGTCCCTAGCAGGCCTGCTCTCCCCCCTCAGAGAGAGGGTCTCCTCCCACACAGCAGCCTTTCCACCTCAGGAGGAAAGAAAGACCAGCGTTTGTCTCCTGAGAGAGCTTTTAAACCATTCCCCTCACAGCCTCCTTGGACGCCGATTGGCTGAAACCAGCACCAAGCATTCTGGGGATTGTAGGCTGCCTTGCTCTACTGCGACACAGGCCTCACAGGTCCACTAGGCCTCGGTTTTTCACAGCACAGCGCAGACCATGACACATGGCTTTTCTAAATTTGAGCTCTGTCATTTGAATGTTTAATGTCTGGAGCTGCCGAAGAAGAAGAAAAACATGGAAAGCAATGGGGACTTAAGAACATAACAGAAGCCATGTGGATCAGACCAGTGACTCATCCAGTCCAACACCCTGTGTCACAAAGTGGCCAAAAAAACCCAGGTGCCATCAGGTGGTCCATCAGTGGAACCAGGACACTAGAAAGACACTGTGCCCCCCCCAAGCACCAAGAATACAGAGCATCACTGCCCCAGACAAAGAACATAAGAGAAGCCATGTTGGATCAAGCCAATGGCCCATCCAGTCCAACACTCTGTGTCACACAGTGGCCAAAAAACCCAGGGGCCATCAGGAGGTCCATCAGTCGGGCCAGGACACTAGAAGCCCTCCCACTGTGCCCCCCACAAGCACCAAGAATACAGAGCATCACTGCCCCAGACAAAGAACATAAGAGAAGCCATGTTGGATCAAGCCAATGGCCCATCCAGTCCAACACTCTGTGTCACACAGTGGCCAAAAAACCCAGGGGCCATCAGGAGGTCCATCAGTCGGGCCAGGACACTAGAAGCCCTCCCACTGTGCCCCCCCAAGCACCAAGAATACAGAGCATCACTGCCCCAGACAGAGTTCCATCAATACACTGTAGCTAATAGCCACTGATGGACCTCTGCTCCATATTTTTATCCAATCCCCTCTTGAAGCTGTCTGTGCTTGCAGCTGCCACTACCTCCTGTGGCAGTGAGTTCCACATGTTAATCACCCTTTGGGTGAAAAAGTACTTCCTTTTATCCATGCTAACCCAACTGCTCAGCAATTTCATTGAATGCCCACGAGTTCTTGTATTGTGAGAAAGGGAGAAAAGTGCTTCTTTCTCTACCTTCTCTATCCCATGCAGAATCTTGTCAACCTCTATCACGTCACCCCTCAGTCGACATTTCTCCAAGCTAAAGAGCCCCAAGTGTTTTAACCTTTCTTTATAGCGAAAGTATTCTAAGCTTTTAATCATTCTAGTTGCCCTTTTCTGCACTTTTTCCAATGCTATAATATCTGTTTTGAAATGCAGAGACCAGAATTCTATACAGTATTCCAACTGAGGCCACACCATCGATTTATACAGGGGCATTATGATACTGGCAGATTTGTTTTCAATTCCCTTCCTAATAATTCCCAGCATAGCGTTGGCCTTTTTTATTGCAGTCCGTTCCATGTCCTCACTCCTCCACTTGCAGCTGGTGGAATTGTCTTGGGTCAGCCATAGCTCTCGTAGGAGTTATCCTTGAAAGAGCACCTTCTGGGAAAGCTCTCTCAGCCCCAGCCACCTCACAGGGTGTCTGTTGAGGGTGGAGGTAAAGGGGATTGTGAGCCACTCTGTCCTTGAAAGGGCAGCTTCTGGGAGAGCTCTCTCAGCTCCACCCGCCTCACAGGGTGTCTCTTGAGGGGGAAGGAGATAAAGGAGATTGTGAGCCGCTCTGAGACTCTGAGACTCTGAGTTTCGGAGTGGAGGACGGGATATAAATCCAAGATCATCATCTGGTCCTCTGTCCACCCTTAGCTGAAGTCTGGCAGCGGTGGGAGTGGGGGTGGGGAACAGCTACGATTCTCTTTTTGCAGGTTCCCTCTGCAAACTCCTTTGGGTGTCTATTATTTGTTCCTTATACTGCAATCCAGAGACAGGTTTGCTATCTGCCTACTTTGCTAGCATGTGCCTTCTATGAGCTGGCAGAGGTGGTCAGTGCTGGGGATCAACCCCCCCCCCCCAATCATTTTGGGGAACTTCCACATGCAAGCTTCCTTCTCTGGGCCAGCCCAGGATTTCGTGATTCTCCGGCTGACATAAGAACATCAGAGAAGCCATGTTGGATCAAGCCAATGGCCCATCTAGTCCAACACTCTGTGTCACTCAGTGGCCAGGGGCCATCAGGAGGTCCACCAGCAAGGCCAGTGCTCCAGAAGCCCTCTCACTCTTGCCCGCCCAGCACCAAGAATACAGAGCATCACTGTGTGGACATAAGAACATAAGAGAAGCCATGTTGGTCAGGCCAGTGGCCCATGCAGTCCAACACCCTGTGTCACACAGTGGCCAAAAACTCAGGTGCAATCAGGAGGTCCACTAGTGAAGTAAGAACTACAGAAGCCCTCCCACTGTTGCCCCCCAAGCACCAAGAAGACAGAGCATCACTGTCCCAGACATAAGAGCATAAAAGAAGACATTTTGGTCAGGCCAACACTCCAACACTCTGTGTCACACAGTGACCAAAAAAACCCAGATGTCATCAGGAGGTCCACCAGTGGGGCCAGGACACTAGACACCCTCCCACTGTGCCCCCCCCCAAGCACCAAGAATACAGACCATCATTGACCTGGTATCTCCCAGTTTTTGGGCGCTGTGTGACACAGAATGTTGGACTGGATGGGCCATTGGCCTGATCTAACATGGCTTCTCTTATGTTCTTATGTTCTTAGTTTGTGATGTGCCCAGCTCATGAGAAAGGGCAGGTTTGATACTTAATCTTTTGCACTGAGTCTTTGGAGTGATCTGCTTTTTTTTGGGGGGGGGGTGTGGAGATCAAACCATTGTCCCCTCAAGACATGGGACAACGTAGCACCAATTCTCCAAAGGGGCAGGAGGCCACTTTAAATGGGGTTGCCCGTGGAGACTTAGGCCTCTGACTGGTTTCCAGAAGGTGCTGGAGGCTCTAAGGAACCCAAACAGCAGCTCCTCCTCAGTTGAGGTGCAGCAGGAGTCTGGAAGACAAAGCTCCCAGTTGGTATAAGCAGGGCTGCCCCTGGTCTCCTCTCTGCCCCCCCTCCCCCACGGCAGAATCTGACCCAGAGCTGGATGCCGTGAGGAGGGGGGCAGGGAGGTTTCTAGAGCAGCACTAGCAGAATACCCTGGAGAGAGGGAAGAGCAGGTGGCAGTATCCGCTGGAAGGACGGCAGGCCTTTGGGGGCACAGGGGCAAAGCGACTGCCCTTCTCTACCACCAGTGGGTCAGCAGCAGCCAGCAAGAGACCAACGCAGCCGTTTGGGGGATTTCAGCTTCTGCTGACTCCTGAGCCTGAGTCCCCTAATTCTCAAGGACTGATGCTTTTGCAAAATGATTTGCAGACAAAATCTCCCGAATACACTCCGATTTGGACGCCCGTAGCTCAGGCAGCAGACGAATCTAGTGCGCTCTCTGGGCTATTTATAGAACATTTCGGGTTGGTTATTGTGACATCTGTTGACAGGATGTTGGGTGCTGTGGCAGCCACCGCTGGCTCTCTGAACACTCGGCCATTGCGCCCACTCAGACCTTTCATAATTCTGGAGCTGGAGGGTCATCAACGTGCTGAGGGCACCCAGCTCTGAAGTTCATGGCCTGGCTTGGCTGCTTCAGCAGCTAAAGGCAAACAAGTGAAAACGGAAACCTGCCGAGATGGAGATGATCCCAGTTGGGACAGTGGAGGGGTCAAGCTTCCCACCCTCAGAGGGGTTCAGCTGACCCTCACTGGCACAGTCTAGACAACATACTTGATGATGACGACAATGACAATATTGGATTTCTATCTTGCCCTACATTCTGAATCTCAGAGTCTCAGAGCGGCTCACAATCTCCTTGCCCTTCCTCCCCCGCAACAGACACCCTGTGAGGTGGGTGGGGCTGAGAGGGCTCTGATAGAAGCTGCCCATTCAAGGACAACTCCTACGAGAGCTCTGGCTGAGTCAAGGTCACTCCAGCAGCTGCAAGTGGAGGAGTGGGGAATCACACCCGGTTCTCCCAGGTAAGAGTTCAGGCACTTAACCACTACACTGGCCTGGCTCTCTACCAGGCATTATTGCTGGGGGGAGAATTTGCTGTTTGAAAAGCGGGCTGGTGTGGTGGTCATGAGCCATCTTTCTTAGACTCAGCAGAGCTGGTGACACTAATCCACGCCCATCGTGGCCCCCAGGCTATTCTGACAGGCTTCACAGGAGTCATCCTGCAAGGACAACTGGAAAACTTCGTTTGGCACAGAACACGGTGCCTTGGTGACCTTTGGGAGCTGAGTGGAAGACGCATTTCAGAGGATGGCCCTGCTGGTCTACAGCAGAACACTTAAGACTGAACTCTAGTAGTACCTTAGAGACTAACAATATTTTCAGGGTGCAGCTCTAACTTGGATGGCCTGGGCAAACCCAATGATCTCATCAGATCTTGAAGCTAAGCTGGGCCAGCTCTGCCAAGTGCTTGGATGGGAGACCTTGGAATACCAGCAGTCGGGAGGATGGGCAGGCTTTATTCAGCCACCTCCCTGAATATCCTCCAGGCCCTCAGCAGGGGTCAGTCACCAGAGGTCAGCATGACTTCCAGGTGCACACACACACTCAAGTGTACACATATGCTCAAACATGCACATTTGACGTACTCTGCTCTGAGCCCCCAATGGGGGAACGGGCGGAATATAAATAAACAATAATAATAATATTAAAAAATCCAAATAAAAGATTTTCAGGGTGTGAGCCTGTGAGAGCCAAAGCCCCTGGGTACCTGGTGAAGGGAGGTTTCACTCTTGAAAATAGTCCTCTCAAGGTGCAGCTGGATTTTAGTCTAAGAGACGCAATATGGCCCTGCACCCCCTCCCTCCGTTGCTCTCAAGATCTTTCAGCTATGCTCATTGGGGTGATGCCTTGTGAAAGTTCAACCCTGCAAAGGGGCAAGAATAAGAGCAACCCACACCTGGGCTCTCTCTCTCTCACACACACACTCACTCTGGCAACTCCCACCTGCTGGGTGGTCTCCCTGATGAGGCCCGAACAAAGTCTGCACTTCTCTCATTCAGCTGTATTTCTAAAATGGGATTGTTCACGAGGGCTTTTTTATCATGGGACTCTGAGAGCCAGTCTGGGGCTCTAATCTGGGAAAACTCCTCCCGGTATCTTCCTCCACATGCAGCCATCTAGGTGACCTTGGGCAAGCCACAGTTCTCTCAGAGCTGCTCTCTCAAGAGTGGTTTTCTCTGAGCTCTCTCAGCCCCACCGGCCTCACAGATGGTCTGTTGAGGGGAAAGGAAAAGAGGTTGTAAATTGCTCTGAGATTCCTTTCAGTAGTGAAGGGCAGGGTATAAATCCAACCTCTTCCTCCTACTATTTCTTCCTCCCGCTCTCCACTTTCCATCATTTCGTGTATTATAGTGCTCTTATTTTATTGTCCTCTAATTCTATGCTCCAAAGCACTGTATGGCATAATGGACAGTACATGGTTAATGACTGGATATTCATGACCCCTTACATATGTATTATATGTTTATTTCATGGTTTTCTAATTCAGGAACCTGGTTTTATTGCACTGTTAATAAATCAAGGTCAGTAGCTGTGTTAAACTGAAGAAGTTAGGGGGAGGTGTTTGTGAGTTTCCTGCATTGTGCAGGGGGTTGGACTGGATGACCCTGGAGGTCCCTTCCAACTCTTCTATGATTCTAACAGGCTTCCTCCTTGGGAGGTGGTGGGCTCTCCTTCCTTGGAGGTTTTGAAGCAGAGGCTAGATGGCCATCTGACAGCAATATATATATATATAATTATATATATATATATATATATATATATATATATATATATATATATATATATATATATATATATATATATATATATATATATATATATATATAATGCCACTGTGTGACAAAGAGTGTTGGACTGGATGGGCCGTTGGCCTGATCTAACATGGCTTCTCTTATGTTCTTAAGATCCTGTGAATTTAAGGGGAGATGTTTGTGAGTTTCCTGCATTGTGCAGGGGGTTGGACTAGATGACCCTGGAGGTCTCTTACAACTCTAGGGTTCTATGCTTCTTCAGGAGTTGATGGGCTCTCCTTCCTTGGGGGTTTTGAAGAAGAGGCTAGATGGCCATCTGACAGCAATGAAGATCCTGTGAATTTAGGGGGAGGTGTTTGTGAGTTTCCTGCATTGTGCAGGGGGTTGGACTAGATGACGCTGGAGATCCCTTCCAACTCTTCTATGATTCTAGGATTCTAAGTGACTGCAGGTGACTCACAAAAGCTCCTCCCCTGCAGCCACAAATTCTGTCAGTTTTTAAGGTGCTCCTGGACTCTCGCTCTTTTCCACTGTTTATTGTACATAATATATTGGTCTTTATTACAACTGGTTTGTAATTTTGTAATTCACTTCTGTTTTCTTAGTTCTGACCTGCCTCCTCAGAATCTGGCTTGAGATGGCTTACAATGAAGAAAGCACAATGTAAATAAAAAAAGAAAAGACAAGCCATTAAATACAAGCTGTTAGATGTCAGCAGCCTAAAAACCATACATAAAACAGAAGCAGACCGTTAAAAAGTAGGCAAGATAAACCTCCTAATTAAAAGGCTGTAATGAAATGAAGCAAGCAAGTAAACAATCAACACGTGAAAAATCTCTGCTTTATGCAGAGAGTGATTAAAATGTGGAAATTGCTGTGAAAGGATGTCGTAATGGCCACAGGCAGAGATGGCTTTAAGAGGGGATGAGACAGATTCATGGAGGGAGAGGTCCGTTGGTGGCTGCTAGCCTTTGGATACTAAGGGGAAGGCCTCAGCCTCTCTGCCTGTTGTCGGCTCTTTAGAGGAACTGCTTGGCCCCTGTGTGAGACAGGAGGCTGGGCTAGATGGACCCTCCCTGGTCTGACCCAGCAGGGCTCTTCTGAGGTTCTTCTCAGGGGAAGGGCTCGGCCTCTCTGCCCTGTTGTTGGCCCTTCAGAGGAACTGGTTGGCCACTGTGTGAGACAGGAGGCTGGACTAGGGGAGGGACGGTGGCTCAGTGGTAGAGCATCTGCTTGGGAAGCAGAAGGTCCCAGGTTCAATCCCTGGCATCTCCAAAAAAAGGGTCCAGGCAAATAGATGTGAAAAACCTCAGCTTGAGACCCTGGAGAGCCGCTGCCAGCCTGAGAAGACAATACTGACTTTGATGGACCAAGGGTCTGATTCAGTATAAGGCAGCTTCATATGTTCATATGTTCACCCTCACTGGTCTGACTCAGCAGGGCTCTTCTGATGTTCTTATGATAATGATATTGGATTTATATCCCGCCCTCCACTCCGAAGAGTCTCAGAGCGGCTCACAATCTCCTTTATCTCCCTCCCCCACAACAGACACCATGTGAGGTGGGTGGGGCTGGAGAGGGCTCTCACAGCAGCTGCCCTTTCAAGGACAACCTCTGCCAGAGCTATGGCTGACTTCCAGCAGGTGCAAGTGGAGGAGTGGGGAATCCAACCCGGTTCTCCCAGATAAGAGTCCGCACACTTAACCACTACACCAAACTGGCTCTCCTGTTATGTTATGAAGGCCTTGGCCTCTCTGTTCTGTTGTTTGAGTGTTAAAACAATTTTATTTGGTAGCATATGGTAACAAATTATATTTCTTGCATCATTAATAACTTCTTTTATCTATCCCATATATTACTTTCTACCCACCCCTCCCCCTGTTACTTGTCCCCCACCGGTGTTATTTACTTAAAGTACTAATGTTTAAAGGTACCCTTAACTAATAAAAACAAAAATTAATATTCTTCTTTTTTCTAAGACTTAATCATTATCAAAAATTGTCCAATGTCCTTTTATTTTCCACTCTTTTTCTACATATCTTCTGAACTTTTTCCACTCCATCTTAAAAACTTCTAAATCATAGTCTCTTGAAATTTCTGCTAATTTGTCCCTTTCACTCTATGCCATAACTTTTACAATCCAATCCCATTTCTCTGGTATTTTTTTTGCTTCCACAACTGCGCATATAATCTGAAAGCAAGTACCAAATTATAGTTCTATCTTCTTTTGGAAATTTTTCCATTTGTAATCCCAATAGAAAAGTCTCTGCAACTTTCTTAAATTCATATCCCAAGATCCTAGAAATTTCTTGTTGAATCATCTGCCAATACTTTTTTGCTCTTTCACAAGTCCACCACATATGGTAGAAAGAACCTTCATGTTTTTTACATTTCCAACATCTGTCTGGCATCTTATTATTCATCTTTGCCAATTTCTTAGGAGTCATATACCATCTATACATCATTTTAAAACAGTTCTCTTTAATACTATGACACGTCGAAAGCTTCATAGAGTTCTTCCACAAATATTCCCAAGTTTCCATCTGTATTTCTTTATTTACATTAATTGCCCACTTAATCATTTGAGATTTCACTACTTCATCTTCCGTAGACCATTTTAAAAGTAATTTATATAATTTTGAAATTAATTTTTTGTTGTCTCCAAGCAGTACTTTTTCCATTTCTATTTGCTCTTTTCTTATTCCTTCAGTTTCAATGTCATTTTCCACCAAGCTCTTTATTTGTTGCATTTGAAACCAATCATATTTATTATTCAGCTCTTCAGCAGCTTTTAATTCTTTTTTAACCATTTTGTATTTTTAATAGTTGATTATATGACAACCACTTTTCTTCACCTTTCTCAGCTGTTATCACTTCTGCTGGCACTATCCATAACGGTTTTCTCTCTCATCTCCATACTTCTTATATTTCATCCATGTATTTAGCAAGCTGTTTCTTATATAATGGTGAGAGAAAAAGCTGTCTATCTTTTTTTCCCCATAATACATATAAGCATGCCAGCCAAATTTATTTCCATGACCTTCCAACACTAAGAGCTTTTTGTTTAACAATATTATCCATTCTTTTATCCATACTAAGCAAACTGCTTCATGATATAATTTTAAGTCTGGTAATTGAAATCCGCCTCTCTCTTTTGCATCTGTTAAAATTTTCATTTTAATTCAAACTCACAATTAGAATAGTTTGAAACAAATACATTATTCTTGGTAGAATATTCATTTTAATTGCAGCTATTCTACCCAACAGTGACAAATTAAGTTTATTCCACTTTAACATATCTTCATCCATTTTATGCCATAGCTTCTCATAATTATTTTTGAACAAATCAATATTTTTCATTGTTGTCTCTACACCCAAATATTTTACCTTGGAGGTAACTTCACAGCCCGTTAGTCTCTGCAATTCTTGTTGCTTATTTATCTGCAAATTTTTACATACAAGTTTTGATTTTTCTTTATTAATACAAAGTCCCGTCAACTCCCCATATTCTTGTATTTTGGCTAACAACAAAGGTGGGATTTTCATTTATAAACATTATATCATCTGCAAATGCTCTGTATTTGTAAGTAAATCCTTTTACTTTTAATCCTTCTATTTCTTTATCTTCTTGAATTTGCATCAGTAATATTTCAAGAGTCATTATAAACAACAGTGGGGAAAGTGGACAACCTTGTCTTGTACCTTTACTAATTATCATGTCTTCTGTAAGATCAACATTTATACATAGCCTTCACGTTGTTCAGTATATATTGCTTTTATCATTCTTATAAAGCTTTCTCCCAACTCCATTTTCTCCATTACTGCAAACATAAAATCCCAATTTAAATTGTCAAATGTTTTCTCTGCGTCTGCAAAGAATAATGCTGCTTCCTTTTCTAGATGTCTTTCATAATATTCTACAATATTTACAACAATTCTGATATTGTCTCTTATTTGTCTTTTGGGAAGAAACCCCGCTTGATTTTCCTTTATAAAGTTTATCAAATATTGTTTAAACAGTTCTGCCAAGATTCTTGCATATATTTTATAGTCATTATTTAATAATGAAATTGGTCTATAATTTTTTACTTTCATAACTTCTCTATCTTCCTTTGGAATCAACGAAATAACAGCTTCCTTCCACGTATTTGGTATTTTCCCTTTTGTTCTTATCATATTCATCAATTTCTGAAGTTTCGAGATTAACTCCTCTTTGAGGGTTTTAAAAAATTTAGCTGTATATCCATCTGGCCCAGGTGCTTTTCCATTTTTCATTGCATTAATTGCTGCTTCAATTTCTATTTTTTCAATTGGATCGTTCAAAACTTTTCGCATATTTTCTGCTAAGGGTGCTATTTTTATCTTTTGTAAGTACTCATCCATCTTTCCTTTCCTTATTTTAACACCTTTAAATAACTTGGCATAATACTTAAGGAATTCTCTTTTTATTCCTTCTTGATCTACCACCTCTCTTCCATCCACCACAACTTTATTAATAATTTTACTTTCTCTCTTTTTCTTCAGTTGCCAGACCAAATATTTTCCGGGTTTGTTTGCTCCCTCGAAAGATTTCTGCTGCAATCTTTTCAGATTCCATTCCAGTTCTTTATTTAACAAATGTCTCATTTGCGTTTGTAATATTGTAATTTCCCTTATAATTTTCTTTTTCCCTGGCCTTTTTCTCAGTTCCCCTTCTTGTTTTCTTTATTTCATTTTGAATGTCCAACATCTGTTTTTCTTTTGCCCTCTTATCTTTGTTATCCAATGTAATCAATATTCCTCTCATTACTGCTTTATAAGCATCCTAGACCGTTTGAAATTCTATCTCTTCTTTATCGTTTATTTGGAAGAAAGCTTTAGTGTCATTTTCTAGAGATGTCACTATTTCTTTATACTGTAGTAAATCTTAATTCAATCTCCATCTTCTCAACTTCTTAGACAATTTTGTAATCCACATTATTGGGTTATGGTCAGCCCCAATTTTAGGTAAAATCTCTATTTTCTTTGTTATAAGGCCTAAGTCTTTAGTGCCCCACAACATGTCAATTCTGGAAAAAGTTTTATGTCTTGCTGAAAAAAAGGTATAGTCCCGCACTTCAGGATTAAATTTCCTCCATATATCCTCCAAATTTTCTTGTTTGACCAATTCAAAAAAAGACTTTGGCAATTTTCCTTCCTTATTATTTTTTTTCCCCCCCAGACCTATCCGGTGTGTTCTTAATTGTTCCATTAAAGTCCCCCATTACCAAAACTTGATCATAAGTCAGTTCATCAAATTGTTGTATAATGTCTTTTTAAAAAGCATCCTTTGCACCATTTGGTGCATACAGTCCCAATAACAATGGTTGTTTTGCATTTAATATTATTTCTACCACTACAAATCTTCCATCTTTATCTTTAAACACTAATTTTGGCTCCAATTCTTGTTTAATATAAAAAATCACTCCCCTTTTCTTCTGTTCAGCCAATGAATAAAATTCTAGTCCCAGTTGTTTATTCCATAAAAATTTGTGATCCTTTGTTTGATATGCACTTCTTGTAAACAAACTATATTACAATTTCGCTTTTTAATCCAATGAAACGTTGCCTTTCTTTTTTGTGGTGAATTTAGTCCATTTACATTCCAAGATAATAATTTGTAATCCATCATGGTGCAAATTCTTTATGTTCTTCATAAAACCTGCGCAGTTCCTGTGTGCTTGTAATTGTAATCCTTTTTCCTTGCAGCTCAAAGCTCAGACCTTCAGGTATTATCCATCTATACCTCATTTCACTGTCACGTAGTTTTTCTGTCAATTTTTTTATATGCTTTTCTGTTATTTATCACTTGTCTTGGCAATTCTTTCATGATTCTTACTCTGCTGCCTCCCACTATCAATGTCTTTCCAAAATTTTTATTCAAGATTTTCCCCACCATTTCTTTTGTCATATATCTTATAACCACATTTCTTGGTAGATTATTTTTCTTGGCATATAGTGTGTTCACTCTATACATATAGTCATACATGCTTCTAGTTCTTTCAGGATCTTGCTCCAAAAATTCTGCAATTATTCTTATTATATATCCTTTCAAATCAGTCTCTTCATCCTCAGGTACTCCTCTCAGACATATCTGAGTTTCCATCAATTTGCAGTCATGAATTGCCACCTTTTCTTGCATTTTTAGCAAGGTGGAATCATGTATTTTCACTCTCTCTTCCACCTCTTGCACTTTCTTTGATGTTACCACAGTCTCATTTCTGAGATAAGAACATAAGAGAAGCCATGTTGGATCAGGCCAACGGCCCATCAAGTCCAACACTCTGTGTCACACAGTGGCAAAAATTTTTATATACACACATACACTGTGGCTAATAGCCACTGATGGACCTGTGCTCCATATTTTTATCTAAACCCCTCTTGAAGGTGGCTATACTTGTGGCCGCCACCACCTCCTGTGGCAGTGAATTCCACATGTTAATCACCCTTTGGGTGAAGAAGTACTTCCTTTTATCCATTTTAACCTTTCTGCTCAGCAATTTCATCGAATGCCCACGAGTTCTTGTATTGTGAGAAAGGGAGAAAAGTACTTCTTTCTCTACTTTCTCCATCCCATGCATTATCTTGTAAACCTCTATCATGTCACCCCGCAGTCGACGTTTCTCCAAGCTAAAGAGTCCCAAGCGTTTCAACCTTTCTTCATAGGGAAAGTGCTCCAGCCCTTTAATCATTCTAGTTGCCCTTCTCTGGACTTTCTCCAATGCTATAATATCCTTTTTGAGGTACGGCGACCAGAACTGCACACAGTACTCCAAATGAGACCGCACCATCGATTTATACAGGGGCATTATGATACTGGCTGATTTGTTTTCAATTCCCTTCCTAATAATTCCCAGCATGGCGTTGGCCTTTTTTATTGCAGACGCACACTGTCTTGACATTTTCAGTGAGTTATCTACCACGACCCCAAGATCTCTCTCTTGGTCAGATTCTGCCAGATCTTCTATATCTTTCCTTAGCTCTTCAATGTCTTTTCTAATTTCTTTTTTAGAAGCAGTTATCATGTCTCTCACCCCTTTCATCATCCTGGCTTCCATTGCTTCTAATTGCTCTTGCATTTTCTCCATTGAGGCAGTCCTTGCACGGGTTAACTTATGCTCTGACATTTAAAAAAAACACCAAAAATTTTGACCTCTCCAAATTAAATTTAAACTATCAGGTTTGATAGAGTAAGGCTTGCCCTTTTCAATAAGCCTAATTTCGCCGTCCTCAGAGCCTCCTGGGCTCAGATATTAATTTTTAAAGTTTTTATTTCTTCCAAAATGATGGTCGTGACTTTCTGCTTCCCTTTAAAAAAAAATTTCCTTCAAAAGGCTTCTAAAATAATTATCAGCGATAATGTCCAATAGTATTTACCTTATAATTGTCACCTCTGTCAGCTTCACCAATTTTTAATGTACCGAACACTTTAAAAACTTTGTTTAAATTTTGACCTCCTAGCAATGGCCGCCGATGTTTTTCTATGATATTATAGTCCTAGAGTAGGCTAGCTGCTTCAATGATTTCCCTCTTCCATCCAACACTTCCTGCTTTTCTTGCCACCAAATACCGTTTTCACTGGTAAAAAGATCTCGCGATGTTTGATGTATTTCCTTTGTTGACTGTGAGAGCTGCAAATCTGTGGCAATGGGGCTTTTACACCAAAACCACAAGTAGACAAAACAATAAATTCCTTTCCACTTTCTAGCACTGTCCTTTAAATTTACAAAGTTCAAATTTTGCCCCTTCTTAATTAAATTAAGATTAAATCTGATTAAATCTTGCCAGAGGGAGCTTAGATGTCCTTTATGGGACATCATAAATAGATCCCTCACTGAGGGGCATTTTCCAACGCCCTTGAAAGAGGCGTTGGTTCACCCTCTCTTAAAAAAATGCACAGCAGACCCGGCCGAATTGGCGAATTACCGTCCAGTGTCTAATTTACCGTTTTTAGGTAAAATCATTGCGAGGGCAGTGGCGTTGCAGCTGCAGAGGTTCCTAGATGACGCTTCCATTTTCGACCCGTGCCAGTCTGGGTTCCGACCGGGCCATGGGACGGAGACGGTGCTGGTCGCCTTGGTAGATGACCTTCAGCGACATCTGGATCGGGGCGGCACTGCGGTACTGATGTTATTAGACCTGTCGACGGCATTTGACACAGTCGACCATCAGTTGCTAAAATGCTGCCTCGCCGACATAGGGGTTGGGGGGCTGGCCTTGCAATGGCTTTCCTCCTTCCTCTCTGGTCGGGGACAAAGGGTGGCTATTGAGGGTGAGCGATCCCAGAGGCACACACTTGATTGTGGGGTGCCTCAGGGGGCAGTCCTCTCCCCAATGTTATTTAACATTTATATGCGCCCCCTTGCCCAGATTGTCCGGGGGTTTGGGCTGGGTTGCCATCAATATGCAGATGACACCCAGCTCTATCTGCTAATGGATGGCCGGTCTGGCTTCGCCCCAGGGAATCTAGATCGGGCACTGCAGGCTGTAGCGACGTGGCTCAGATTGAGTGGGCTGAAATTGAACCCAGCGAAGACAGAGGTCCTTTGTGGGAAATAGAGATTCAGAAAGTTTGGAATAATAATAATAATAATAATAATAATAATAATAATAATAATAATAATAATAATAGATTTTATTTATATCCCGCCCTCCCCGCCTAGGCGGCTCAGGGCGGCTAACAACATTTCACACAGTTAACATAAATAGATAAAACTTTAAGTTTAACAATTAAAAAGAAATTAGACATAAAAACCAGTTAATTAAGTTAAAATACATAATTCAGATTACATTAAATATATCTGGCAGCAATAAAATTGTTTGGCGCTGGTTCTGCCAGTTTAGATAGTTCCGTGATCGTATTATAGATGGCCGTTCTTTATTCTTAGCAACTCAGCAGTCGATATCAGCACAGGCTTGTCTGAAAAGGGCGGTCTTGCAGGGAGAACCTGCTGTTTGGAAAGCAGGCTAGTGTGGTAGCCATGAGCCACCTGTCAGAACTGGGAACTTCAAAAGAAACGCTCAGTAGAGTCGGCGACGCTAATGCATGCCCTACTATCAGGCCCGGAAGCAACTCACTGTTGTCTGCTCCTTCTGCATCTCAGCTTGCTTTGCCATGCTTGCTCAATCGCACAGGAGCTACAGAGCAAAGCCTCTGTTTTTTCCATTAGCTGACCAGCACATGAAGCAACAAAAACTCACAATGGCCAGCCATTTTCCTTTGGATCTTAGGCTCAAAGCATTGACTATGAGATTTCTGCAATGGGCTTAATCTCACAACTGGACTACTGCAATGTGCTCTATGTGGGGCTGCACTTGAAGACAGCCTGGAAAATGCAACTGAGCATGAACTGATATAGCCACAAAGTGGATCAACCGCTCAATACCAACCATTTCAGGCTGGCAAAATTGTCTTTGGGATCATTTTAGATGAATAATATTTCAACTATTACTTTACCATCACTTTTGCACTCCTATGACTTAAAATCATTGCTATTTTGTTTGCTAGGATGCACTACCTGACATGATGTCATCCAACACAATATCCTGTACAGACAAATGATATATTTCTAATCACAATTATTTCTATGTTATACACTGGCATTAAAATAGTTCAACTAAAACTGTGTCATAATTATTATTTACGCATAATTATAAGGTTGTGTAAAATAATTCCTGCTATTGGAAAAGATTATGTTTGTTGATTAATGGAAAATTGAAACAAATAATTTAAAGAGAATAAAAGGAAGCTCAACTGTTCCAGAATGCCGCAGCCCAAGTCCTGTCAGGGTCCAGCCTCCGGAACCTCAGTGGCCCATTTGAAAGCAGCTGCGCCAGCTTCTCCTCTGTTTCTGAGTTCAGCTCAAGGTGCTGGAGATGATCATTAACGCCCCTCATGCCCTGCTGGGACACCCACCCCTGAAGGGTCGTCTCCGCCCATCTATCTCTGTATGCAAGGTTGCCAATCCCCAGGTGGAGGCAGGAGATGCCCCGGTTTGGAGGCCTTCCCCCCACTTCAAGGTCATCAGAAAGTGGAGGGGGGGAGGAAAATGTCTGATGGGCACTCCATTATACCCTATGGAGACCAGTTCATAGAATCATAGAGTTGGAAGGGACCTCTAGGGTCATCTAGTCCAACCCCCTGCACAATGCAGGAAACTCACAAACACCTCCCCCTAAATTCACAGGATCTTCATTGCTGTCAAATGGCCATCTAGCCTCTGCTTAAAAACCTCCAAGGAAGGAGAACCCACCACCTCCCAAGAAGGAAGCCTGTTCCACTGAGGAACCGCTCTAAACTCACAAGCACCTCCCCCTAAATTCACAAGATCTTCATTGCTGTCAAATGGCCATCTAGCCTCTGTTTAAAAACCTCCAGGGAAGGAGAGCCCACCACCTCCCAAGAAGGAAGCCTTATCCACTGAGGAACCACTCTAAACTCACAAGCACCTCCCCCTAAATTCACAGGATCTTCATTCCCATAGGGTATAATGGAGAATTGATCTGGGGCTCTGGGGGGCTATTTTTTGAGGTAGATACACCAAATTTGTAGCATAGCATCTGGTGCCTCACCTCAAAACACCCTCCAAGTTTCAAAAAGGTTGGACCAGAGGGTCCAATTCTATGAGCCTCCAAAGAAGGTGCCCTAGCCTTCATTATTTCCAGGCATATGCAGCCCTCAGGAAATGCCCCCTGAAGGGTGGAGAAGATTATGCAAAAGAATGATGCTGTGAAAACCCCACAAGTGCTGGAGGGGAGGCCTTCTGCCCCAGAGGATTCTGGGAGGACCAAGCAAAGGTGGGGGGTGATGTTGCCAGAAGGGGGCTGCAGAGGCCCTGCTCAGGGGGGCCTCCAGATCCAAGCTGCAGACACTTGAAAAGGGAAAATAAGCCAAGTGCTCTCAGAAGAGGCTGCGATCTGCTCCGTGGAGGACCTCTAGGATTTTCCCTTATGAACCATCAGAGGCCCTTACAGCTCCTGTTTCAGGGCGCCCTTTCCTCATGGCCTGCTGAAGCTCTTCCACTCCCTCCCCACACGAAGCACGACTCACTCACTCACGCTCTTACCTGTGATTTTGTCCCGGACCAGTTTGCAGGACTCGATTTCCCCGATGCTTCCGAAGAGGCTCTTGAACTCCTCCTGGGTCATGTTCTGGGGCAGGTAGTTGACGATGAGGTTCGTTTTGGAGTCGTCCGTGGCCCCGTTGGCGCTGATCAGGGGCCCGTTGGGGAGGGAGCTGTTGCTCGTGGGGCCGTTGGACACTTGGGTCTCCATTGTGCTGATTATCTGCTGGAGACAAGAGGGAGCAGGAGAGGGGTTAGTGGGAGGGAGGGAGGGGCAGCAGGGTCCCAGAGCCCAACTGGAGGGCGGCCTTCTTTGTGTCCCACCGCAAGAAGGTCGGGCTGGATCTGGCCAAAGCAGGCAAATACCGGAGCCAATGCAAAACACAGCCAATGGGAGGAATTTGTCACCTCAACAAAACTATAAGGTGGAGGAGATTTAGCCACGCTGGTGGCCTGTCTGCTTCGGAGCCCCATTCAAAGGGCCTTCTTTACTCTGACTGAGAGCCACTTTGGTGTAGCAGTTAAGTGTGCAGACTCTTATCTGGGAAAACGCGGCTTGATCCCCCACTCCTCCACTTGTAGCTGCTGGAATGGCCTTGGGTTAGCCAGAGCTATCTCAGAGGTTGTCCTTGAAAGGGCAGCTGCTGTGAGAGCCCTCTCAGCCCCACCCACCTCACAGGGTGTCTGTTGTGAGAGGAGAGGACATAGGATATTTCTTAACTCAGGAAAATGGACCTCAAGCACAGTAATTGATTCAGGAGCTCCCCACTTGAACGCCAGCAGCTCCCCAAGCAGAACTTCTGCTCACAGGACTCTGCAGCTGAGCGGGGCCATCGTGCTCCACCTGCCCCCCACTCCCCCTCCCTCTGGGCCCTGCTCACATCTCCCAGCTCTTGCTGCCACTGATGCGTTTCGGCCACAGCCATGGCAGAAAGGAGGCATTAAGCAGGCTGCCTCCCTCAGGGCGCAGTGCCCCCCCAGACCACCCCCCATGGCGACAGGCCTGCCATACTGGCTCTCAGCATATTACCAACATGGCGCTTCCCATATGGCTGTGCAGAGAGAGGTCTCCTTCCTCTTTCCCATGCAGAGACCACATTCTGTAGGGAATGGCTGAACGCTGACTTGTTTCTCACCCAGCACACATTCCACAAAGGGCAGCTAGGCAGCATGTGACCATTTCCCCGACACCCTCATGCTTTGTGCCAAGCTGTGAATCGTGACCCCTCCCACTTGTGCCTGAGAAACATCATCTTGCTGGGTCCTCAGCACCCAGGTCTAAACAAAGCCAAGCCTGACACCACTTCCAAAAGACCTCCATTTGGGCCAGTTACCAGAGTTCATAGAATCCTAGAGCGGGAAGGGACCTCCAGGGTCATCTAGTCCAATCCCCTGCACCATGCAGGAAACTCACAAACACCTCCCCCCCTAAATTCACAGGATCTTCATTGCTGTCAGATGGCCATCTAGCCTCTGTTTAAGAACCTCCAAGGAAGGAGAGCCCACCACCTCCCAAGGAAGAAGCCTGTTCCACTGAGGAACCGCTCTAACAGTCAGGAAGTTCTTCCTGATGTTGAGCTGGAAGCTCTTTTGATTCAATATCAACCCACTGGTTCTGGTCCAACCATCCGGGGCCACAGAAAGCAATTCCACCCCATCCTCTATAAGACCTCCCTTCAAGTACTTGAATATGGTGATCCTATCACCTCTCAGCCGCCTCCTCTCCAGGCTAAACATCCCCAGCTCCTTCAACCTTTCCTCATAGGATTTGGTCTCCAGACCCCTCACCATCTTCGTCGCTATCCTCTGGTCCCGTTCCAGCTTGTCTATATCCTTCTTAAAATGTGGTGCCCAAAACTGAACACAAGACTCCAGGTGAAGTCTTACCAGAGCAGAGTAAAGCGATACCATCACATCATGTGATCTGGACACTCTACTTCTGTTGATACAGCAATTTGCCTTTTTAGCCACCCATCACACTTCAAGAGGGACAACCTTGGACAAGGGCTTTCTGCATGCCTGTGCCAGGGAGACCACCCACGCCAGCTTTGCTGAGGCACCCACTCCAGCCTGGGACCTCACTGAGGACAGCGACTGACCAAACGAAAGGCTCTACCTGATTGTTGGGGTCACCAGCCTTTCACTAAGACAGCTGCTTCCTGGCTCCCCTGGAGAAAAAATGGTTGCTTGGGTGGGTGGGCTGCAGGGCCTTGTGCCCTCCGGAGGGCCCCCCCTCACCAGGCTGCACCCCTCTCAAATCCCACCCCCTGAGTTGGCAACCCTACTTGGAACTCATTTCCAGTGCGAAACATGTTGTAGCCCTGCTCTGTGTGATGCCTGCCTTTGGAGCATGTACAGAGTGCACCATACATATGATGATGATGGCGACGATGTTACTGGATTTATATCCCGCCCTAAACTCTGACTCTCAGAGTCTCAGAGCAGCTCACAATCTCCTTTACCTCCCCCCCACCCACAACAGACCCCCTGTGAGGCAGGTGGGGTTGAAAGAGCTCTGACACAAGTTACCCTTTCAAGGACAATTCCTGCCAGAGCTATGGCTGACCCAAGGCCATTCCAGCAGTTGCAAGTGGAGGAGTGGGGAATCAAACCCGGTTCTCCCAGATAAGAGAGCTCTGGCTGATCCAAGGCCATTCCAGCAAGTGCAAGTGGAGGAGTGGGGAATCAAACCCAGTTATCCCAGATAAGAGAGCTCTAGCTGACCCAAGGCCATTCCAGCAGGTGCAAGTGGAGGAGTGGGGAATCAAACCCAGTTCTCCCCGATAAGAGTCCACACACTTAACCACTACACCAAACTGGTCTCAATATAGCATTATAGCATTAGCTGGAAGCCATTTCCCATGGCAAGAGAAGAAGAAGATGAAGAAGAAGAAGAGGAGGAGGAGGAGGAGGAAGAGGAAGAGGAGGTTGGATTTATACCCCACCCTTCACTCGGACTGCCTGCGCACCCCACCCAGCCCCAGCCAAAAAGGGAGGAATTCTGGCCAAGGATGATTCACAGAGAAGGAGGCGAAACGATGAGCGCGTCTTCCTCACATAACAGCTTGGAGGAGAAAGAAAACAGCAGTTTGACTTGCCGCGTCCTCTGAACTCCCCCACACATTCAGGAAGGAGGCCACGTGTCTGCATCATCTCCCACCCCACAACTCAACCCCACCCCCAGCCTTCGGCCCTTCCAGAAGGCATCAGTTCCCTTCTCTTCATTTGCACGGAGGAATCTGCTTCAATAGATGCCAATTCTATGTGGGGGGTGGGGAGGGGAAACTGGCACCACGGGCAGCACTCTGTTCTCGGAGGCTCCACCGGTGCCCCTTCCAGCCTGAGGGGTGATGCAAGGAAGCCTTTCGGAGCGTTTGGCCTGCCTGCCACCAGGAGAGCCCCCTCCCTCTGCCTTCCAGCAACTGGCTTCACTGGTGACAGAGCAGAGACTCCCTGCTAGACTATTGATCTGACCATTGATTGGGCTATGATCCCCCACCTCCGGCCAGAGATGGAAGCCATCAACGGAAACCTCTTTCGTGCCCCCGCAGGGCAGGCCATTGATCCGGCTTCTGCACACAATCAAGGGCATTTTGCTAGCGCTCTCGATATGCCCAACGGGACCTCCTTGGCCTCTGGGAAATAAGCTTCTAACCCCTCCTCCCCCCCACCCCGAATTAGCCAGACTGGAACTTGGGTGCCCTTGCCCAAGCTCACACCCCACAAGGCTGATTCATGGCCAGTGGTTTTGCCAGATGAGCTCTCCGCACACGGGGGCGCTGAACCCGTCTTGAAAACACTTTGCTGCGTGCCTCTTCACTGAATCCCGGTTCAGCCCCGGCCAGACAAGGTTCACTGTCACAGCACTGAGCAAGGGGTCGGCTAACCAAATCTGATAGGTCCAAAATGGCTCCTTCTTTGCTATGCCTTGTGGGAGATAATCAGAGCTCCTTTGACTGCAACACGTAACTGAGACACTCAAGACCCATTCTTGATCTTGTCTCCCCAGCCTAAGGTTTCCTTGGGGGTTCTTTTGATTCATCTCATGGGTTCACTCTTTTTATTTATTTTAATATTTATTTATTTGTTTGTTTAGTGCATTTATAGTCCACCGTTTCCCATAATGGGCTCAGGGAGGATTACAACATAATAAGACTGTTTAAAAACTCCAACAATAAAACAGTTAAGCAGTTAAACCCCTTAAACCCATAAAATAAAACTTAAACAGAGGCGATGTGGATGGTGTAAACATATTTCACAGGTTGAAACATAAATATCATAGGTGTCTGAGATGTCAAAGACGACGACGAAGAAGAAGAAGATATTGGATTTATATCCCACCCTCCACTCTGAAGAGTCTCAGAGCAGCTCACAATCTCCTTTACTTTCCTCCCCCACAACAGTCACCCTGTGAGGCGGGTGGGGCTGAGAGGCTTCTCCCAGCAGCTGCCCTTTCAAGAACAACCTCTGCCAGAGCTATGGCTGACCCAAGGCCATGCTAGAAGGTGAAAGTGAAGGAGTGGGGAATCAAACCTAGTTCTCCCAGATAAGAGAGCCATGGCTGACCCAAGGCCATTCCAGCAGCTGCAAGTGGAGGAGCGGGGAATCAAACCTAGTTCTCCCAGATAAGAGAGCCATGGCTGACCCAAGGCCATTCCATCAGCTGCAAGTGGAGGAGTGGGGAATCAAACCCAGTTCTCCTAGATAAGAGAGCTCTGGCTGACCCAAGGCCATTCCATCAGCTGTAAGTGGAGGAGTGGGGAATCAAACCCGGTTCTCCCAGATGAGAGAGCTGTGGCTGACCCAAGGCCATTCCATCAGCTGCAAGTGGAGGAGTGGGGAATCAAACCCAGTTCTCCTAGATAAGAGAGCTCTGGCTGACCCAAGGCCATTCCAGCAGCTGTAAGTGGAGGAGTGGGGAATCAAACCTGGTTCTCCCAGATTAGAGTGCTCTGGCTGACCCAAGGCCATTCCAGCAGCTGCAAGTGGAGGAGTGGGGAATCAAACCCTGTTCTCCCAGATAAGAGAGCTCTGGCTGATCCAAAGCCATTCCAGCAGGTGCAAGTGGAGGAGTGGGGAATCAAACCCGGTTCAACAATGTCAACAATGTCGGCCCAGTCGCTAACAATCAGGACGGTAAATCAGTTAGATGATATAATCACTAAAGACTGAATTAAATAAAGACGCCCGCCTGCCTCGACCCAAAGGCCTGGCAGATCAGCTCCGTTTTACAGGCCCTCTGGAATGGTAGCAAGTCCAGTAGGGCCTGAATCTCCACAAGGGAGCTGATTTTGGAATGGGAGATCCCTTCTGTTTTTTGTCAGGCATCCCCAGTCTTTTTGAGTCTTTGGAAGAGATCTCTGGAATTCTGCTACAGGGTTACCGGGTGCAGGAACACCAAATGTCAGGGAATGAGGCTAAACGCATAACACAAATAGTGACTCTTCCATGTTTTAAGCTGGAGCTCTGTATAGCAGGAGGACTCTGGGAATGAACATGCTGTTATGAAATATCTGCTTGCAAAGAGACACAGCCCGCTTGCAGTTATCCAGAGAAGATAGAATCCTAGAATCCTAGAGTTGGAAGGGACCTCCAGGGCCATCTAGTTCAACCCCCTGCACAATGCAGGAAACTCACAAACCCCTCCCCCTAAATTCACAGCCTCTTCATTGCTGTCAGATGGCCATCTAACCTCTGTTGAAAAGCCTCCAAGGAAGGAGAGCCCACCACCTCCCAAGGAGGAAGCCTGTTCCACTGAGGAATCGCTCTAACGGTCAGGAAGTTCTTCTTAATAGAATCCTAGAGTGGGAAGGGACTTCCAGGGTCATCTAGTCCAACCCCCTGCACATTGCAGGAAACTCAGAAACCCCTCCCCCTAAATTCACAGGCTCTTCATTGCTGTCAGATGGCCATCTAGCCTCTGTTGAAAAACCTCCAAGGAAGGAGAGCCCACCACCTCCCAAGGAGGAAGCCTGTTCCACTGAGGAATCGCTCTAACGGTCAGGAAGTTCTTCCTAATGTTGAGCCGGAAACTCTTTTGTTTTAATTTCAACCCACTAGTTCTGGCCCCATCTTCTGGGGCCACAGAAAACAATTCCACACCATCCTTTATAGGACAGCCCTTCAAGGACTTGAAGATGGTGATCCTATCACCTCTCAGCCGCCTCCTCTCCAGGCTAAACATCCCCAGCTCCTTCAACCTTTCCTCATAGGACTTGGTCTCCAGACCCCTCACCATCTTCGTCGCTCTCCTCTGGACCCATTCCAGCTTGTCTATACCCTTCTTAAAATGTGGTGCCCAAAACTGAACACAATACTCCAAGTGAGGTCTTACCAGAGCAGAGTAAAGCGATACCATCCCATCACGTGATCTGGACACTCTACTTCTGTTGATACAGCCCAAAATTGCCTTTTCCTTTTTAGCCACCGCATCACACTGTTGACTCATGTTCAGCTTATTATCCACTAAGACCCCTAGATCCTTTTTACACATACTACTGTTAAGACAAGTCTCTCCCATCCTATAACCATGCTTTGGATTGTTTCCTAACAGATGCTGGGGACGTGGGGGCAACTGCTCCTAAGGCAACATTTTTAAAAATCTACTCAGCCAATCAGATCTCCTGTGGCCAGCCAGAAACCCTCTGAGGCAGAAGTCCCATCTGGCCTGACTCACTTTTGAAAAACATTTGAGGAGCACCAGAAAACTGTCAGCAAGCTCCACACTGGGACACCCCACCCCCCCCACCCCGCCCAGACGATGTCTTCTCAGATGCACTGAGGTGCCCCTGTTCTCCTTAAAAGGAAGCTCAGACCCACAGTTTGCCTTCTTCTCTGTGGCCCACCTCTAGAGGGAAGGCCTCACTCTACTCCAAGGTGGTATGAGTCCAACTCTATGATTCTATGATTCCGCACAGAGAACTGCAGATGAAGCAAGGGGAAACCTGGGAGCTGCCGGCTTCCAAAACTCCACCTCCAACCCAGCCCAGCCACTCAAGCATCACCAACGCAGTTGTGAGTCACTGCTTTGTGAGCGGCACAGATGCTCATCAGAAAGGGGGGGGGGGAGAGAAACGGATCACCGCCAATCTACAATTCCCATATGACGCCGAGACAAACATTCCACCAAGTCTACACAGCAGAAGGTCTGCTGAACCAGGCAAGGTATCTGCAAGCCTCAGGCACTTCCACAGAGTTTCCCCTGGCTGGACACCACAGACCCCTCCGTCTTGGACATGGCTGCCCAGGTTGAGAAACACCTGGATATTTGAGGGTGAATCCTGGTAAGGTGGGGCTTGCGGATGGGGGAGACGTTCCTTGGGATGGCATAATCCAGAGTGGACATTTTCTCCAGGAGAAGTGGAAGAAATGTTTTAAACCAGGGGTGGCCAATGGTAGCTCCCCAGGTGTTTTTTGCCTACAACTCCCATCAGCCCCAGCCAGCAAAGAATGGCAAATGTTACATATATCTCCATATCCCACTAGAAGGAAAATATCCCTTTTTGCTGTAAGTAATGAAAGTCTCAGTTTGGCGTAGTGGTTAAGTGAGCGGACTCTTCTCTGGGAGAACCGGGTTTGATTCCCCACTCCTCCACTTGCACCTGCTGGAATGGCCTTGGGTCAGCCATAGCTCTGGCAGAGGTTGTCCTTGAAAGGGCAGCTGCTGTGAGAGCCCTCTCAGCCCCACCCACCTCACAGGGTGTCTGTTGTGGGGGAGGAAGGTAAAGGAGATTGTGAGCCGCTCTGAGACTCTCCGGAGTGGAGGGTGGGATATAAATCCAATATCTTCATCTACCTCACAGGGTGTTTGTTGTGGGGGAGGAAGGTAAAGGAGATTGTGAGCCGCTCTGAGACTCTTCGGAGTGGAGGGTGGGATATAAATCCAATATCTTCATCTACCTCACAGGGTGTCTGTTGTGGGGGAGGAAGGGAAAGGAGATTGTGAGCCGCTCTGAGACTCTTCGGAGTGGCGGGCGGGATATAAATCCAATATCTTCATCTACCTCACAGGGTGTCTGTTGTGGGAGAGGAAGGGAAAGGAGATTGTGAGCCGCTCTGAGACTCTTCGGAGTGGAGGGCGGGATATAAATCCAATATCTTCATCTACCTCACAGGGTGTCTGTTGTGGGGGAGGAAGAGAAAGGAGATTGTGAGCCGCTCTGAGACTCTTCGGAGTGGAGGGCGGGATATAAATCCAATGTCTTCATCTACCTCACAGGGTGTCTGTTGTGGGGGAGGAAGGTAAAGGAGATTGTGAGCCGCTCTGAGACTCTTCGGAGTGGAGGGCGGGATATAAATCCAATGTCTTCATCTACCTCACAGGGTGTCTGTTGTGGGAGAGGAAGGTAAAGGAGATTGTGAGCCGCTCTGAGACTCTCCGGAGTGGAGGGCGGGATATAAATCCAATATCTTCATCTACCTCACAGGGTGTCTGTTGTGGGAGAGGAAGGGAAAGGAGATTGTGAGCCGCTCTGAGACTCTCCGGAGTGGAGGGCGGGATATAAATCCAATATCTTCATCTACCTCACAGGGTGTCTGTTGTGGGAGAGGAAGGGAAAGGAGATTGTGAGCCGCTCTGAGACTCTTCGGAGTGGAGGGCGGGATATAAATCCAATATCTTCATCTCCCTCACAGGGTTTCTGTTGTGGGGGAGGAAGGGAAAGGAGATTGTGAGCCGCTCTGAGACTCTCCGGAGTGGAGGGCGGGATATAAATCCAATATCTTCATCTACCTCACAGGGTGTCTGTTGTGGGGGAGGAAGGGAAAGGAGATTGTGAGCCGCTCTGAGACTCTTCGGAGTGTAGGGCAGTATATAAATCCAATATCTTCATCTACCTCACAGGGTGCCTGTTGTGGGGGAGGAAGGGAAAGGAGATGGTGAGCCGCTCTGAGACTCTTCGGAGTGGAGGGCAGGATATAAATCCAATATCTTCATCTACCTCACAGGGTGTCTGTTGTGGGGGAGGAAGGGAAAGGAGATTGTGAGCCGCTCTGAGACTCTTCGGAGTGGAGGGCGGGATATAAATCCAATATCTTTTTCTTCTTCAATGCCAAAGGAAGTCTTCTTCTTTAGTCAGTTGTAACTCCCAATAGAAGGGGAAAGTCGGGACCAGTTTCAGTGTCCAGCCTTCATTAGCCAAGGATTAATATGTAATTTAATGTCTCCTGGCTTCATGCCATACATACAAGCACCAGTCCTCTCCTGCATTAGGACTAACGTTCCATATGTTTTCGGCTGGTATCTGCTTCTCCATATCTGTCCATCCTGAACCTTTTGCTCATCAGCTTCATTGGATGTCCTTGAGCTCTAGTCTTTCAGGAGGAAAAGTTCTTGTCAGCCCGTTCCTTCCTCCTCAGGTAGGGAAGCTTCACTGCATCATGTGCGGCATCCTGGTGCCAAATTTACATCTCCCTGTCTGGCCACAATGAAGTCTACCAGAGAAAAAAGGAAACTGGAGTTTCCAAAGGCTGACTCAACCCAATATCTGGGATAGGGAAACCCCACACACCTCCACCTCCTGTCCTGGCCCGGCAGTCTCCCATCCCCCAGGTCATCCTTGCAGTCTCAGCACGGCACTTTGGGGGCAACTCCTTTAAGAAGCCTTCTGTTGCCCGAGGTGGGTGTGGGGCTGGAGTGGAGGCCCTTAGAAAGGCATCTAGTTCCCCGGAGTGTGCACAACCAGAGCACGTGGTAGGGCTTGCTAGCAGCCGAATCTAGCAGGGGAGTAACAGAGGGCCAGTGTTGTGCAGTAAAGTCAGTGGGTTCAGAAAGACATAATGGGCCTAGGATTGCGTGGACCAGCATCCCAAAGAGGGATCCACAAGATCCTGTGCGTGTTCAGCAGCAGGATGCAGAAGAACTGGATCCATAACAGGAAGCAAGGGGGAAGAGCCAACTCATCATGCAATGGAGGGAAATAAAGAGTGGGTTCCCACAGGGATGATATGGGGAAGGGGGTGGCAATGAAGAAAGCAGACAGGAAGAAAGCTGATTCATTTGAAAGGTGATGTTGGACGAGAGCTTCATAAGAACATAAGAACCTAAGAGAAGCCATGTTGGGTCAGACCAATGGCCCATCCAGTCCAACACTCTGTGTCACACAGCGGCCATCAAGGTGCCATCAAGAGGTCCATCAGTGGGGCCAGGACACTAGAAGCCCTCTCACTGTTGCCCCCCCCCCCAACTCCAAGAATACATCACTGCCCCAGAGGAAAGAACATAAGAGAAGCCATGTTGGATCAGGTCAATGGCCCATCCAGTCCAACACTCTGAGTCACACAGTGGCCAAAGGAACCAGGCACCATCAGGAGGTCCACCAGCAGTGCCAGGAAGCCCTCCCCCTGTTGCCATCTCTCCCAGGAAGACAGAGCATCCCTGCCCCAGACAGAGAGTTCCCAGCTTTATGAATACCATGGACTGCCCCAAGAAGACCAATCAGTGGGCTCTACATCAAACCAAGTCTGAACTCTCCCTAGAAACTCAAATGACCAAAGGGGGGCTATAGGACTTGGTTACATCATGCAATGACCAGGCTAAATGGTGAAGACAAGAATGCCAGGAAAAGTTGAAGGCTGCAGGAAAAGAGGAACACTCAAGATGGGATGGAGATCCTCCAAAAAATAAAAGAAATTACTGGATTTATTGGAATTAGAGCCAGAAATACTGTTTTTGAATATACAGCCTCATTATATAGTATCTAGATCTACTTATGAAATGATAACTATGTTGCTATATGCAGCAAAATCAAGCATTGCTGTCCTTTGGAAAAGTGAATGGCAACCATCATTAAACCTGTGGCATAAAAAACTATGGAATCTTTACTTAATGAGCAAAATAACATCTAACATAAAATCAATACAGAATCCTCTTCAAGTTAATGCCTTTGAAATAGTTTGGTTTCCTATTTTAGAATATGGCTCAAGGTGAGATTTCTAATATAACAGAAAAATATTATTTGAATTAGCTAATTTAGTTTAACATTTTGTATAAGCAACAAGACAAATTTATTTTTATTTGATGTAGTACGATAGTCATATGGTTAATTTATTAACAATCTGGTATGAGATAATACCTACTTTATATGTATTGTTAAATTGTTCCTTTTTATTGTTTAACTGTTTGATTAAATTAAAAATTGCTATTATAAAAAAAGAAGAAGAAGATGGGATGGAGTGCAGGAAGCCAGGAGGGCGGGACTTCCGTTTGCAAGACCTCAGCAAGGCTCTCAGGACAGGCCATTCTGGAGGACGCTGAGCCACACGGTTGCCACGAGGCAGAAGCTAAGCTGCTGGACAGCCCTTCACACGCATGCACAGATTAGAGTTGAGCAACAAGCAAGCACGCCGGTCAAGGCAAACTGTGAAAAGCTTTCTCTAGTTCAACTGGCAACTCTGTGCCAAATGAAATTCAGTGCAGAGGCGTACAAGGTGATGGACGCAGCAAAGAAAAACTTAACTCTGCATAAATGCCAGCAGAGTCTGGGCTGGTGATGACAGAGAAGAAATGGGATCTTGGGGTTATTGTAGCAGAAAGTTCAATGAGCACATCGGCTCAGTGTGCAGCTACAGCAATGAAAAAGGCAAACTCCATACAGGGGATTATTAGGAAAGGGAATGGAAATAAAACGGCCGATATTGTAAATCTGTGGTGAAGCCTGGGATGGGTTCCTGTGTGCCGTTCTGCTTACTGTTGTCTCTCTCCTCTCCTGCCCTCCCACTAATAATGAAGAACTGGGAAAACTGCTGAAGTGGGCAACGAAGATAATTAAGGGGTCAGAGAACCTGCCTTTGGAGGTTCTGCCTTTCCCAATTTCCAGTTTAGGGGAAAAGGTTTAGGGGAAAAGGCAACTGAGGGAAGACAGGACAACAGAGGCTTATAAAATTATACATTTTCCTCTTTCTCCTGTAATACTAGATTTTGGGGGCATCCAATGATGTCAACACACAATAGACTCACCAGGGACAAAAGGAAAAGACTTCTTTCCTCAATGTAATTCAATCATGTTATTCACTGCTAGCAAACACGGTGATGACCAGGGGCGCAGATGGCTCTAAAAGGAGATTAGGCAGCTCCGCAGAGGAAACGCCCACTGAAGGCTACCCATGTCTGGAAGCAGTCGAATTCCAGGGCCAGGAGGCAATGGCAGGCTCGAAGCAGTTCCGTTAGGGTTGCCAATCCCCAGGTGGGGGCAGGGGATCCCCCAGTTTGGAGGCCCTCCCCCCACTTCAGGGTCATCAGAAAGTGGGGGGAAGGGAGGGAAATGTCTGCTGGGAACTCTATTATCCCCTATGGAGACTTATTCCTGTAGAAATAATGGAAAATTGATTTGTGGGTATCTGGGGCTCTGTGGGGGCGGTTTTTTGAGGTAGAGGCACCAGATTTTCAGTATAGCATCCAGTGCCTCTTCCCAAAATACCCCCCAAGTTTCAAAAAGGTTAGACCAGGGGGTCCAATTCTATGAGCACCAAAAGAAGGTGCCCCTATCCATTATTTCCTATGGAAGGAAGGTATTTATAAAGGTGTGCAGTCCCTTTAAATATGATAGCCAGAACTCCCTTTGGAGTTCAATTATGCTTGTCACACCCTTGCTCCTGGCTCCACCCCCAAAGTCCCCAGATATTTCTCAAATTGGACTTGGCAACCCTAAGTTCCGTCTTGCCTCAACCAGGGCCTTTTCTGTCTTGACCCCGGCCTGGTAGAATCAGCTCCCCATAGAGATCTGGGCCCTATCCAACCTACTACCATTGTGTAGGGTCTATAAAATGGAGCTATTCCACTGGACCTTTGGTTGGGGCAGCGGGCATTCATATTCTCATTTGGCCTCCCTTGCTGTGATGTCATCTTTATTACTACCTTCTTACTGTTGTATTTTTGGGCCTATGGCTGCATTGACATGTTGACTGCACCAGACTGGAACTGCCACCCATGTCGTATGTTATAGTTTTAATGGTTTTACTGTATTGTTATTTATGGTTTCAATCTGTAAGTATTAATTGTTTAAATCCTGTTGTTCTCTGCCCTGAGCCTGCTTGTGGGAAAGGGCGGAATATAAGCCAACTAAAATAAATAAATACAATCAAGGCCTCTGCCTTTTGTTGGCTGCTGCGCGAGACAGGATGCTGGAATGGATGGACTGCTGGTCTGATCCTGCAGGGATCTTTGGACGCTCTTATGTTATGACCTACTGAATTCTCCACATTCTCAGGAGCCTGAAATCAGCCTCCCCTAAAGATTTCAATAGGCCATTGATCATTTGTGGTTTTAAAAACAGTAAAATAGTCAGCTTTGCTGAAGCTTCCCGGGGGTTCTTCTTCACTCCAGCAAGAACAGACCGCACTACCAACACCCATCAGACTTCAGGAGTTAAACAGGGTCTGCCCTGGCTAGTTCGGGGTCACTATGCAGAGGCAGGCAAGAGCAAACCCCCTCTGAACGTCTCTTGCCCTGACCTTGTTGGCCAGGCTAGCTCAATCTTAATTTATTTATTCATCTATCGGAAACAGCAAGGCTGTAGAGTAGCCAGGCTAGGGAAATCCTGGGGATTTTCTTTTTTTTTGGGAGGGGGAGCCTAGGGAGTGTAGGATTTGGAGGGGGGGACCTCAGTGGGGTACAACACCATAGAGTCTACCTTCCAAAGCAGCCATTTTCTCCAGGGGAACTAGTCTCTGTCACCTGCAGATCAGTTGTAAGTCCAGGAGATCTCCAGCCACCACCTGGAGGTTGGCACTGCACTAAATGAGAGACTCATTCAACTCCACTTTTCCACTGCAGCATAGATTCATAAGAACATAAGAGAAGCCATGTTGGATCAGGCCAGTGGCCCATCCAGTCCAACACTCTGTGTCACATAAGAACATAAGAGAAGCCCTGTTGGATCAGGCCAGTGGCCCATCCAGTCCAACACTCTGTGTCACACAGTGGCCAAAGAAACCAGGTGCCATCAGGAGGTCCATCAGTGGGGCCAGGACACTAGAAGCCCTCCCACTGTGCCCCCCCAGCACTAAGAATACAGAGCATCACTGCCTCAGACATAAGAACATAAGAGAAGCCATGTTGGATCAGGCCAGTGACTCATCCAGTCCAACACTCCAGTCCAACTCATCCAGTCCAACACTCAGTGTCACACAGTGGCCAAAAAACCCAGGCACCATCAGGACGTCCATCAGTGGGGGCCAGGACACTAGAAGCCCTCCCACTGTGCTCCCCCCAAGCACCAAGAATACAGAGCATCACTGCCCCAGACATGTTGGATCAGGCCAATGGCTCATCCAGTCCAACACTCTGTGTCACACAGTGGCCAAAAAACCAGGTGCCATCAGGAGGTCCACCAGTGGGGCCAGGGCACCCAAAACCCTCCTACTCTTGCCTCCCCCAAGCACCAAGAATACAGAGCATCACTGCCCCAGACATAAGTGAAGCCATGTTGGATCAGGCCAATGGCTCATCCAGTCCAACACACTGTGTTACACAGTGGCCAAAAAGCCCAGGTGCCATCAGGAGGTCCACCAGAGGGGCCAGGACACCAGAAGCCCTCCCACTGTTGCCCCACCAAGCACCAAGAATACAGAGCATCACTGCCCCAGATATAAGAACAGAAGAGAAGCCAAGTTGGATCAGGCCAATGGGCCATTCAGTTCAACTCTGTATCACACAGTGGCTAAAAAACCCAGGGGCCATCAGGAGGTCCATCAGTGGGACCAGGACACTAGAAGCCCTCCCACTGTGCCCCCCCAAAGCACCAAGAATACACAGCATCACTTGACGTTCATACTGGATTCAATTTTCAGATTCCACTCTTCCCTTTAGCCTTTCCCCCATCTCATTTCTAGATCCATCAGTCCGCAATGATGGCAATACCCATATTAGAAACCAAAAGCTTCATGGCAGGTGGTTGCAGTGGGGAAACTCTTCTGTGGAGCCCTGCCTGAAGGAAAGTACTGCCATGTCCACAACATTCATGAAGACCCTCCCACCCAGACAGGGAATCTGTGACTTCTGCAGCAGGAAATTCACCAGGTGCAGCTATTCCGGACAGCACAAGACCAAGCTGGGGAAATGGCAGCCCTTTAAAAAAAATAAAAATAAGCTCCATCAAACGCCATCTTCTACCCGCCTTCCATTTGGCCTACAGTTTCCACAGATCTTTAAAAATGCAGCCTTGTTTCAAACACTGCTGTCTAAATACTGCCTCACCCATGTCTGCAAGATGATATTACTTCAGTTAGCTTTTAACTGAATGACGACTTCCACCGAGATATCACATCCAATTGCATGTCCAAGAACACTGAATGCCATCCTTAAATTACGTATATGGAATTAGTACAAAATTGTTTTCAATTGTTTTAATTTAATGTTTAATTTAACTGTTTTAATTGTTAACTCTATTATGTTTTGTGAGCCTGCTTCGGTGGGGAAGGCAGGATATAAATCAAATAAACTAACTAACTAACTAACTAAATAGTATGACTGTTTGTGAACTCTATTCTACTTACTTAGATATTAATACTTCTTTTTTCCTCCCCAGAGTGGCTTACAATATCTTTCCTCTCCTCTGCTTTATCCTCCTCGCAACAACAGCTCTGTGAGGCAAATCGGGCTGAGCGGATGAGCTGGGTCCAAGTGCCCTCCTCAAGACTCCAGCTCAGAGGGGAGATTCAAATGCAGGTCTCCAGCGGCCTCCTCCAACTGGCGCCTTTCGGTCTCAGTCCTAACCGTGCTTAACTGAGGAGCAAATTGCACTAAACTCCCAGTTGTCCAAGATCAGGTTACACACTCCCTGAGGTGAGACTGTTCTCGATGCCCCATCAGTCTTGCTTTTCAGCACATTAATATTTTTAATCCTTAATATCAGCCTGCCTGTGAATACTTAAATCTGCAGATCGGGGCTACAAAAAGAGAAAGGAGATATTTCTGCAAACTTGGAATACCCTCCAGATTTGCAGGAAAAAAATAAGAAAACATTTTTTTTTTAAGAAAGGGAGATTCCCCCCAAACAGACTCTCAACCCAGCTCAATAGTAGCAGCACTCTAAATGCTTCCCAAGGTGCAGTGAGGGAGAGGGAAACGCTGAGAAAAACCACTTCATTGGCCATATAACCCCCCAAACAGCACTTTACAATGCAAGAGAAGTCAGACACAAGGCTGGAGTTGGCAGAATTGTTCCTCCTTTCCTTCTTGCAAAATTCATTTTAACCAGAGAGCCTGAACCAAGAAATATGGAGCCCAACGGCTCCTCTTTGAGCGCAAGGTGAAACTACTGGAGGGTCTCTGTTCCACAGCAAGCTTTACAGGAATAAACGCAGCCCCCTTGCGAGCAACAGGATAGCCAGATGCAGAGGATGCCCAAGCAGGACACCACTATCTTTCACCCTTGTGACTCCACCAACCCCCCACTCCCAGCCATGGCTGAGAAGAGCCTGAGATGGCAAGCGTGAGGAAGTGAACTGGGGCAGGGTCTGGGCTCGATGGGGGATTTCCTCAGAAACGGACATGAGCTCCCCTGAAAGGAAAGAGTGAGGACTCAGTGGCAAAGCCTCTGCTCACACGCAGAAAGTCCCAGGTTCAATTCCTGCCATCTCCAGTTAAAAAGGACCAGGCAAAAGGTGCCAGGGAAGACTTTTCTCTGCCTGAGACCCTGGAGAAAGAGCCGCTGCCAGGCAGAGTAGGCAAGACCGACCTCAGTAGAAGGCAGCTTCTTCGTGTGTTGATGTGAATTCCGCAAATGGCAGGTGCAACGTAAGCAGAAGGAACTTTGGTAAGCCCAAGGAGGGGGCAAGGCCAGCTCTGGCACAGGTATTAGCTACCTAATATGCATGCAGAGCCCAGGGTGGCCTGCGCACTCCCCCCCCCTCCTACATTTGGGCTTCATAAGGGAGTCCTGGACCATGGAGAGTCCCCTACTGCAAAGGCTGGGCAGCAGGCAAAACCACCTTTGCGACAGAAAGCTAGCAAGGCACAGTGGGGTGAGAGGAGGCTCGCCAACTGCAGGTTGGGAAATTCCTAGTGATTTGGGGGTGCAACCTGCGGGAGGGTGGGGTTTGGGGAGGGGCGGGACTTCAGCAGGGACTAATGCCATGCCGCCCATCCTCCAAAGCAGCCATTTCCTCCTGGGGAACTCATCTCTGTCCTTTCAAAATCAGTTGTCATTCTAGGAAATCTCTAGGCCCTGCCTGGAGGCTGGAAACCCTAGGTGAGAGTGCGAGGTTTTCGTTAGAGAAACACCACTTCCTCTAGACACCTAGGGTGGGTACGCGCAGGGGTGGAATTCTAGCAAGAGCTTCTTTGCATATTAGGCCACACACCCCTGATGTAGCCAATCCTCCAAGAGCTTACAAAAAAGAGCTTTGTAAGCTCTTGGAGGATTGGCTACATCCGAGTGTGTGGCCTAATATGCAAAGGAGCTCCTGCTAGAATTCCACCCCTGCTTATGGGGCTCTTCGTACAGGGCCTACCGTAAGCTCCAGGAGGATTGGCTGCATCAGGGGTGTGTGGCCTAATATGCAAAGGCGCTCCTGCTAGAATTCCACCCCTGCTTACAGGGCTCTTTGTAGACGGCCTACTGTAAGCTCCAGGAGGATTGGCTGCATCAGGGGTGTGTGGCCTAATATGCAAAGGCACTCCTGCTAGAATTCCACCCCTGCTTACAGGGCTCTTTGTAGACGGCCTACCGTAAGCTCCAGGAGGATTGGCTGCATCAGGGGTGTGTGGCCTAATATGCAAAGGAGCTCCTGCTAGAATTCCACCCCTGCTTACGGGGCTCTTCGTACAGGGCCTACTGTAAGCTCCAGGAGGATTGGCTACATCCGGGTGTGTGGCCTAATATGCAAAGGAGCTCCTGCTAGAATTCCACCCCTGCGCATACCCACAGGGGTCACTTGGGCACTCAGTGGCTTTCCCTCTTTAGTCAGGACATGGATGCTGAGAGGCTCAAATGCCACTCAAAGAAGGAAGGGTGGTGGGATCAGGGCAGCCAAGAATCCAGATTTGACACTCTTCAGCAATACAGATGGGCCACATTTTGGAAAAGGAGCCATTTCAACCATGTCTAACTCGACAGGCTCTTCTTAAACACAGTGTCTAGGAAAGCTAGAGAAAAAGAGGACCATGATAAAGACAGTGGCTGGGAGTGGCTGGGCGCTCTCTCTTGGCCGTTCCCTGTGGAATAGATGCCGCCTGTTGTTTTCTAGATGAGGCTTTCTCTCCCCCAACACCCTCCCCCCCCCCGCCCTGCTGCTGCCTCTGCTATCCATAGCCTAATCTGGTATCACTTCCCAGCTCCATCCCAGTTGAGCCTCCCTAAGCCCTTAATGGGGATGATCTCCGCTCTCCATCCTCTTTGCAGCAACACAATGAGATCTGGCCCCACCCTTCGCCCGGCTCTTGCCAATAAACATATGTCAGCAGGAGAAAGCGGAGGGGTTGGGAATTGGATTGAGAAAGGCACACACACCCCACACACACCCCAGACCCCACTCCCCCCCCCCAGCCAGCCAGGCCCTCTTTCCCACATGACAGCCATCTGTCCTCCACTTGCAGGCCCCGTTGCCATGGCAGCCATTCACTGGGGGATGCCGGAGCAGCTTCAGCTGTTACCCCTAATCCGATTGGCAAAGGCAGGGTGGGGTGGGGTGGGGCCCCTCCCTCTGGGGCAGGCCATGGGCACAGCAGAAGTGGGAACCCACCCTGGCTCCTTCCAGCAAGGCCTCCTGGGGAGAAGGTTTCGAACCCTGCTGAGGGAAAGGGGAACCATCTCTGCACTCTCAGAGGGCTTTAAAAAACCCACTGTGGGAAATCAGGATTGCAGTGAATAGCATCGATGGAGAGAAAAACAAAGTGACTTCATTATACCCACAACTAGCATGCAGAATTCGGCTTTGGGACTTTGGAATAGAGGAGAGCGGGGAGGGGGGGGATATTCTTCCTAAAGGACGGGCTGGCCCCTCTGAAGATCCAGCAACAGTGCTCGGTCTCCTCCCGGTCAGAGTCCACAGCCATGTTCTCCACAGGCCAGCTTCAGAGAACAGTCTTATCTGCGTCTTCTTAACATCCCGTCACTCTTGAGGGTGCCAAAAAGGGCTGCCAATCGCCAGGTGGCAGGGGAATACAAAGCACGAGGCTGCCGTGAAAATCAGCCTCCAAATCAACAACAAAGCAATCATGTAAACAATAACTGACCACTCTACTTTGAACTAATATATGTTCACCAGAAACCAGTCCAATTTCTTCAGCAAATCAATACCAAATTCATTCAGGAAAATCCAGGTGAAGGCAATATGATAGCAAAACTGTTCAATATTCCTAGACATGTGCAGCCAGCAGTCCATAAAAGCAACAAGGTCGTACTGGTGCCCTTGTTTCACGTAAACTTCTTTGAGCTTCTCACATATTTTTCATACACCGGGTAAGAAAAACTGTTTCATCACTGAACAACACTTCAATAGTGTTATTCAGCTCATGAACTCATTATTGAAGTGTTATTCAATATATCTTGTAAACCTCTATCATGTCACCCCTCAGTCAATGTTTCTCCAAGCTAAAGAGCCCCAACCGTTTTAACCTTTCTTCCTAGGGAAAGTGTTCCAACCCTTTTAATCAATCTAGTTGCCCTTTTCCAAATGCTATAATATCTATAATATCCTTTTTGAGGTGCGGCGACCAGAACTGCACACAGTACTCCAAAAGAGACCGCACCATCGATTTATACAGGGGTATTATGATACTGGCTAATTTGTTTTCAGTTCCCTTCCTAATAATTCCCAGCATGGCGTTGGCCTTTTTTAAATTGCAATCTGAAATAACTGAAAAGGTTGCTTTATTCTTGAGTCTTGTAATCAAGGATCGATTGTCCAATGTATAGTTGTATATGATGGGTTTATTTTGTTATTTCTGTATATCTTTTTTGCCTTATTTATAATCCGATATATGCCAATAAAGGCTTGTGTTTGTTTGTGAGAGTTTGATGGATACTGTTGACCGGCCAAAAAAAATGAATAAGTGGGTTCTTCCACCAAATCAAGTCTGAACTTTCCCTTGAAGCCAAATTTTTAAGGATCTAGACAAGCTGGAACAAGTCCAGAGGAGGACGACGGAGATGGTGAGGGGTCTGGAGATCAAGTCCTATGAGGAAAGGTTGAAGGAGCTGGGGATGTTTAGCCTGGAGAGGAGGTGACTGAGAGGTGACAGGATCACCATCTTCAAGTACTTGAAGGGCTGTCCTATAGAGGATGGGGTGGAATTGTTTTCTGTGGGCCCGGAAGGCAGGACCAGAACCAATGGGTTGAAATTAAATCAAAAGAGTTTCCGGCTCAACATTAGGAAGAACTTCCTGGCCGTTAGAGCAGTTCCTCAGTGGAACAGGCTTCCTCTGTTTAAAAACCTCCAAGGAAGGAGGTTTTTCCCTAGTTTGCCTGGTGGTAGGGCTGGGCCAGCTGAGCAGGCAGGGCTCCTACTTCAATGCAGCTAGGATCAGGAGTCTCCATGGAATTGGGGGGCAGACAGAGGAGAGAATCAATACCCGCCAACAGTTTCTTCCATGACCATCAGTTAGAGGCTTGTAAATCATGTCTGATAACAGCAAAACATTCCCTGCCTGCCTTAGAGACATAACACAAAACATAAGCAGAAAAATGAACCAACAAGTGTTGTTCCTGGCTGGAAAAGTCCACTTTGCCAGACTCTTGAGGAGGCAGGAGTGGGAAAACAGACAGTCTCCGAGCCCTCCAGCCGGAAGGCTATGAAATGCTGGGGGGGGGGGGGTGTCTCTGTCCCATTTCTATGCAAAGCCCAAATGCAGACCAGGGAAGAACAGAGAGGCCCTTGCATAAAATGCTAAACTAGCCACTAAAAAAGAGATTATTACTTTGGAAAGCAGCAAAGATACCCTCCTCCGTCTTGATGAATCGTGAATTCAAGAGGAATTCATTTGCTAATTCAGACATTTTACCCTCAGGCCTTCCTTGGAAGGTCAGCAGCAAAGGACTGCCCGGAAAAGCGAAGTCTGGCTGCTCAGAGATGCATTTTTATGTCAAATGTGTGTCCGTTGACACTCTTGGGGGCAGAAAGAGAGCTCCCTTGTCCTGTGTAGACAACTGCAGAAGGCCACATATCTAGCAGGTTTGGAGGTGCGTTGCATTGGAGGCTCAGCAGGTGAATGGGGGGGAGGAGTGCAGATATTAAGAATGGTGTTCCAAGAGTAGGAGCAGGGCCTGACCGAAGACAAGGGGGCTCAACCTGAGATGGAGAGACGACCAGAAGAGAAAGAGGGGCTGAAGCGGTGGGGCCAGGAGGACTCGTCTCCCTTATCAGCAGTATTCTGAAGCTCCCTCTGACCCACTCATTGGTGCTTTCGCACAAGAGATGCCTCCCATTGGGATTAAATGTGCACAATCACATGAGCACATCTGCAAACCACGCCCATTCTCAGCTTTTCTCCAAACACCTCCTATTCAGATTTAAAAGCCACCTGGATCTTCCTGGTAGTTTCCCCCTGAATTGTGTCTAGATCACATATTTGCTGACCATCGGAATGCCCAGGCAGGACTCATAAGCAGAAGAGCGGTGTGATCGTGCCAAACCATTTCCAGCATGCTTGTGGTTTTTCTCCCTCCCTAACCCCACAGAGTGCTCCTCTGCTTGAGCACACACACCTTTTAAAAAAACCAACCTTTTCCACAGTGGGTCCGTGGTTGAGACATGCTAGTAATGTGAATGGCCAGCCACTGTCCACGGCCATGAGCCTGTCGCTTCAACAACAGCTTCTCTGAGAGCCCAGAGATGGACTAAACTCAAGAAGCTGTTTTGGAGCTGAGATAATATTGCGCCAATTTCCCAGTGTGGGGTTTGAAGTTAATAAATGAGTGCCATGAAGCTGAAGAGCCACAAGTCCTCGAAGATGGTGATCCATGCAACGGTCACCTCGAGGTTAGACTACTGTAATGCCCTCTACATGGGGCTGCCCCTGTGCCGAACCCGGAAACTGAAGCTAGTGCAGAATGCGGCAGCCAGACTGTTATTGGGACTCCCTAAGTGGGAGACCATACAGCCCAGGCTACGGGAACTGCACTGGCTGCCAGTTGTGTACTGGATTTGTTACAAGGTGCTGGTTATTACCTTTAAAGCCCTATATGGCCGAGGACCTGTCTACCTTAGGGACCGTCTCTCCCCATATGTTCCCCAGAGGGTACTGAGATCCGGCTCGCAAAGTCGACTGACAATCCCTGGGCCAAAGGAGGCCAAACTGAAAGTCACCAGAGAGAGGGCCTTCTCCATTGCAGCTCCCCACTGGTGGAACCAATTCCCGGAAGAGGTACGGGCCTTGCGGAGCCTTAACCAGTTCCGCCGGGCCTGCAAGACCACCCTCTTCCAGCTGGCTTTTTCTTAATGTGGAATTATTTTACAGTCATGTAAAACTGTCACGATGAGTAACATCAAGATTGTAGCACCGAATTAATTTGTTGGTTTTAAATTTGATATTTAATTGATGGTTTTAATGTAATAGTATATTTTAATTGAGAAATATAATTGTTATGTAATTATAGTGAATTTTATTGTTGTATTATTGTAATGTCTGCGTTTTATGCCATGTAAGCCTCCCTGAGCCTGCTTCGGTGGGGAGGGCGGGAAATAAATTAAAAATTATTATTATTATTATCATATCACCTCTTCTCAGCCGCCTCCTCTCCAAGCTAAACATGCCCATCTCCTTCAACCTTTCCTCATAAGACTTGTGGTCTCCAGACCCCTCACCATCTTCATCGCCCTCCTCTGGACCCGTTCCAGCTTCTCTACATACTTCTTAAAATGCGGTGCCCAAAACAGAACACAAGACTCCAGGTGAGGTCTTACCAGAGCAGAGTAAAGTGATACCATCATTTCACATGATCTGGACGCTATACTTCTGTTGATACAGCCCAAAATTGCATTTGCCTTTCCACATGCAAAGGCTGTGTCTGTCAGAAGGCCACTTGCTTGGGGTTCATAGTGGGGGGGGGGGGCACAGCTGCACCCTTTCTCCAAAACTTCTGGTTAGCCATGGCAGAGGATGGGATGCTGAACAAAATGGGTGCCAAGGTTGCAGTTGGCCTCAAGTGCTATAAAACCCTGGGCCAGCTCTGGCTGGGTCTCCATACCAAGTAAAATTTGGACTTGTGGGTCTCTGTGCCGAAAAAGTTGGGGAGCGCTCATTTCTCCCACCACCAGGCAGGACCAAGCCAGAAGAGCCATGAGCGTTCTTTGATGCAGAAGGTTCTCAGATCCCCCACCCCCACCCGCATCCTTCCCATGAGAAACCAGAGACAAGCTCTCAGCATATTTGTGCATCGGTATTAAGAGCCATCACATTTTTCTGACTTCCTGAGACCCTGTTTTCAGTTCAGTGCCATTTGTTTCATGTAAAAGCCATTTATTTTCCTTGGCAAAAATCTCTCCACAGTTTCTACGTATTTGCCAGCCTGGTGGGCAGAAAAGACAGGCCATGGGGGTCTGCTTTGAATCCAAGGCAGATTCAGGGGGTGCTGAACTTTGCTCAGCCATCGGGGGCTTCTGGCCTTTTTCTCCCAGCCCAGCTCTGATGCGAGATGTCAGCCCAGCTGGGAGCCACGCCCTGGAACGGACCACGCCCAGTCAGGGAAGGCCTTCCCACCCACCCCCCACCCCAGGCTGCAGTTCCCTCTAAAAATAGCACCACAGATGAAGGGAAAGGGAAAACAAACTCAGCCCCCCAAATACCAACAATGCTGCAAGGGCTGAGCTGCTTCCAATAAAATAAAATACGATCAAAATATGTATTTATTATTCGGTGTACACGGTGCTGAAGATCAGAAGCATAAAGTCTGAATATCAGACTGCAGATAGCATCACCGTGAGCTTTATGTAAGCTGTAGTCGTTTCACATACAAATTGGATAATTTCACATATATGGTTGATGGATCCTTGAGGCAAGTCTGCGGGGCTTGCAAGCAGAGCTGTTCCACCAGGCCTGCGATGGTTGAAGACAGCAATGGTTTGCCATCATATCTGGCTTGATCTCTCCCCCTCCCTTCACACACACAGAGGAGGAATTAATCATTTATCTACACCATCAGAATGTTTTTAATATTTAATCTAAATGGGGCTTAGACTAATGTTATATTTGCTTGTGAAGCTGTGTTTTTAACAACGTTGTACACTGCCCACAGGCCTCTGAGGGAGGGCGGTATAGAAATTTTAAAAATAAATATATCAAATGACCAACAAGATCAGACACGTTTTGTCCTCTAGAGCCTTCGCCAGCGGCCAATAATCAGGGGTCGTTTTGTAGAAAAATAGGTGCTGGAGCTCATCCAGGGATTGTTACACAGCTGCAGCTACTATTCAATGGACAAGGTAGATATGTGGGAAGGAGGAGGGGCCCTCAGAAAGGTTCAGGAGCTGTGCTCCTGTGAATTCAAGGCCTGCCAATAATATATAGTTAGTTCCACAAGGCACCCCTTCAGAAGTGAATCTAGAAATCCAGAGCAGGGGCTGCTTTCTCATATGTCGTGCGGCTGTTGAAAATTTATCGAGCAGGCCGGGGGTCCCTTCTCATGGTGGCTACACTCACACAACAAAATCTTCAATGAAGTCATGGCCACTTTATTACAAACTCTGGGTTGGTCACACACACCCACACACACACACCAGGTGTGTGTACCAGATTGCTATATCACCACAGAAATTACACCTGGAAGGTTGAGACCAGTGGAAACAGTTCTCTTACAAAGATCATTCCAGGGAGCAGCCAGGTAGGCCTGTGACGGGGGAGGGGGAACAGCCCAATTCAAGTCCAGGAACACCTGAGAGATCAACAAGCTTCCCAGGGCATAAATCAAAGTCGGGCCAAAATTACATTCCTCACCCATCCAGGGAAGATTATGTTCCTTGGATTGAACAAAAAACTGATTTATTTCACTTTCTTGGAATTAAATATTTTCTACATTTGGACTAATTTTTTCTTATTGGTTAATTGGAGGCTGGATTTCATGGGAACTTTTTGCTTTGGATTCCCCTGCCTTTCTTTGCCGTAATTCTCTTTTTTGGTTACACAATCTCCAAGTGGGGCCTGGGGAGCCCCCAGAATTTCATCTCATCTCATCTCATCTCCTGGTCAAGAGAGGCATCCATGAACCTGCCTTAGACTGAGTCACAGCCATTGGTCTATCAAGTCTCCTTTCTGCTCAGGCTGGCTGTTTTCCCCCAGCGTCTGAGATGGAGGTCTTTTCCACCACCTCCTGCTCGGTCCTTTTAACTGGAAATGTTGGAAACTGAACTCGGGCCTGCTGGCCGCAAACCAGTTCCCAGTCTCTGAGGCAGCTGCCCTCCCATGCGACTAAGGAGATGACAGGTATATTCATTTGCATTATTTATTGACTTAGTTGTAGTCCATCTTTCTGAGACTCACAGCGGATTATGCTGAGCATGTCAAACAAAATAGACCCAGGTTGTAGAACCAACCAGAAATCTAAAAACAGAACTGAAGCAAAGTATCAGTGTTAACATAACACATTAAATGAGGCAAGATGATGCAGCAGGATTCAATTTACAGCAGCCTTTACAGTCAGTCCCCAATAATTTATCCAAGTAACTTTGAGAAGCTTTTTGTACCATACTACCCTATTGCCTGCACAGAAAAACTCTGTTGAATCGTTCAATTTTAGGGTTGCCAAGTCCAAGTCAAGAAATATCTTGGGACTTTGGGGGTGGAGCCATGAGGATTTGGGGGTGGAGCCAAGCGCAAGGTTGTGACAAGCATAATTGAATTCCAAAGGGAGTTCCGGCCATCACATTTAAAGGGACAGCACACCTTCTGAATGCCTTCCCTCCACTGGAAATAATGAAGGATAGGGGCACCTTCTTTGGGGGCTCACAGAATTGGACCCCCTGGTCCAATCCTTTTGAATCTTGGAGGGTGTTTTGAGGAGAGGCACTGGATGCTATGCTGAAAATTTGGTGCCTCTACCTAAAAAACCCCCAGCCCCCCCAGAGTCTCAGATACCCACAGATCAATTATCCATTATAACCTGTGGGAATCAGTCTCCACAGGGAATAATGGAGTGCCCAGCAGACAGTCCCCCTCCCCTGCTTTCTGATGACCCTGAAGCGTGGGGAGGGTCTCCAAACTGGAGGATCCCCTGCTCCCACCTGGAAACTGGTAACCTCATTCAGTTTTGTGTAGCTCAGCTGACCTCCTCTGCAAGGTGGGGGCCACAATAGAGGAGGCTACTGCCAATGGGCTTCTAACAGTGTATCCAGGGAGGGCCCATCCATAATAAGTATGTCAACAGAATCTTAACACAACATGGTTCCAATACGACAAGTGACTGACTTCCGTCTTGCACCCCACCCAAAATCTAGACCTGGGGTTTCCTCACAACTCCCCTTTTCCCATCTGTCTTGCACTGCCTTTCCGCCAACTCTTGCTTTAGGACAGCCGAAATAAAATTGTTAGTAAACCTTTGCTAGTCTCTGATCACCTTATCAGATAATGATGTAAGTCTTTTGCAAAACAGAAAAATCTGTTTTCTAATGTTGATGTCCATCCAAAAGAAGACTGTATAAGAATACATCATGTGCTTACCTCATCCCTGATTTTCCCCACAGGAAATGCAAAGTTATAGAGTTAATTATTTCTTTCCATTAAATACAGGCATCTGGTTTGTGGTTGTGTTTGTGTTTATCCAGGAAACACTCCTGATTTAACAGATTCCTATTCATGGCAAACCTAATGGCTTTTGTTATCTCTAAATTAATCTTACTTCTCAATGACAAAATTAATTTTAGAATCATGAGCCACCTGGAGCTTCTGCTGACATGGGGAAAGGGGGTGGGGGGGAATGTATGTTTAAACAAATGTCATAGCTCTCCCCCCCCCCCCACACACACACTCTTTCTTCATCCTATCTTGAATCATCATGCAAAGATTTAATTGTGGAGGTGAACAATAAAGTTGAATGGCAACCTTATCTTGTACCTCAGTAAATATAAAATGCCTCTTTTGCAGCAGACAACCTTGCTCGGGGGGGTTGGTCAGTACATGCAATAAACATCTCCCCCAATCAGAGAAAGACAGCTAGTTGTGGAAGTGGTGCATGCCCTTGGAACATCTAGACTAGACTACTGCAGCACACCATATATGGGGCTGCTCTTGTAGAGTGTCCAAAAGCTACAAGTGATGCAGAATGCTGCAGCCTGTCCTATATCTCCAGTTCCCAATTTGCTTCTGGGCCCAATTCAAGGGGCTGATATTGACCTTTGAAACCTTAAACTTCTTGGAGCCGGAATGCCTTAAAGACCACCTACTCACATATGAGCATATCTGACCACTACACTCATCTTTAGAGTCAATGTTTTGGGGACCCCTGCCATTTTAGGCCAGATTGGTGGCTGCCCAAGAAAAGGCCTTCTTGACTGTGGCATGAAAACTTTAGGGCCCCCTTCCCCAGGGGAACTTCTTTGCCATCTTCCAGTGTTGCCTTCTGCCAGCAGCTGAAGTCCTCTCGGTTTTCTCTGGCATTCCCTCACTGATGGTCATCCCACCCCCGGTTCTACTTCCCTGCCACTGCCTGGGGAGGGACCGTGGCTCAGTGGGTACAGCATCTGCTTGGTAAGTAGAAGGTCCCCGGTTCAACCCCCAGCATCTCCAACTAAACAGGGTCCAGGCAAGTAGGAGTGAAAAACCTCCGCTGGAGACCCTGGAGAGCCGCTGCCAGTCTGAGTAGACAACACTGTCTTGGATGATTCAGTAGAAGGCAACTTTGTATGTTCATATGTTCAGCTGGCTGGTGGGGGGACTTATGGGCACTAGACAGGGCTAACACTAGTGTTTCAGTGTTGTCAACAATGAAGGGTGGTTCTGATATTTGAGCAAAAACTCTTTGAGCAAAAAAAGTTTGTTCTGTGCTGGAGTTGGTTTGTGTCAGTTCACAGGTTTTTGTGGATTCTCACATTTTACATAGGCCAAATTTTTATGAACTTTTCCGATTCATGGGTATTTTGCAGTTTCAGATTCTCAGGTTTTACATTGTCTGAGCTTTGCAATAGCTTCCAATAGCCTTCCTATGGAAGGGAGATTCTCAGGTTTTACAATTTTTTCATGGGTTTCCTCCCCCCACCATGGGAAACCATGGAGGATGGCTGGGGGCACCTCATTTGGGGGCTGGTATAACTGGGCCCCTTGATCCAATTCACTTGGCAGGAGGGGATGGGAAAGACCTTGACCTGAGACCCTGGCTCAGTGGCAGAGCCTCTGCTTGGCATGCAGAAGGTCCCAGGTTCAATCCCTAGCATCTCCAGTTAAAAGGACCAGGCAGGAGGGGATGGGAAAGACCTCCACCAGAGTCCCTGGAGAGCCACTGTCAGTCTGAGGAGACCAGACTGCCCTGGATGGAGCAAAGGCCTGGCTCAGTACCAGACAGCTTCATGAGTTCAGAGACCAAACCCCTCTGCGCACCTCCCAAGACCGCTTCAACCCAGTGCCTGGTGGAACTCTCTGCCAGAGAGCAGCCCCTTTCCTCAGGGCATACAAGGCAGCTGGTTGAGGAGAGTGTAACATCTGGCACTCTCATGCCCCACACTCCCCCCCCCCCCCCGCAGGAGGCCTGTGGAAGCTGAAATTATTCCCACCACCACCATCTTGGAAAGTTATTGGCTGATATATGTTTTATATATTTTAATGCTAGTTTTTAACGTAAATTATTTATTGCACATGCCTTTTTTGCAATCCACACTGAGCTCTGCTTGCAGTGGAGAGTGGCCTAATAAATCCAAACAAATAAATGCAACGTCCCCTGCCTGCCCCTCTGTTGCTGAGAGAAGGGCCGGCAGACCCCTCTGCTGCTTGCAAAGGCTGCTCCCTCCACCAGCCTCCCTCAGGCCTGGACCGAATGGCGCAGGAGCTGCCGGCCCTGCCCAGGGCCTGGAAGAACCTCCCTCTGGATCATGTCCCAGTCCTGAAATCCTCCAGGTTTTGTGATACCCCCAGAACTTCACTCCAGCAGGAGGTTCTGCTTTTGGGTTCCCCTCAGCAAGATGCTTGAAGGTCCTTCCCCACACACACACACACCCCAACACATCAGGCCATTCCCAAGGCACTGACTCAGAAAACAGCCGCTGACGGTGGTGTCACAGTAGGCCCACTGGTCAGCCCAAGGGATCCTGCAAGGCAGGCCTGCCCCTCTGCTTTGGCCACCTCCCCGAGCCAGTGTGACGCTCTGCTTAGAAAGCTGCACTTCTGGATGCAGAAGACCCTGGACACATCAAGATTGTGCCCCATCCCCTCGTCTGAAGGAGTCTGCAAGCACACGAAGGCTGCCATTCTGAAAAAGCTTGGTGGACTCCTACTTTGTTTTACTGCTTCAGACCAACATGGCTGCTGCCCACTCGGACACATCAGGATTGTTGTGAGCCTAAAACACTCCCCGGAACTCCTTGGACTTGATGGAATCATCGCAGCAGCAAGGCATTCTGCTCGACTCTCCTTACACACACACACACACAGAGGCACCTGTAGGATTAGTGCCACGGAGTATTTCATGAGCGCTTTCCCTCCGTACTCAAAGCAGTTCCCATTCATTCCTGCAGCAATTACTCCAACAACCTTGGAAGGCAACGACTGCAACAAAGAGGCCCATCCTCCAGATGGGGGAGAGTGGATGCTGAGGGGAGAGGGGGATGGTCTCCTTCCACCCAGGAGACTTGGGGCCCCCCTCCCACACACATCCCCAATGAAGGTCCCCTCCCCACTGGGTTAGCAGGGCCCGGAGTGCTGCTGGCAGGTGCTCGGCTCCTGACATTTCTCTGGCCGGCTCCCTCTTCCCATCCCTTTCAGAGCGGAGCTGGGTGATGGGAGAGATGCCCTGAGAACAGGGAGCTCCCGATGGATGTGCCCCTCCAGTGCACTTTCCCTTTCCAGGGAGGGGGAGGGGAGGCGCCTGCTCGTGGGGCATGCGCCACAATGCCCGAATGGTGCTCCTAACAGCAGTGAATCAATGCCCCCCCCCGCCTCACGTCACAGATTCATCCTGCCCTCTCCCTGCTGGAAAGGGCCCCCCCCGCCTGCTGCCATTTCCCCTGCTTAAGCTGCCAAGATCACCCCCCCCCCCTTCTGGCCACGCTGCTCTCTCTCTTCTCTGCCAGTCTAGCCCCACCCCACCCCCACTCCTCCCCCAGCCTCCGCAGGGCACCCTCTCTTTCCAGCCCCCCTGGAATCTCAGAGCAGCCTCATAAAGGGCCAGCAGATGCTGCCACTTTCCCCCTTGTTTGGCCAGGTGACCCCAGCCCCCCCCCCCGTCCAGGCAGATCCTGTCTCTGCACCAAAAAGGAAGAGACGGAAGGAGCCCCCCTCCCTCCCCTGGAGGAGAAGGCCTGAGCCCAGCCTCCCCTTCCTCCCCTCTCCTCCGCACACATGGAGACAAGCACGGCGGAGGCAAACAATGCCAGCCCTCCAGGACAATGTGGCATTGAGCGCCTGCGGCGAGAGAGGCACGAGGGCCACCAGCCACCAAAGGCCGCTATTCTTGCAGGCCCAGGACCCCCCCAGGCAACAATGGCACACACAGTTCCCTCCTCTCCTCTCCAGAAAGGGACTCGCAAGACAAGGAAGGGGAAACAAGGAGAGGCAGCAGAGGAGGACGGAAGGTGCGCTTCTGTGTCCTGGAGGAGCCTGCTCGTCCTTGCGAGGAAAGACACGACTCCCATTCTAGAAACCCTGGTCTCCAAGTTTGCTCCCGTAGCATTGAGCAAACACCTGAGCTTCATATCGGACATTTTTGCCTGCAGAGTGTCAACACCCACGGTATCAACTCATCCTTCCCAGAGGCAGAGAGAGTCCTGGACGGAGGGAGCCTGTGCCCAGTGCAAGCATCTGCATGCCCATGGGGGGGGGGTAGCCACCAAGGCCCCCAGGTCTTCTGGAGAGGCCCTCTGACACTTGTATCATCCTCTGCCGCACCTCCACTTCTTTGGGAGCCCACCCCCCACCCAGTACTGCTTGGAGCAGAGCAGGGGGTCCCAGGCCCCACACTGCCCCCTATGGCTGGGGGAGGCTGTGCAGGGATCCGGAGAGCTGTGGGTGAGAAATGCAGGGGCAGGCGGGGGGAGGGAAAGAACTCGGGCAGGAAGTGGGGGCACAATGAGGAGCAGAGGAAGGGAGGAGAGGTGGACCCCCACCCCGGGCATATATGGCATATACAGCTATACATTGGACAATCGATCCTTGATTACCAGACTCAAGAATAAAGCAACCTTTTCAAGTATTTCAGATTGCAATTTAAAAAAGGTCAACACCATGCTGGGAATTATTAGGAAGGGAACTGAAAACAAATCAGCCGGTATCATAATGCCCCTGTATAAATCGATGGTGTGGTCTTATTTGGAATACTGTGTGCAGTTCTGGTCGCCACACCTCAGAAAGGATATTATAGCATTGGAAAAAGTCCAGAAAAGGGCAACTAGAGTGATTCAAGGGTTGGAACACTTTCCCTATGAAGAAAGGTTAAAACGCTTGGGGCTCTTTAGTTTGGAGAAACATCATAGAATCAGAGAGTTGGAAGGTACCTCCAGGGTCATCTAGTCCAACCCCCTGCACCATGCAGGAAACTCACAAATACCTCCCCCTAAATTCACAGGATCCTCATTGCTGTCAGATGGCCATCTAGCCTCTGCTTAAAAACCTCCAAAGAAGGAAAGCCCACCACCTCCTGAGGAGGAAGCATGTTCCACTGAGGAACTGCTCTAAACTTACAAACACCTCTCCCTAAATTCACAGGATCCTCATTGCTGTCAGATGGCCATCTAGCCTCTGTTTAAAAACCTCCGAGGAAGGAGATCCCACCACCTCCCAAGGAAGCCTGTTCCACTGAGGAATCGCTCTAACAGTCAGGAAGTTCTTCCTAATGTTCAGCTGGAACTCTTTTGATTTAATTTCAACCCATTGGTTCTGGTCCGACCTTCCGGGGCCACAGAAAACAATTCCACCCCATCCTCTAGATGACAGCCCTTCAAGTACTTGAAGATGGTGATCCTATCACCTCTCAGCCGCCTCCTCTCCAGGCTAAACGTCCCCAGCTCCTTCAACCTTTCCTCATCGACTGAGGAGTGACATGATAGAGGTTTACAAGATTATGCCTGGGATAGAGAAGGTAAAGAAAGAAGTCCTTTTCTCCCTTTCTCACAATAGAAGAACTCATGGGGACTGAATGAAATTGCTGAGCAGTCGGGTTAGAACGGATAAAAGGAAGAACTTCTTCACTCAAGGGGTGATTAACACATGGAATTCACTGCCACAGTGGCGGTGGCTGCAAGCATAGATGGCTTCAAGAGGGGATTGGATCAACATCTGGAACAGAGGTCCATCAGTGGCTATTAGTCACAGTGTATTGTTGGAACTCTCTGTCTGGAGCAATGATGCTCTGTATTCTTGGTGTTTGCGGGGAGGGGGCACAGTGGGAAGGTTTCTAATGTCCTGATGGACCTCCTGATGGCACCTGGGTTTTGGCCACTGTGTGATCCAACATGGCCCACTACAACATGGATTCTCTTATGTTCTTATGCCCCTCTACCAGGTGCCTGCCAAGCAGGTAATGTCAACTTTTTTAAAAAAAGACCGCCTGTTACATTTCATTCACCCTTCTCTAAGCAGCTCAGACTGGAATCCATGGTTCTGTCCTCCTCCATTCCCAAACCCCAACAACAACTCTGTGAGGTAGGCTAGACAAACAGAAAACTTCTCAAGGCTCCAGGGATCTGCAAATGTTTGCATGCACTGGGTTGAATGGGAACCTTCATCTTCTTACTCTCTTGGTAGCAACTGTGCTGTGGCTTCATTCAGTCAAATGTTTTCATACCCACTCTGATCTTGCCTACAAAGTACATGTCACAAAATGAGTATTAATCACAGTGAATCAGCAGGCTACGCCAGGTTCTGCTCAGAACTGGGCTGTTTTGAAAGACCACCGAACACAACGTGTCCCTAAAGAGGCCTCACTCGAGAGTTTCAAGTTATTGTCTCTTCAAGAGGCGAAACATTTGCTAGAGCAGAAGGGGCTACCCTTGAGGAAGACTCAAATGCCAAGAAGAAGCTTTTCGAACAAGAATAAGGACATTCAGTCCATCCAGTCTGAAGGAATCAGGGCAGGCAGCCTCTATCACGCAGGCCTTCCAGGAAACACTCCCGTCTGCATACTGGTGAGGCCTCAGGAAAGAAGAAAAAGAAGTCCAGAGACCAAGCTAACCATACAGCAGGCAGCAGGCCAGGAAACAAAGCCTGGGGTGGCCATCCCCTCGCCACCATCGCTGCCCATCACTTCGCATTCCTTCGTCATCATCACTTCCCACCACCAGCATTTCCCATCACTTCCCATCACTTCCCATCCCCTCACCACCATCACTTCCCATCCCCTCATCACCATCACTTCCCAGCCCCGTCATCATCACTTCCCACCACCATCATTTCCCATCACTTCCCATCCCCTCACCACCATCACTTCCCATCCCCTCACCACCATCACTTCCCACCCCCTCATCACCATCACTTCCCATCCCCTCGTCACCATCACTTCCCATCCCCGCTCCACCATCATTTCCCATCACTTCCCATCCCCTCATCACCATCACTTCCCATCCCCTCATCACCATCACTTCCCATCCCCTCGTCACCATCACTTCCCATCCCCTCGTCACCATCACTTCCCATCCCCTCATCACCATCACTTCCCATCACTCCCCATCACTTCCCATCCCGTTGCCACCATCACTTCCCATCCCCTCATCACCATCACTTCCCATCGCTTTCCATCCCCTTGTCACCATCACTTCCCATCCCCTCACCACCATCACTTCCCATCACTTCCCATCCCCTCATCACCATCACTTCCCATCCCCTCGCCACCATCACTTCCCATTCCCTCGCCACCATCATTTCCCATCACTTCCCATCCCCTCATCACCATCACTTCCCATCCCCTCGCCACCATCACTTCCCATCCCCTCGCCACCATCATTTCCCATCACTTCCCATCCCCTCATCACCATCACTTCCCATCCCCTTGTCACCATCACTCCCCATCACTTCCCATCCCCTTGCCACCATCACTTCCCATCCCCTCATCACCATCACTTCCCATCGCTTTCCATCCCCTTGTCACCATCACTTCCCATCCCCTCACCACCATCACTTCCCGTCCCCTCATCACCATCACTTCCCATCACTTCCCATCCCCTTGCCACCATCACTTCCCATCCCCTCATCACCATCACTTCCCATCCCCTGTGATGGGAGGTGTTTGTGAGTTTAGAGCGGTTCCTTAGTGGAACAGGCTTCTTCCTTGGGAGGTGGCGGGCTCTCCTTCCTTGGAGGTTTCTCAACAGAGGCTAGATGGCCATCTGACCGCAATGAGGATCCTGTGAATTTAGGGGGAAGTATTTGTGAGTTTCTTGCATTGGTTGGACTAGATGACCCTGGAGGTCCCTTCCAACTCTATGATTCTATGATTCCTGACCATTAGAGCGATTCCTCAGTGGAACAGGCTTCCTCCTTGGGAGGTGGTAGGCTCTCCTTCCTTGGAGGTTTCTCAATAGAGGCTAGATGGCCATCTGACAGCAATGAGGATCCTGTGAATTTAGGGGGAGGGGTTTGTGAGTTTAGAGCGGTTCCTCAGTGGAACAGGCTTCCTCCTGGAAGGTGGTGGGCTCTCCTTCCTTGGAGGTTTTTCAACAGAGGCTAGATGGCCATCTGACAGCAATGAGGATCCTGTGAATTTAGGGGGAGGTGTCTGTGAGTTCCCTGCATTGTGCAGGGGTTGGACTAGATGACCCTGGAGGTCCCTTCCAGCTCTAGGACTCTATGATTCTAGGAGGTGAGTTTGCCTGATGACATCATCTGCACTGAGGGCTGCCAGTCTCTGGTCGGTGGCTGGAGACATCCTGGAACTACAAGTGGTCTCCAGGTAGCAGAGATCAGTCCCCCCTGGAGAAAAGGGGCTGCTTTGGGGGGGGGGGACTCCACGGCATCGTACACCACACTGAAGTTCCTCCCCACGCTGCACCCTCCCATAACTCCAGGGATCCCCCAGCCCAGAGATGGCAACCCCATCTGCAGCCTTGCCATCAAGCAGAGCTCCTGACAGCCCCAGCTCTGACGCCATCTCCTCAGAGGGGGGCTCTCCCCACCCCACCCCGGGGGCCTCCGTTTGTTGCCCTCGTCCTGGGCTGGAGCACAAGAGGGGATCTGCCCCCAGGCCCTGCACACCGTCCACTGGAGCACGGAGTGCATTGAGGGTCATCACCCCTCCATCTGCTGGACTCTTCAGCTCAGACCAATGTCTCTCCGGAAGGGGGGAAGAAACGGATGGTTGTTCCAAAAAGGACAGACTGAAAAATGCATGAAATGCTTCACTGAGGCTAAGCAAGGGAGAATTTCCCCCCCTCCGCCACCCCCCCCCCAACCCTGGAGCCTTGAAGCTGCCCGTCCCACTGCCAGAGGGGCAGCCGTGTTCCTTGGTGGGCAGAAGAAACCACATTTCTTTTGTTTCCTTTGTTTTGTTTACTTCATTTCTACCCTGCCCTTTCCCCCAAAGCAGCTTCCGCCCTTCTCTTCCTCACAACAACCCTGTCAGTTAGGTCAGGCCAAGAGCCTGTGACTGGCCCAGATTCTAGTCTGTCTCTTTAACTGCTACACCACGCTGCCCCTCCTTTTAAAAGAGTGAAGACACAGCAGACACAGAGAACCCACACAACGTTCCTAACTGACTGGCCACTTGGTCATAACCTTGCAAAGGAACCCTTGAATAGAACTGGCTGCTAGCAACAGGACTCAAACTGGAAAGCAAAATTGCTCTTGCTAGGGGATGCCAGCAGCCTCCAGGTAGGGCCTGGAGATCTCCCAGAATTACAACTGAGCTCAGAGTTCCCTTCCTCAAGACCCTCCCGAGAGGGGCACTACCAAACCAAAAAGGAAAAACACAATATGCGCGGGGGGGGGGGAGGACCTCCCTACCCCCCCCCCCCCGCAAGTCTCTGTTCCAGCGGATGAGGGCAGAGCCTCAGGCCCTCTCCTTCTCCTCAGCCTCACTCCCCTTAGCTGCCCTTAACAGCTCCAATCTGGGAGGCCTTCTGATGAGGTGCAAGTTCTCACCCTATTTTTAAGAGCAACGGCCTCCAGAAGCCACCCTGACATTTGCAAAGGGAAACGTGGCAACGATGACAGCCCAAACTCTGCTTCCGCCGCTGCACCCCGGGAAGCGCAAAAACCAGCCAGCCAGCCGCTGTTTCCTGGAGAGCCCATTTGTATCCTGCCCTCCCTCCCTCCAAGAAGCTTTTTTGGGGGTACAGAGTTCTCCTCACTTCATTTTATTTTCAGAACAGCCTCCTGAAGGGGGCCAGGCCAAGGCTGAGTGGCTGACACAGACTACCTCATGAGCTTGATGGCAAAGTGGGGACTGGAACTCAGATCTCCAGTCCCAACTAATCAGTTCAACATTAGGAAGAACTTCCTGACTGTTAGAGCGGTTCCTCAGTGGAACAGGCTTCCTGGGGAGGTGGTGGGCTCTCCTTCCTTGGAGGGTTTTCAACAGAGGCTCGATGTCCATCTGACAGCAATAAGGATCCTGTGAATTTAGGGGGAGGGGTTTGTGAGTTTCCTGCATTGTGCAGGGGGTTGGGCTAGATGACCCTGGAGGTCCCTTCCAACTCTAGGGTTCTATGATTCTTCAGGAGGTGGTGGGCTCTCCTTCCTTGGGGGTTGTGAAGCAGAGGCTAGATGGCCATCTGACAGCAATGAGGATTCTGTGAATTTAGGGGGAGGTGCTTGTGAGTTTCCTGCATTGTGCAGGGGGTTGGACTAGATGACCCTGGAGGTCCCTTCCAACTCTAGGATTCTAATGACTTAACCACTGTGCCACACTGAATGTGCAGAATTTTAGTATACTGTTTGGTAGCTGAGATGACTATTTGATGTTTTACAATGTTGTCAGAAACTGAGCTTCCGAGTGTATAAAAAAGGATGTCAGATGAGTCCTGCTGGATCAGAACAAACACCCAGGTCTTCCAGCCTCCTCCTCCTCCTGCCAGAGGCCATGCTGGGAAGCCCACCAGCTGGGCAGAATGACAACAGCCCCCCAAGGTCTTTCCCCAACACCAGCTCTTCCAGAGTCCTCTGCCCACTGCGCCAGAACTTGGAAGCTCTACTTGGCTGTCCTAGGCGCTCTGGGTAGATTTGTGCTCCTCCATGAACCTGTCTGATCTCCTATTAAAGCAATCAAGCCAGAAGCAACAAATCTTGTGGCAGAAAAGGTCAAGAGTTACTGATGTCTTATGTAACATTGTCCTCGCCTGTCTGAACCCATTTCATGGGGTGAACAGCGACAGAGGTGGTTGGCCATCCCCGGCCTCTGCGTAGCAACCCAGTCCGTCCTTCCCTGGCAGTCTCCCTCCAAGGACTAAGTGGGACTGACCCTGCTTGGCTTCTCAGATCGGATGAGTTCAGGCTGGCCTGGGCCAGGGCTAGAATCACAGAACCCCAGAGCTGGAAGGGACCTCCAGGGCCATCTAGTACAACCCCCTGCACAAGGCAGGAAACCCACAAAGAGGGGACTGGATCAACATCTGGAGCAGAGGCCCATCAGTGGCTATGAACCACAAGCTATAGATGGAACTCTCTGTCTGAGGCAGGCCTGACACAACATGGCTTCTCTTATGTTCTTATGTCTGGGGCAGTGAGGCTCTGTATTCTTGGTGCTTTTGGGGGGGCCCCAGTGGGTGGGCTTCTAGTGTCCTGACTCAACTGATGGACCTGCTGATGGCACCTGGGTATTTCGGCCATTGTGTGACACAGGGTGTTGGACTGGATGAGCTACTGGTCTGATCCAATATGACTTCTCTTATGTTCTTATGTCTGGGGCATGGGTGCTCTGTATTCTTGGTGCTTGGGGGGCCAGTGGGAGGGCTTCTAGAGTCCTGGCCCCACTGACGGACCTTCTGATGGTGCCTGGTTTTTTGGCCCCTGTGACACAGAGTGTTGGACTGGATGGGCCACTGGCCTGAGTCAACATGGCTTCTCTTATGTTCTTATGTGACACGGAGTGTTGGACTGGATGGGCCACTGGCCTGAGTCAACATGGCTTCTCTTATGTTCTTATGTGACACGGAGTGTTGGACTGGATGGGCCATTGGCCTGAGTCAACATGGCTTCTCTTATGTTCTTATGTGACACGGAGTGTTGGACTGGATGGGCCACTGGCCTGAGTCAACATGGCTTCTCTTATGTTCTTATGTGACACGGAGTGTTGGACTGGATGGGCCACTGGCCTGAGTCAACATGGCTTCTCTTATGTTCTTATGTGACACGGAGTGTTGGACTGGATGGGCCATTGGCCTGAGTCAACATGGCTTCTCTTATGTTCTTATATGACACAGAGTGTTGGACTGGAGGGGCCACAGGCCTGATCCAACAGGGCTTCTCTTATGTTCTTATGTGACACAGAGTGTTGGACTGGATGGGCCACTGGCCTGATCCAACATGGCTTCTCTTATATTCTTATGTGACACGGAGTGTTGGACTGGAGGGGCCACAGGCCTGATACAACACAGCTTCTCTTATGTTCTTATATGACACAGAGTGTTGGACTGGAGGGGCCACAGGCCTGATCCAACAGGGCTTCTCTTATGTTCTTATGTGACACAGAGTGTTGGACTGGAGGGGCCACAGGCCTGATACAACACGGCTTCTCTTATGTTCTTATATGACACGGAGTGTTGGACTGGAGGGGCCAATGGCCTGATCCAACAGGGCTTCTCTTATGTTCTTATGTGACACAGAGTGTTGGACTGGAGGGGCCACTGGCCTGATCCAACAGGGCTTCTCTTATGTTCTTATGTGACACAGAGTGTTGGACTGGAGGGGCCACAGGCCTGATACAACACGGCTTCTCTTATGTTCTTATATGACACAGAGTGTTGGACTGGAGGGGCCAATGGCCTGATCCAACAGGGCTTCTCTTATGTTCTTATATGACACAGAGTGTTGGACTGGAGGGGCCACTGGCCTGATCCAACAGGGCTTCTCTTATGTTCTTCTGTGACACAGAGTGTTGGACTGGATGGGCCATTGGCCTGATTCAACATGGCTTCTCTTATGTTCTTATGTGACACAGAGTGTTGGACTGGATGGGCCACTGGCCTGATCCAACATGGCTTCTCTTATGTTCTTATGTGACACAGAGTGTTGGACTGGATGGGCCATTGGCCTGATCCAACATGGCTTCTCTTATGTTCTTATGTGACACAGAGTGTTGGACTGGAGGGGCCAATGGCCTGATCCAACAGGGCTTCTCTTATGTTCTTCTGTGACACAGAGTGTTGGACTGGATGGGCCACTGGCCTGATCCAACAGGGCTTCTCTTATGTTCTTCTGTGACACAGAGTGTTGGACTGGAGGGGCCATTGGCCTGATTCAACATGGCTTCTCTTATGTTCTTATGTGACACAGAGTGTTGGACTGGATGGGCCACTGGCCTGATCCAACATGGCTTCTCTTATGTTCTTATGTGACACAGAGTGTTGGACTGGATGGGCCACTGGCCTGATCCAACATGGCTTCTCTTATGTTCTTATGTGACACAGAGTGTTGGACTGGAGGGGCCAATGGCCTGATCCAACAGGGCTTCTCTTATGTTCTTCTGTGACACAGAGTGTTGGACTGGATGGGCCACTGGCCTGATTCAACATGGCTTCTCTTATGTTCTTATGTGACACAGAGTGTTGGACTGGATGGGCCACTGGCCTGATCCAACATGGCTTCTCTTATGTTCTTATGTGACACAGAGTGTTGGACTGGATGGGCCACTGGCCTGATCCAACATGGCTTCTCTTATGTTCTTATGTGACACAGAGTGTTGGACTGGATGGGCCACTGGCCTGATCCAACATGGCTTCTCTTATGTTCTTATGTGACACAGAGTGTTGGACTGGAGGGGCCACAGGCCTGATCCAACAGGGCTTCTCTTATGTTCTTATGTGACACAGAGTGTTGGACTGGAGGGGCCACAGGCCTGATCCAACAGGGCTTCTCTTATGTTCTTATGTGACACAGAGTGTTGGACTGGATGGGCCACTGGCCTGATCTAACAGGGCTTCTCTTATGTTCTTATGTGACACAGAGTGTTGGACTGGAGGGGCCACAGGCCTGATCCAACAGGGCTTCTCTTATGTTCTTATGTGACACAGAGTGTTGGAGTGGAGGGGCCACAGGCCTGATACAACACGGCTTCTCTTATGTTCTTATGTGACACAGAGTGTTGGACTGGAGGGGCCACTTGCCTGATCCAACAGGGCTTCTCTTATGTTCTTATATGACACAGAGTGTTGGACTGGAGGGGCCACAGGCCTGATCCAACAGGGCTTCTCTTATGTTCTTATGTGACACAGAGTGTTGGACTGGAGGGGCCACAGGCCTGATACAACACGGCTTCTCTTATGTTCTTATATGACACGGAGTGTTGGACTGGAGGGGCCAATGGCCTGATCCAACAGGGCTTCTCTTATGTGACACGGAGTGTTGGACTGGAGGGGCCACTGGCCTGATCCAACAGGGCTTCTCTTATGTTCTTATGTGACACAGAGTGTTGGACTGGAGGGGCCACAGGCCTGATACAACACGGCTTCTCTTATGTTCTTATATGACACAGAGTGTTGGACTGGAGGGGCCAATGGCCTGATCCAACAGGGCTTCTCTTATGTTCTTATATGACACAGAGTGTTGGACTGGAGGGGCCACAGGCCTGATCCAACAGGGCTTCTCTTATGTTCTTATGTGACAAAGAGTGTTGGACTGGAGGGGCCACTGGCCTGATCCAACAGGGCTTCTCTTATGTTCTTATATGACACAGAGTGTTGGACTGGAGGGGCCACTGACCTGATCCAACAGGGCTTCTCTTATGTTCTTATGTGACACAGAGTGTTGGACTGGAGGGGCCACAGGCCTGATCCAACAGGGCTTCTCTTATGTTCTTATGCAGCATGACAGGAGGACATCAGCAAGTCAGTCCTAAGATGGACGCAAGTGCTTGACAGAGGAAAGAAAAGAAGCAACATGGGAAAGGACTTCTCCAAATGAAGAGGCCGGCCATGCAATCCAGCTCTGCCTCCTCAGGACTGAGACAGGATGACTTCCTTGGTGTCCTTCTGCCGTTTCAGCCTCCTGCAGCTCCATCCCTTTCATCTCCATCCTCCCTTCATCTCCATCCCCTCCGGCAAGAGTTGCCCATCAACTGTAATGCTCGGGAGTGGCTGTATTTACACCATCAGCCCCTGGGCTATGCAGCCAGCCTCATCAGCGGAAGCCAATGGAGAGCTTTGCCAACCGTGCTATTCTCAAGCCCTGGCTGGCCGCGATGTTGCCAGGCGCCCAGTCCAAGGATCCGAGGTGTGCCAGGAGGCACCAAATGGGCATCGGAATGCAGGGCTTGGGCCTGGTTGTTGCAGTGTCTGAATTCACTGTCCCGAGTCGCAGCCATCTGGCCCAGAGACCGCCCTGCTGGGAGGAGACAAAATCATCGCTTGGGGCACATTCTGGGATCTGCTGCTGACATCTGGGGGAGAAAGCAAATTTCCTTTCCCATACTGGGGTTTGAAAGCAAACCCTGGTTGTGGGGATGTCTGAGTGCCACGCCTGCCCCACGCTCTTGCTGTCCCATGGAAGGAAGCCCAGATCCTGATTAATCCCCCTCCAACGAACAGCCACCCACCAAGCTGCAGTCTTGGCAGCCACCCAGAAGCAAAACCCCGCAGGGGGGAGTCCAAAAAGAACTCTGAACACAAACACCCAGCAAGCCTAAAGGAATTAAATCGGAGGATACAAAACTGGAAGGGACCCGGTTTCTCATGAATCCCACCTCCTGCCCACTGACCATGCCAGAGGTCAGCAGGAGAAAATCTCGTGGCACCTTTGAGACGGACACGATGCCCTTAGGGAGATAGCAGGAAGGCCTCCAGTGCAGGGTCAGCTGTCTGCCCCCTTGTTCCTCTCGTGGGGTCTGCGTCCCATTCTGCCCTGCAAAGCAGCTGCTTCCCCTAGCCTTTGGGTCCCCCTGAGCTCCAGTGGCCCAGGAGAGGCTGTGGGTTCTCTTTGGGGGCCCCTCTCCCCACCAGGAGGGGAGGGGAACTGAGGTCACCTGGCTGGAGAAGTTGGGGCTCCCTCCCTGAGCATTAGCCTTGCTTGCCCCTGGGCACCCAAGCCCCCATCTGCCCAGCTCATTAAAGTGCCTCTCCTGGGCAGCTCTGACAGCAGAGGGCACTGGGCTCCTCCCTCCCTTCCTTAGCCAGTTTGGTGGAGTGGTGAAGTGCGCAGACTCTTATCTGGGAGAACCAGGTTTGATTCCCCACTTGCAGCTGCTGGAATGGCCTTGGTTCAGTCACAGCTCTTGCAGGAGTTGTCCTTGAAAGGGCAGCTTCTTTGGAGAGCTCGCTCAGCCCCACCCACCTCACAGGGTGTCTGTTGTGGAGGAGGAAGGTAGAGGAGATTGTGAGCTGCTCTGAGACTGATTCAGAGAGAAGGGCAGGGTATAAATCTACGGTCTTCTTCTTCTTCCTTCTCCCTTGTGCTCCATTCCATGTGTGGGCCCTGGAAGCATGGCCAGGGTGAATGGATTCACTCACATGGTGGGGAGGGGGCTGTCAGCATACCATGTGGTGATGAGGGGGGCTGAGCACTGTCACGAGGGTCTCTGCTGCTTCTTTTGGGGTATTTCTTTTCTCTCCTGAGACAATGGAAAATCCTGACTGGCAGAACCAGCTCCTTGGATAGGTCACATACTCTGCTCTCCTAAAAAAGATCTGCTGATTGACTGGACAGCAGACTTCTGAAGGTCTTTCCATCCCTCGTTGCAGGTGGCAACCAAGGGCTGTCTCCAAAGGCCTTTGCCGGTGCTGTTGCTGTCAGTTGGATTGTTCTAGTCTTCTCTTTCCTCCTGCTTTTACAAGAGAGGATGTCATTTCTCAGAGAATCCCTTCTGAGGCAGGGCTGTGTGAGCTTTATCTCCCCAAAAATGCCTTTTCTTCACATGTAAATTTGAGAAGATGTAATATATTTTTTTTTCTGCATTTAGTTAGGAAAAATCAAATGCATCATTATAGGACGGGGGAGACTTGTCCTGGCAGTAGTCAGTGCAAAAAGGATCTAGGGGTTTTAGTGGACTGTACACTGAACACGAGTCAGCAGCGTGATGCAGAAGCTAAAAAGGCCAATGTGGTTTTGGGTTGTTATCAACAGAAGCCTCATGTCCAGATCATGTGAAGTGATGGTACTGCTTAACTCTGCACTGGTTGGACCTCACCTAGAATGTCAGTTTTGGACATCACAATTTAAGAAAGAATGTGTCCAGAGGAGGGCAACAAAGATGGTGAGGGATCTGGAGACCAGGTCCTATGAGAAAAGGCTGAAGGAGCTGGGGATGTTTAGCCTGGAGAGGAGGCGGCTGAGAGGTGATAGGATCACCATCTTCAAGGACTTGAAGGGCTGTCATATAGAAGGATGGTCTGGAATTGTTTTCTGTGGCCTCAGATGGCAGGACCAGAACCAATGGTTGAAATTAAAAAAAAAAAATAAGTCAGAAGAGTTTTTGACTAAACATTAAGAAGAACTTCCTGACTGTTAGAGCAGTTCCTCCTTAGTGGAACAGGCTTCCTCCTTGGGAGGTGGTGGGCTCTCCTTCCTTGGAGGTACTCAAACAGGCTAGATGGCCATCTGACAGCAATGAGGATCCTGTGAACTTAGGAGGAAGGTATTTGTGAGTTTCCGGCATTGTGCAGGGGGTTGGACTAGATGGCTTCCAACTCTATAATTCTATGGATTCCATGATTCAATTTATTGACTAGTTAATCCACAGACTTGAATTAACCAAGCTTTTTGTTTTTAAACCAGGTGAGCAGTTCCAACTTCTTGTCAGAGCAATGGCTGACCCATCCCCAGGTTACTTCTCAGTTTTCCAATCGAGTTCAAGGTCCTGGCTCCACCTCTCCTTGTATGTCCCCCCCAAGAATGCTTCATTTTTCCGCACGTGGTCTGCTGAGGGTGCACAGCCCACAGGTAGCTCACCTGTCCTCAGAGAAGGCCAGAGCTTTTTCTATAGTGGCCACTGCCTGGTGGAAGTCTCTTCCAGATGACTTCCAGGCCCTGAGGGATCTTTCTGAATTCCATAGAGCTGATAAGACAGAGTTCTTCCACCAGACTTTCTGTTGGAGATGGTGATGGCCAGTTTCCCACCACCTCTTAGCTGTGCTGCCTGGTGGTCTCTGTGTGTGTGTGTGTGTGTGTGTGTGTGTGTCTTTGGACAGCAGTGAGGGGGTGGCTGGATGCCAAATGATCATATTTTTATTCTGAGGGTGCTATTCTAGGGTGCTATTTTATGGATTGGAATTTAATTCTTTTTTGATGGCATGTTTGATCTTTTATCTCCAGATTGAGGTCCATCAGTGGGGCCAGGACACTAGAAGCCCTCCCACTGTACCCCCCTCCCCAAGCACCAAGAATACAGAGCATCACTGCCCCAGACATAAGAACATAAGAGTAGCCACGTTGGATCAGGCCAACGGCCCATCCAGTCCAACACTCAGTATCACACAGTGGCCAAAAAAATTCAAGTGCCATCAGGAGGTCCACCAGTGGGGCCAGGACACTAGAAGCCCTCCCACTGTGCCCCCCAAGCACCAAGAATACAGAGCATTGCTGCCCCAGACATAAGAACACAAGAGAAGCCATGTTGGATCAGGCCAATGGCCCATCCAGTCCAACACTGTGTCACACAGTGGCCAAAAAAACCCAAGTACCATCAGGAGGTCCACCAGTGGGGCTAGAAGCCCTCCCACTGTGCCCCCCAAGCACCAAGAATACAAAGCATCCCTGCCCCAGACGGTGAGTCCTAACAATTCCCTGTGGCTAATAGCCACTGATGGACCTCTGCTCCATATGCTTATCCATTCCCCTCTTGAATCTGTCTGTGCTTGTAGCTACCGCCACCTCCTGTGGCAGTGAATTCCATATGTCAATCACCCTTTGAGTGAAGAAGGACTTCCTTTTATCGAACCCCATAAGCTGCCCTGTGATCCAGGGGAGAGGCAAGTTATGAATTTAAAAATAAACAAATACAAATACAAATAGGGGAGGGACGGTGGCTCAGTGGTAGAGCATCTGCTTGGGAAGCAGAAGGTCCCAGGTTCAATCCCTGGCATCTCCAAAAAGGGTCCAGGCAAGTAGGCCTGAAAATCCTCAGCTTGAGACCCTGGAGAGCCGCTGCAAGTCTGAGAAGACAAGACTGACTTTGATGGACCGAGGGTCTGATTCAGTACAAGGCAGCTTCATATGTTGTTCAAATAATTGCAAATGGCGGGTCTATTGGGCACAGATGGGAAGGGGAAAACCATCTCCTTGAAACACTTGGGGGAAAAGCTACTTTCCTAGAGAAAATCCCTCCCTGCCCCCCCCCCAGTCACTTCTCCCTAACTGCTTTTTCTTGCCCCTTTTGCTCATTTGCTACCAGACCAGAAGAGCCCCCCCCCCCAGTCAGAGGGGAAGAGGGAAGCCACACCCAGGACAGATGGACGGAGGAGAGCAGAGCAGCAGGCAGGAGACAGGGACTGCCCACCCAGGACAGGACACGACTCTGTGGGGAAGGGACTCACCTGGCCCTCCCCTGCTGCCCAAAAATGCTCACAAAGGGGAGGCTGGTCTGGAATTGCAGGCTGCCTCCTTCAGCCAAACCTGCTTCTAAGGTGTGGCCAGAGGAAAGCAACTAGAAGCCCTCCCACTGTCCCAGTTTGCAATTGGCAAGTGATCCTTCTGGGGGGGCCCTGAACCCTGGGATGGGCTTCTCACATGTCCCAAGAAAGGCAGCCATTTTTCTCCAGACCAGCTTATCCAGGGATCCTGAAGGGTTTTTTTCCCTTCTTCTGGGCAGGGAGCACGGGGGATGTGTGTGGGGGGGAAGTATACGTGAAGTCCCTGCATTGTGCAGGGTGTTGGACTAGATAATCCTGGAGTTCCCTTCCAAGTCTATGTTTCTATGATGGGGTGGGCAGGGAAGGCTACATCTGCTGCCCAAGGATCCTTGAAGCAAGGATGGGATAAAAGAATGACAAAGACCCAGCCCAACCCAATGCCAATTGGGAAAATGAGACGACCAGGGCAGGGGGCCAACACCTGTCAGAACCCCCAGTGAGACCAGCTCCGGGGATGCCCCCTTGCTGGGCAGGGTGGCACGGATGGCATTTCTGCCTGGCAGAGGGGTGGGGACTTGGCTCCTGTGCATCCCAGCCTCTCACGTCTGCAGCCGAGGGGGGGGGATATTTTATTCTTGCTTCTAACAGAGATCCCGTGGTTCCAGGGCAGAACAGGGAAAGTATGTCAGCGTGGGAGGTTCTCACTCCGTTTCTTTTTTAGCACCAATACAAAAAATATGGGAAACTGACAGTTAAAAAGATGCCTGGCTAGGCAGGGCTTCCCTCTCCTCATCAGAGACAGTCTCGGGCATACATTTGCTCTCCATGGAGATGCTCTCTGTGAGCAAAGAGGGAAAAACAGACTCCCAGGTAGGCCATTGTTTACAAGAGAACTGCAGTTCAACAGACACCGGCAGAGTTTCCACACACCTGGGATCTTCTGCAGCCACCCTGCAAGGGGGGGCACTTCCTGCTGCCTTCCAGCCCTTTCTGAGTTAGAATCCTAGAGTTGGAAGGGACCTCCAGGGTCATCTAGTCCAACCCCCTGCACAATGCAGGAAACTCACAAACACCTCCCCCTAAATTCACAAGATCCACATCGCTGTCAGATGGCCATCCAGCCTCTGTTTAAAAACCTCCAAGGAAGGAGAGCCCACCAGCTCCCAAGGAGGAAGCCTGTTCCACTGAGGAATCTCTCTAACGGTCAGGAAGTTCTTCCTAATGTTGAGCTGGAAACTCTTTTGATTTAATTTCAACCCATTGGTTCTGGTCCTACCTTCTGGGGCCACAAAAAGCAATTCCACCCCATCCTCTAGAGGGCAGCCCTTCAAGGCCTTGAAGATGGTGATCCTATCACCTCTCAGCCACCTCCTCTCCAAGCTAAACATGCCCGGCTCCTTCAACCTTTCCTCATAGGACTTGGTCTGCAGACCCCTCACCATCTTTGTCTTCCTCTAGACTTTTCACTATAAATTACGGTCATCAGGTCAAGGGAGGGCCAGAAAACAGCAATGATTTTTTTGGGGGGGGGGTGAAGAGTGAGAAGTGCACTGTTGTCTCCTGTAATGCTGACCTGGGGAAGAAAAGGTGGCCTTTTCCGCATGCCATCCAGGTGCTGGAAAGCTTTGCTCCTGATTTAGATTTTTGCAGCTGCTTGGAGAGAAAAGGTGATGCCTTGGAATGTGGCTTCCTAAGGACAGCTAACTGTCAAACAATTACAATTATCTCCCCACATATGCCCCAAAGATCGTTAAGATCTAGTGCACAACACGTATTGACCGCCCCCGACCCAAAGGACGCCCGACTTGCCACAACCAAGGCCAGGGCCTTTTTGGCCTTGGCCCCAGCCTGGTGGAATCAGCTGCTTATGGAGATCTGGGCCCTCACTGAATTATTACCTTTTTGCAGGGCCTGCAAAATGGACCTATTCCACCAGGGCTTTGGTTGAAGCAGTGGGCATCCCATTCCATCAACCAGCCTCTAAGCAATCTGCCCTGAACCCATTCTGGGAAAGGACAGAATACAAATCATATATATATGTATATGTATATGTATATATGTATGTATGTATGTATGTATGTATGTATGTATGTATATAAATATGTATATATATAAATATGTGTGTGTATGTATATATACATATATGTATGTGTGTGTATATATATATATATATATATATATATATATATATATATATATATATATATATATATATATATATATATATATATATATATATATATATAAATAATAAAATAAGAATCCAATGTCAACAATGGAAATGCAGAGATGGGAAGACATTCCATAGCCTCCTTAGATAGTTCAGTTTCTTTGCTGGATGGCTTTTATACATTCAAGAGTGTCTGTTATATTTTTGCACAGACATATATATCCTGCTTTTCTCCCCAATGATAACCCCAAGTGGCTGGCACCCCCGCACTTCTCTCCTCCATTTTATCCTCACAGCCACTCAGGGTGGTAGGTTAAGGCTGAGAGATTGTGATCGGCCCAAGTTCACCCAGCAAGCTTCCATGGCAGAGAGAGGATTCGAACCAGGGTCTCCCAGATTCTCATCTGGCAGTCCTACCAAAAAAACAACACTGTGGACACTTAAACCCAGAGACAGGAGCCACGAACAGACATGACAGACCTTTCTATAAACTTGAAAAATGCCCCAGGTTGGTAGAAAAATCTGAAATCTAAATAAGGAAAACCAAAAACAAAACATTGGGAGGGGGAGGTCATCCCACAAATTATAGAAACAGCAGCCATAACTTTAAGAAACAAATGCCCTCAACAGCAGGTTCTAGGCTACCACAACAGTATTGTCAGCCTTCAAGCCCAGGTTTCTATCAGTAAAAGGCAGAGGGAGTGGGCAGAGGGCAGGGTCCTTTCCAGGGCTGTTTTGACTTTTGAAGGAGGACTCCTGGGGCTGGGCAACCACCAGGCCCTTTGCCAATCTGACCGACATGACTCACTCAGGCCTGGCCACTTGCTCCTGCTCAACAGCAGCCATCCCACAAAAGCCAGTGTGGGGCTGTGTTTAGGGTCTCAGACCAGGATCTGGGAGATGAGACTCGAACCCCACTCTGCTGCAGAAGTCCACTGGATGACTTTGGGCCATGTTCTCCTTCTAACCCACCTCACAGGGTTGCTGTGAAGATAAAATGGAGGAGAGAAGGCTGCTGTAAGCAATTGCTTTGGGTCTCCATTGTGAAGAAAGGTAGAGTATAACTGAAGTAAATTAATAATGCAGCTGAAGATGGGGGGCAGATGAAAGGTAGGTGGGTAGGTGGGTGGGAAGGAAGGAGAGAAGGAAGCAGGGAAAGAGGAGAGACTATGGGGGCTTCCAGGGAAGGGAAAAGAGGAACAGCTGAAGTGGAATGAGATGGCCCCGATATGTCCCTGTGGGTCTGTCTCTGGTTCAATGTAACTGTTATTATGTAAACTGTTTCTCCCCTGCCTCCCCCTTCTACGTCTTCAGGCTAACTTCTAAAACCCAGCCATGCCAACCCTTCATTGCTCCAAGGCTAAATCATCACAGGGCCAGAAGCAGAAAACAAAACCACAGCACGCCATGCCTTCTACCACTCCGCTGGTGCACGGACTCCATGCTTTTCTGCAGATCTGTTCAGACCTTCTGAGTCATGGCTCTCTGCTCCCACAGCCAGGAACTGAGAACCAGGGAAGGCCAGGAAACTGCAGGTATTCCCTTCTGATTTCTGGAGCAGATCGAGGTTTCTCCCCCAACCCAAAACACGGCCAGAGCCCCTCAGTTGCTCCCCAAATTGTTTCCATGAACTCTTGTTTACTAAAGATCCCAAGAAGCTCCCAGGTTTTCCCCCCTCCAGACATGACAATTTCTTCTCCTCCTCCCACCCACTCACTGGTCCCAGGTCATGACACCTTCCAGAAGAAAGGTGCGATACAGAATTTAAAAATAAGTAATTCCACAGGGCTTGGAGAGAGGAACAATATCAGACTGCTTCATCTATTTTGGGTTACTTTGGAGCAAAGGAGAGGGAGGGGAGCCATGGGAGAACAGAAACCGCCCGGCAGGAGGGGTACTTTCCTTGTATCACACAACAAGGCACCTTTGCACATCGGGGGACCTCGATTCTCTGACCTCTTCTCGCCCCAGGTGCTTAAATCTACACCCAGCCCTTTACACGTCTTCTCCACACAGGAGGCATGCTTCCAAACACATGAAACCTAGCCTTACCCCCCCCCCCCCGCCGCTGCTCCATCCCTTGAGAAGATCCACAATGGCTCACAGGAGACACACCCAGAAACAGAGAGAGGGTGGAAAGAGAGAAAACGCTTGCAACATCTCACATCCCAATGCTATACAGTCAGACCAATGACGGTGCTAGCAGCTGAGTGTTCTCTCGCAACACCAGACCAGGCCCAGCTAGATCCTTTCCCTGAACCCTGTCCGCTTCCAGCTATAGACTCCTGTGTAAACAAAAAGTTGTGTGACCACTAGGAAGCCCATGGACTGCACTTTGAATGCGTGCATGTGAAGCCCAAATGCATGCATGTGAAAACTTCTACCCAGAATTAAACCTTGTTGGTCTTCAAAGTGCCTGACTGGACCCAAATTTTGTTCTCTTGCTTCAGACCAACACGGCCTCCCACCTGAGCCTTGCCACAGGTAGAGGAGCAGTCCACAGAATGGCTGGCTGCCTGGGTCTGCCAGGGATTGACCCAACTCACCCATTCTCATGTTAGAAGAGTAAAAGGTTTCCTGGATTCAGAGAGAGAGCATTTACCCTGTGCTGCAAACGGCCAAAACCAGGAATGATGAAACAAAGCATCCTTTTAAAAAAAATGTCCACAAAAAGTTTCGTTTAAAAAAAAAAGGCCAAAAAAAGTTTCCCACCAACCCAAAGCCAGTTCTCGTGGATGGCCCCGCATAGAGCTACTGGGAGGATCAAGGTCAGCCTGAGTCTTCCTTCTGAGTTACTAAGCAATGGTCTGTCTAGACTACAACAGATTACACACTTACCTTCCTCCCTCTTAGAAAGTTATGTCTGTGACCAGGGCTTTTATTGCAGCAGGAACTCCTTTGCATATTAGGCCACTCCCACCCAATGTTCAAACCTCCAAGAGCTGACAGGGCTCCTCCTATGGGGCCTACTGGAAGCCCCAGGAGGATGGGCTACATAGGGGGGGCGTGGCCTAATAGGCAATGGAGTTCCTGCTAAAAAAAAAGCCCTGTCTGTTACCAGCAGCCAGAAATAAAAGTTATTGGGTTCAGAGGTCTGTTAGACAAGCTCTGTCGTCACGAACCAGGAGATCACGTCGGAATACACATAGAATGTCATGTTATGGAGACAGAAGACACATAAAATTGACATGTCACCGAAACAGCCCCCCCAGACCTCCTGATACCTGCATCTCTCCAAATAAACCGCAACTGCACAACCAGCGTCGCACCTCTCATGCTTCGTGCATTCATCTGCACGATTTATTGCAACAATATTTATTCCCCACCATTTTGTGCCGACTGAAATCCCAGCGCAAGGAGCGACCCCCGGTTGTGTCCCTTAATGAGGAGTTCAGACTAGTCCTGAAGAGGCGATTTCAGCTCCTGGACAGCTCCGCGCCTGCTTCCAAGGCAAGACGCCACGAATGGTCTCTGCACAACGGGAAGACGCGGCTGTACTTTGGACTCCATCGAACCTCTCGGCCTCTCCTTCCTCTGGCAGCCCCAAACAGCCCTCTGGAGCCTGAGAGGGAACAGTGGGGGGGGGGGGGTTGCGCTCTCTCTCTCTCTCTCTATCTATCTATCTATCTATCTATCTATCTATCTATCTATCTATCTATCTATCTATCTATTGGCCACTGTGTGACACAGAGTGTTGGACTGGAGGGGCCATTGGCCTGATCCAACATGGCTTCTCTTATGTGACACAGAGTGTTGGACTGGAGGGGCCACTGGCCTCATCCAACAGGGATTCTCTTATGTTCTTATGTGACACAGAGTGTTGGATTGGAGGGGCCATTGGCCTGATCCAACATGGCTTCTCTTATGTTCTTATGTGACACAGAGTGTTGGACTGGAGGGGCCATTGGCCTGATCCAACATGGCTTCTCTTATGTGACACAGAGTGTTGGACTGGAGGGGCCACTGGCCTCATCCAACAGGGATTCTCTTATGTTCTTATGTGACACAGAGTGTTGGACTGGAGGGGCCATTGGCCTGATCCAACATGGCTTCTCTTATGTTCTTATGTGACACAGAGTGTTGGACTGGAGGGGCCATTGGCCTGATCCAACAGGGCTTCTCTTATCTTCTTATGTGACACAGAGTGTTGGAGTGGAGGGGCCACTGACCTGATCCAACATGGCTTCTCTTACGTTCTTATGTGACACAGAGTGTTGGACTGGAGGGGCCATTGGCCTGATCCAACATGGCTTCTCTTATGTGACACAGAGTGTTGGACTGGAGGGGCCACTGGCCTGATCTAACAGGGCTTCTCTTATGTTCTTATATGACACAGAGTGTTGGACTGGAGGGGCCATTGGCCTGATCTAACAGGGCTTCTCTTATGTTCTTATGTAACACAGAGTGTTGGACTGGATGAGCCACTGGCCTGATCCAACATGGCTTCTCTTAGGTTCTTATGTTCTTAAGAAGAAGAAGATGATGATGATATTGGATTTATATCTCTCCCTATACTCTGAATCTCAGAGTCTCAGAGCGGTCACAATGTCCTCTACCTTCCCCCCCACACACACTTCACAACAGACACCCTGTGAGGTAGGTGGGGCTGAAAGAGCTCTCCCAGAACTGCCCTTTTAAGAACAGAGTCTCAGAGCAACCTACAGTCTCCTTTATTCCCCCCCCCCTCATAACAGACACCCTGTGAAGCAGGAGGGGCTGAGAGGGCTCTCATAGCAGCTGCCCTCTCAAGGACAACTCCTGCAAGAGCTATGGCCAAGCCAAGGCCATTCCAGCAGGTGCAAGTGGAGGAGTGGGGAATCAAACTCAGTTCTCCCAGATAAGAGTCCACGCACTTAACCACTACGCCAAACTGGCTCTACACCAAAGGCCTAGATGAGGTGAACCACAGTTACTAGTTGAGTTTCTGCTCCTGATCTGACAGACACTAACCAAGGAGCTCGTTGGCTGAAATGGCCCCCCCTCCAGCCACCACACCAGGCACAATCTTTCCACTCAGCCACAGTCTGCCTGGAGTCAGGATCCTTGCTGTTGGGGCTCCAACCGCTTCCCTGACATGTCCTCTGTGGAATTTGCTTCTCCACCTCATCCCCTGCTCTGCGACTGCAGAGGGAAGGCCTTGCCAGCTGAGGCGCTTCACAAGATCTTCCCAGCCTTTTAACAAGCCAAGCGGCAGCTGGAAGGGAAGGAAAGGCTCAACCATTCCAGCCGCACACCACTTCCCTGACAATGCCTCCCACCTCAGCAGCTCTTGGGGAAAAAGAAAACACAAGCAGAGAGAGAGACAGAGACAGAGAGAGAGGGGGAGACAAGCAGAGAGAAGAGAGAGACACAGAGAGAGAGAGAGAGAGAGAGAGAAACACAGAGAGAGAGAGAAGAGAGAGACAGAGACAGAGAGACAGGGACAGAGAGAGACAGAGACAGAGCCTGATCTGGGCCGCTTGAGAGCAAAGAAGAGCCTGCTGGTGAAATCGGGCAGAGACGGAGAGGCCAACGCCCTTCTGCTCCTGTGTGGCAGCCTCAAGCCAAATCAGAACCTCACAGCTTAGGGTGGAAATGATGGGGTGGGGGGAAGGAATCCAATCACAGCTTTTCCACCAGAGCTCTTACAAGGTGACCAGCACAAGGCAAGGTCTCTCTCCTAGAGAGTGCATCCAGCTCCGACTCCCTTGGCAGACACGCTAATTATGCCAACAATGGCTGCTTGAAAGACCCAGCTGTCTTTGAAGAAGACGATGTTGGATTTATATCCTGCCCTGTACTCTGCATCTCAGAGTGGCTCGCCATCTCCTTCCCCTCCCCCCTCCTCCCACAACAGACACCCTATGAGCAGTGTTCCCTCTAAGCTGAGTTAGTGTGAGCTAGCTCACAGATTTTTAGCCTCCAGTTCACACATTTTGGTCTTAGCTCAGGAAGGATACCCTAGATCACATTAATTTATGCAGTAGCTCACAACTTTAATACCAGTAGCTCACGAAATAGAATTTTTGCTAACAAGACTCTGCAGCTTAGAGGGAACATTGCCTGTGAGGTGGGTGGGGCTGAGAGAGCTCTGACAGAAGCTGCCCTTTCAAGGACAGCTCTGCGAGAGCTATGGCTGACCCAAGGTCATTCCAGCAGGTGCAAGTGGAGGAGTGGGGAATCAAACCCGGTTCTCCCAGATAAAAGTCTGCGCACTTAATCACTACAGCAAACTGGCTCTCAGATTCCTTGGGTGACACTCAGATACACCACAGATTGACAAGCCTGAGAGGAAATTGTTTGGGTTTTTTTTAAAAAAAAATATGATTGTGTGGCAGGCAGATGTGGGCATGCACACAGCAGTACAAGGGCCATTGGTTCCAGATTCTCTCAGTCGTAAATAAGGGGATTGTCATGACCCTGGGCCTAGCAAGGACTTCAGGCCCCAGGGAAGCCGGCTTAGGAGTTAGTGGGAAAAGCCTACATTTCCCAGGATCCCCTCCTGAGAACAGAATATAAAGACGCAGCCCAGGACGTGGGTGTTCTTTCCCTGGAAGGCTGAGCTAGAGGTGGGCTGTGCCTGAAGAGCTTGAGCAGGGGAAAGCTCCCTCATCCAAGGCAAGGGGTGAGTGCTGGTTAGTAGTTTAGGGACTGTTAAGTTCAGACGCGTGTTAGGACTTTTGTTTATTTTCCCTTCACCCTTTTATTGTTTTCTGCACCTTGGTTGTTTATATTGCACTGACTTTAAAATATACCTTTTTGTTGTTGTTCCCTCTGCCTGGTCCTCACGCCTCTTATTTGGCCTAAGCTACAGGAGGCCTGAAGGGCTTGGGAGGGGACTGTGGGCCTGCTCAAGGGGAACCCTTAACCCAGAGTGGTGGCAGCCATTGGTAATGCCCCTGAGTCGTGACAGGGATACACCACAAACTCCGCCCAGTCCATTTCATGCAAGCCACATCTACCTCCAGCCATACACCAGCAGCAAGAAATCAGTGTGGATCCAGTTTGTTCCCATGTTTTCAACAGACGCATCTCTCACATCTATGGCTCTTTCCTCTGCCACCCCTTGCTCTTCCTTGTTGCACAAAAGCAGACAGGAGCGGAAGTTGCCTGGCCCCCAACAACAGGCTTCCAAGCCTTCCACCCCCACCCCACCTCCAACACGCTCTGTTTGGAGCAGGTCACGTCCATGGGGAAGGTGTGCATGCTGCTTCCCTGCCGAAAGACACACCCGAACCATAATGGGGCTGGTGGATCTCGCCATGTGTGGACAATGCACTAACAGGCAATGAGGTCAGAAGGAAGGCAGCAGAAAGACTTTCAGGAAAAAGGGCAGGGCGGAAAGAAAGAAAAAGAAAAGAATGGAACCTGGTGAGACAAAAAGACCGCCAGAATCAGCAGTGACCTGATGCACATCTGTCAAATCCACACAGTGGGGGGGGGGTGTCTCCCACCCCCAGGGCCCAGCATCCCTCACCCCCCCTGCAGTGGCCAATCCAGGGTTTGCATGGGGGGGGGGAGCCGGCAGCCTCTTCGTAAGAGCAGGGAAGATGACGCTGCTGAGTCATCCTGGCGTGTCCAGCAGAGCTTTGCAGCAGTTATATAACAAGCAGTACTCTTCCTGCTCCTCTTAGACTTCTGGCTGCCCGCCCTGCTGTGATCCCCCCCCCCATGTCATCTGCCCCCTCCCACCTCTGGACACAAGGGGTCCAGCCGCAGCCGCTGGGAGAGGCTGGAGCCAAAAGCCACTGCCTGGTTGCCAGGGGGATGGGAAGGAAGGCCCTGTGAGGAGAGCAAGGCCTGGGGAAGCGACGGAAGGTGGGGATGAGACCCAGCAAGGGCGGGAAAGTGGTGTGCCTCTTCTCTCACGCCAGCAGGGCTGCAGGCCCTGCATCTTCCATGTCCACTGTGCAATTGAGCCTCTTGGCTGCAGGCTGCCTCGTTCAGGTGGGGGAGGGTGGTCAGAGGAGAGTCCACAGTCCTGCGCCCCCCCCCCAACGACCACAGCCAGCCCTGCAAAGGATGTGTGGGATCCTCCCAGGGCAGAGCCCTGCAGCCACTGAAACAGAACCCTCCCCCAGAGAGCAGCCTGGGTCATGGAGGAGCTGCTGGGGGGAGGTCAGGGAGGGATCCAGAAATCCCTGGAAGAGAAAGGTTGGGAGCAACACGCCCTCTAAACTGTGGAGTCTTGTGAGCAAAAATTCTACTTTGAGCTGCTGGCATTAAAGTGGGGAGCTGCTGCATACACTAGTGTGCTCTGGGGCCCTTTTTCCTGAACAAGGACAAAAATGTGTGAGCTGGAGCCAGCTCACACTAACTCAGCTTAGAGGGAACATTGGTTGGGAAGGCCTCTTGCTAGATATGGAAGCCAGCTAGAAAATGGGGTTAGGAAACAGCAGCAAAGCACAGAGCTCATCCGCCTCACAGAACCACATCTGTCTTGCGGCAGAACCCTGGGACAGTGGTCAGAACAGGGGTCCAGGTTCAAATCCCTGCTCTGCCACAGAAGCCTGCCAGGTGACCTCAGGCCTGTCACGGTCTCTCAGCCTGACCAGCCTGCCTGCGGATAAATTAGAGGAGTGAAGAATGATAGATGCAGAAATCAATTTGAATTTCAGCTGAGAAGTGAAGCTTCCAGTTCCTGCCGTGACAGAGATCCACTCCAAAGTCTCCACGTCTTTGTGGCCCCTCAAAGGCACCATCAGTGATTGAGGCCCCTCTATCCAGAAGGCTGCATGGGGTGGGGGTGGGGTGGGGGACCTTCATCCACCAAACAAGAAGAGCTCCTGCCCCACTCCATGTTGGCTGCTCTTTTAAGCTCTACAATTCTGTCTGGCTGCAGCCGACATCAATCCTCTCTGAAAGAGGTCCTAGAGCCAGAGAAACCCAAGGCCAGAAGACCCAAGGCAGAGGTCAGAAGAGATTGCCCAGCTCCACGGGGAGTGGGGGGCGGACTCCAGCCCTTCCTGAACCTTGGCAGCCCACTTTCCCCCAAATTCTGAAAACCAGGATCCTGCAAAGAGGATCTCTCCAGCATGGGGAGGGCGACAAAGATGGTGAGGGGTCTGGAGACCAAGTCCTATGAGGAAAGGTTGAAGGAGCTGGGCATGTTTAGCCTGGAGAGGAGGCGGCTGAGAGGTGATAGGATCACCATATTCAAGTACTTGAAGGGCTGTCATATAGAGGATGGTGTGGAATTGTTTTCTGTGGCCCCAGAGGGTAGGACCAGAACCAACAGGTTGAAATGAAATCAGAAGAGTTTCCAGCTCAACATCAGGAAGAACTTCCTGACCGTTAGAGTGGTTCCTCAGTGGAACAGGCTTCCTCCTTGGGAGGTGGTGGGCTCTCCTTCCTTGGAGGTTTTTCAGCAGAGGCTAGATGGCCATCTGACAGCAATGAGGATCCTGTGAATTTAGGGGGAGGGGTTTGTGAGTTTAGAGGGGTTCCTCAGTGGAACAGGCTTCCTTGGGAGGTGGTGGGCTCTCCTTCCTTGGAGGTTTTTCAACAGAGGCTAGATAGCCATCTGACAGTGATGAAGATCCTGTGAATTTAGGGGGAGGGGTTTGTGAGTTTAGAGCGATTCCTCAGTGGAACAGGCTTCCTCCTCGGGAGGTGGTGGGCTCTCCTTCCTTGGAGGTTTTTAAGCAGAGGCTAGATGGCCATCTGACAGCAATGAGGATCCTGTGAATTTAGGGGGAGGGGTTTGTGAGTTTCCTGCATTGTGCAGGGGGTTGGACTAGATGACGTTGGAGGTCCCTTCCAACTCTAGGATTCTAAGATAGATTCTGACACTGACCAAACGCTACCAAGTCCAGGAGTGACCACAAGAGAATACCATTGCCAAAAACCATCATATGGGGAACAGCTAAATAACCAGCCAGGAGAACTTCCGCCCAACTCCCCAAGTAAATGAGAAACAAGCTGAGGGACCCCGAACTACCACCTTGTGGCACAGAGATGTCCCCCACCTTTTTGAGCATGGGGGTAATTTTGAAATTCTGACATAGGGTGGGTGGAGGTGCAGCAACAGATGGCTGCTGCAGGAGGTGGAGCCAGCCCGAAAATGCCAGGGAGCGAGGATATGCATCATCCTTGTAGGAATGCTTCAACACTTTGGGCAGAAGTTCTGTTTAACAGGTTGCCCTTATATCTCCATGGCCAATCAGATCTCCAGTGGCCAATCAGAAACTCTGCTGGGCAGAAGCCCCACTTGCCCCACCCATTTTCTAAAAACACTTGGAGGCACCAGGAAAGGTGCCAGTGAGCACCACAGATGCCACGTCAGAAAACCCCGCTGTGCTAGCAGGGTACAACTTGACAGATTGAGAGCCAGTTTGGTGTAGTGGTTAAGTGCACGGACTCTTATCTGGGAAAACTGGGTTTGATTCCCCACTCCTCCACTTGCAGCTGCTGGAATGGCCTTGGCTCAGCTAAAGCTCTCTTATCTGGGAGAACCGGGTTTGATTCCCCACTCCTTCACTTGCACCTGCTGGAATGGCCTTGGGTCAGCCATGGCTCTCTTATCTGGGAGAACCGGGATTGATTCCCCACTCCTCCACTTGCAGCTGCTGGAATGGCCTTGGGTTAGCCATAGCTCTCTTATCTGGGAGAACCGGGATTGATTCCCCACTCCTCCACTTGCACCTGCTGGAATGGCCTTGGGTCAGCCATGGCTCTCTTATCTGGGAGAACCGGGTTTGATTCCCCACTCCTTCACTTGCACCTGCTGGAATGGCCTTGGGTCAGCCATGGCTCTCTTATCTGGGAGAACCACGTTTGATTCCCCACTCCTTCACTTGCACCTGCTGGAATGGCATTGGGTCAGCCATGGCTCTCTTATCTGGGAGAACCAGGTTTATAATAATATAATAATAATTTTTTATTTATACCCCGCCCTCCCCGCCAAGGCAGGCTCAGGGCGGCTTTGATTCCCCACTCCTCCACTTGCAGCTGCTGGAATGGCCTTGGGTCAGCCATAGCTCTTGCAAGTGTTGTCCTTGAAAGGGTAGCTGCTGTGAGAGCCCTCTCAGCCCCACCCACCTCACAGGGTGTCTGTTGTGGGGGAGGAAGGGAAAGGAGGTTGTGAGCCACTCTGAGATTCAGAGTGAAGAGTGGGATATAAATCCAATATCTTATTCTTAGAGAGCCAGTTTGGTGTAGTGGTTAAGTGTGCAGACTCTTATCTGGGAGAACGGGGTTTGATTCCCCACTCCTCCACTTTCACCTTCTAGCATGGCCTTGGGTCAGCTATAGCTCTCTTATCTGGGAGAACCAGGTTTGATTCCGCACTCCTCCACCTGCACCTGCTGGAATGGCCTTGAGTTGGCTATAGTTCTCGCAGAGCTGCCCTTGAAAGGGCAGCTTCTGGGAGAGCTCTGTGAGTCTCACCCACCTCACAGGGTGTCTGTTGAGGGAAAGGAAGGCAAAGGAGATTGTAAGCTGCTCTGAGATTCAGAATGAAGGGCGGGGAACAAATCCAGTATCTTCTTCTTCAAAAGGTGAGACAGAGCAAACAGCCCCCTGAGGGTCCAGACAAAGCCACACACAGTTATGGTCCCAGCCGCACGTGGCATTTAGAAACAGAGCTAGTCTAAGCAGGTGCGAGATGTGATCTTTTGGGCCCCTCAGTGCCAGAGCCGTCCTGTGTGACATCAGAACAGATCTGGAACTGCTGATGACCTCCTGGATCCTGAGGCAGCTCTGCTCACACCCTTCAAAATACTTCCACCGCCCCACCCCCCAGATTGCTTGTGAAATCTGGCTGATCGTAAACAGTGATGTGCAATAAAAGGAAGACCAAACACGCCTCTCTTTCCACACCGCCTGCAGATTCCAGACAAAACTGGACATTCTCCTAAGAGACAGGCTCCAAGACGACAAGGCCATGTCAAAAAGGGCCGTCCAATGGTCAAAATGACCACAGTTCTAGGATCAAACATGGAGGCGCACCACAGGGACTGGCTGACAGACTGGAGGAAGAGCTTCCACAGGCAACAAACAACCTCTTTTCTCAGGTGTCAAAGCAGAACGCACAACCGCCCAAAGGCACAATTGGTCAGCTAGAGTCTAGGACGACGCAGTGCCTGGCCTGGGAGCCACAGGTGGGGAAGGCTGCTGTCCTTCTGAGACCGAACCCCTCCCGAGCTCTCCTGAGCCGAGAATTTGAGCTGCCTCCATTTTGCACACAAAAGGTCTGAGGTCTGAATGGAAACAACCCACGCTTGGGACTGGGGTTAATGCCCTCGAAGGGGATTCTGCAAAGCACGTCCCCAGATGCTTTTCACAGAACCTCGTCTTCTTCTGGCAGACCTCAGGATTAGTTTTGGGGAGCAGACTGGCAAGCAAAGCAACCCTCCAGACCGACCGTAGGCCGAACCCTACAGCAGCAATCCAGAGGCCTCTGGCTGGGTTTCAAGCCGCGTCTTGTCCCAGAACTTCCATTGGCCTTTTGGAAAGCTCTGAGCTTTTGATCCTGGGGGTGCCCAACCAGCAGCAGTCCCAGTCCCCCAGCACACGAAACCCGGGTTTATTTCAACCAGGGCTGGGACATGAACCAAGAGCTCCTGTGCGGACGTCAGTCAACCCCCTGGTTTGCATCAACCAATCTTGACTTTGTTGTCATCTTTTAAGGGCCAGGAAAACATCAGTTGCTCAAAAGCAGAGTTAGGACTCAACTGCAGTTCATAAACCAGCTTTGGGTCTAACTAACCGTGGTTAACGGAATGGCCCATATTTCAGTTTAGCTGAACTGCAGTGTGCGCGATGCCGGAACTCAAATCACTGTTCAGCTTTTATAGCACGACTGAGAAGAGATGACAACTCTGCTTTGGTTTTTGCCCTGATTACTCTGGAGAAAATCTAGGGAAACACTGAAATTGTGCCCTAAGAAAGCACAGAAACTAGAAAGGGGGAAGATGAAATCAACGGAAGTGCCACGTGTCCCCCACGGCCTCCCATGGCAGCAGCGCACACGCTACATGGCAAAATAATAATAATAATTTTTTTGTTGGCCCCTGTGTGACACAGAGTGTTGGACTGGAGGGGCCATTGGTCTGGTCCAACATGGCTGCTCTAATGTTCTTATGTGACACAGAGTGTTGGACTGGAGGGGCCACTGGCCTGATCCAACATGGCTTCCCTTATGTTCTTCTGTGACACAGAGTGTTGGACAGGAGGGGCCAGGGCCTGATCCAACAGGGCTTCTCTGATGTTCTTATGTGACACAGTGTTGGACTGGAGGGGCCATTGGCCTGGTCCAACAGGGCTTCTCTTATGTTCTTATGTGACACAGTGTTGGACTGGAGGGGCCATTGGCCTGGTCCAACATGGCTTCTCTGATGTTCTTATGTGACACAGAGTGTTGGACTGGATGGGCCATTGGCCTGGTCCAACAGGGCTTCTCTTATGTTCTTATGTGACAGAGAGTGTTGGATTGGATGGGTCACTGGCCTGATCCAACAGGGCTTCTCTGATGTTCTTATGTGACACAGAGTGTTGGACTGGATGGGCCATTGGCCTGATCCAACATGGCTTCTTTTATGTTCTTATGAGACACAGAGTGTTGGACTGGAGGGGCCCTTGGCCTGATCCAACAGGGCTTCTCATGTTCTGATGTGACACAGAGTGTTGGACTGGAGGGGCCATTGGCCTGATCCAACATGGCTTCTCTTAAGTTCTTATGTGACACAGAGTGTTGGACTGGATGGGCCATTGGCCTGATCCAACATGGCTTCTTTTATGTTCTTATGTGACACAGAGTGTTGGACTGGAGGGGCCACTGGCCTGATCCAGCATGGCTTCTCTTCTGTTCTTATGTGACACAGAGTGTTGGACTGGATGGGCCACTGGCCTGACCCAACATAGCTTCTCTTATGTTCTTATGTGACACAGAGTGTTGGACTGGAGGGGCCATTGGCCTGATCTAACATGGCTGCTGTTATGTTCTTATGTGACACAGAGTGTTGGACTGGAGGGGCCACTGGCCTGATCTAACATGGCTGCTGTTATGTTCTTATGTGACACAGAGTGTTGGACTGGAGGGGCCACTGGCCTGATCTAACATGGCTGCTGTTATGTTCTTATGTGACACAGAGTGTTGGACTTGAGGGGCCATTGGCCTGATCTAGCACGGCTGCTGTTATGTTCTTATGTGACACAGAGTGTTGGACTGGATGGGCCACTGGCCTGACCCAACATAGCTTCTCTTATGTTCTTATGTGACACAGAGTGTTGGACTGGAGGGGCCATTGGCCTGATCTAACATGGCTGCTGTTATGTTCTTATGTGACACAGAGTGTTGGACTGGAGGGGCCACTGGCCTGATCTAACATGGCTGCTGTTATGTTCTTATGTGACACAGAGTGTTGGACTTGAGGGGCCATTGGCCTGATCTAGCACGGCTGCTGTTATGTTCTTATGTGCCCCAGAGTGTTGGACTGGATGGGCCACTGGCCTGATCCAACATGGCTTCTCTGATGTTCTTATGTGACACAGAGTGTTGGACTGGAGGGGCCATTGGCTTGGTCCAACAGGGCTTCTCTGATGTTCTTATGTTCTTAACCTCACCCTGGTCCCCTCCTGATGGACACAGCCCCCCCCCCTCCAATCTCCCTAAAGCTGAACCTGAGAATGGAATTCCCAGGTGACCTGCGCAGCAGCCCCAATTCCAAGGCAGTGCTGGGTTAAACTCTGCGGAGGCCCCTAGGCAGTCAGAATCTTGGGGGGGGGGGGCTTGCAAATTATCTCAGAGGCCCAGTGCCCCCCCTGCAGCCCCCTTCTTAAAAGCCCCTTGGAGCAAGCTGCAGGGCCGAGGCAGAGAGAGGCCAGAGCGGCTCATGCAGTCTGGGCGGGGGGGGGGGGGGGTTCCAGCCCGGGGCCCCTAAAGGCACGGCGGGGGGGGGGGGGGCTCATAGGCCTATTTGTCCTAATTGTGAATCCAGCCCTGGCCCAAGACCCGCCTGTCAGAGCCCCACCCCAGGCCCAGAAGAGGAGGTGGGATCCTTTTTGGAAATGGGGAGGAGCAGACTTTGGGGGTGGCCGTGGGGGGTGGGAATCATGGCCTCCTCCTCCTGCCTTCCAAGAGTGTCTGCAGCCCTCCAGGGGAGGGGGGGATGAAGGTGGCCGCAACCTCCAGGCGGGGAGGGAGAGGGGGAGGGGGTGGCTTCAGCGCTCCCTGCTCCCTCTTCCCTTGCTCGCGAGAAGGGCCTGAGCTGCGCAGGCAGCAAAGAGAAGGCGGATGGGGGGGGGGGAGGCGTGTACCACTTCGCCATCACCAGCCCCGGGGCGGCATCTCCGTCTCCTCTCCAGCATTCCTGCGCGTGCAGGGCTGAGGAGCGCCGGGCACAAGAAAGACAGCCGAGCGGAGCACCTGCCTCCCTGCGCCTTCATCGCGGGGGGGGGGGGGACTTTTCCTGCCTCCTCAGCATCAAGGGGAAGCTTTCAAAATGGCTTCTCCCCCCCCCCCCCGGCAGCTCGAGGTGGTCCGGCCCCTTCTCCCGCTCGGCCTCCTCCTCCCTCCCCCCCCACGGCTGCCAGGGCAGATCTGAAACCCCCCCGCCCAGCAAGACCGCTTCAGCAGCCCCCCCCCCCCCCCGTCTGCCAGCCATGGAGACTCCAGCACCCGCCCCGTGCCCCCTCCACCGTGGGGAGACTCTGGGGGGCAGGCACCCCCCCCGCAGGCTCAGCGTTAACCCCTCGAAGCCCCCCCACCCCCGCGCTGCACACCGCGGAGGGGGGGAGGGCGAAGGAGCAGAGGGCCGGGCCGGGGTGGGTAGGGGAGAGCCCTCCAGTCCTCCTGGCCCCCGAGGAGCCGCCATGGCGCCCCCGGACCCCTCCGGCCCAGCCCAGCCCCCCTCCCCGCCCGGTGCTCTGCTGCAATGCTGCCCCCCCCGCCTCCCTCTGCCCTGCCTTGCCCGGCTGCGGCACACAATAGCGGGCTGCGCCGCCGGCAGCTGTCGAGGGGCGCCCGCGGGCCTGCCCTCCCGCCACAAAGGCCGCCGCCCAGGGTGCGGCTGCCGCTGTCCACACGTTGCGGGGCGGCGGCGGCGGCGGGCAGGGCAAGGTCAAGGCGCCTTTGTGCGGGGCTGCGGGGGGGGGGTGCCCCAGAGGGCCGTCGAAGGTGCCGCCCGCCCTGCCCTGCCCTGCCCTGCCCGCTGCTGCTGCCCTGCGGGGGGGGGGGGGGGGTGGCCAGGCCCGCGGGATCCGGCCGCCCTTCGTAGCTGCGCACACACGGGCGCGCGCCTGGCGCGCATCCCCTCCCGGCACGCGCCTTTCTCCGCCCGCCCGCCCCCTTTGTTCGCCTGCCGTCCGCAGGGGCTGCGCCGAGGGGGGGCGAGGGGGGGGACGGCGAGACCAGCGGGCAGCCCAGCGCCGCGGCCGGCCTCTGCTATGGCGCGGGGGGGGGGGAGTGCAGAAATGCCGCCCGGGGAAGGAAGCGGCCCGGCGGGGGGGGGGCACGCACAAACACCCGTTCTCCCCCCCCCCCCCCGAGACACGCCCCGGAGCCCATCGGGTTCAGCCCCCCCCGCCACGGCCAGGCGGCACACCCACACTCGGGCGGGGGGCCACGACGGGAGAGGGCCTCCGCGCCCCCCCATCCCCGGCAGCGGGGCAGGGGCGTCATCCGCTCCCCCCGATCCTGCCCTGCACCCCTGCCGCCCCCTGCCGGACGGCGACCCCGGCCAGAGAGCCCCTGCCCCCCCCCCGCGTCCTTTGCGGCGCAGCCTCGCCCGACCCCCCCGCGCCGGCGAATACCTACAGTGACCATGCTGGGGGCGCGCCGGGCTCCCGGGCTCCTCCGCCGACGGCTGGCGACTCGGGCGCCTTCCTCCTCCTCCTCCTCCTCCTCGGGCCGCCCCCCCTTCGCCTGCTCCTGGTGCTGCTGGGGCGGGCGGGGAGCGCCGAGCCTAGCGGAGGGGCGGCCGAGAAGCGGGCAGGTCCTCGGCGGGGCGGGCGGGGGGCGCGGCGCCGAGAGGCACGCGCACTGGTCCTCCTTTAAACGCCCTTGACGGCTTTGGCGCAGGGAGGGGAGGGGGAGCGCGGGAGGGAGGGAGGGAGGGAAGGGGCGGGCGCCGGGCTCTGCAGCGGCAGCGGTGGCGGCGGCGGCCCCCCCTCGGGGCTGTCTGGCCTGGCAGCGGGGAGGCGCCGCGGGTGCCCAGGGGAGGGCAGGGGAGGGGGGGCGCCCGGCAGCCGCAGCTGGCCTCGCTCCGCCGCCGCCCGCGCAGCCCCTCTGTGGCCCCCGCCCGCTCGGCTGCGGGCTTTTAGGCGGCCCCCCCACCGACGGCGCCCGCGCTCATTGGCTGCCCCTTCGTGGCTGGCCTCGCCCCTCCCCGCGCCGCCTGACCCCCCCCCCCCCACCAGAAGGGGCCGGGGGGCAGCGGGGGCGCCTCCCCCCAAGCGCCCCCCGCGGGAGCCTGCGGAGCCGGGCACCGTCGGCGGGGAGCCGGTGTGTGTGTGGGTGGGGGGGCAGCAGGTAAGGCGAGGCCGGGCCAGGCGGCAGGAGGGAGGGGGGAGGGGGCGCGAGTGGCCCCAGCAGAGCCCCGAGAAGGGCGCCCAACAGCAGGGCAGACGCCCCCCCCCCCCCCGGAGCCGGAGGGTGGCCGGTGGGCAGCCGGCAGGGGAGCCCCTTTGGGGATGGATGGACCGATGGGAGGATGGGTTGAGAGGCGGCTCAAGGAAGGGAGGGTGGTGCTCTGGGAATCGGAAAGCCACAGCCCTTCCACGCATCACCCCTTATAGCTCTCCTTGCCTCTGACTCTCCCTGGTGCGGGGGGGGGGCATGATGGGCATCAGCACAGCAGCGGTGGTAGCAGCTCCCTGGGTTTGGAAACAGGCCAGCAGCAAGAGACCATCCCAGTGCTACAGCCCCCTATCCCCCCCAGTCCCTTCCAAGCCACCAGGACCAAAGAACGGCCTGCATCTTTCCCCTTCCGTCTCCACAACAAAAAGGGCTGCATGCTTTGTGGTCCTAAATAAAAGCAAAACTGGGAACTCAGAGGAACTACATTTTGAAGTGAACACAGATGAATGATAATAGATTGTCATGGCATCATAGTGGTGACTGGTTTTTCTTTTTACAGCTCACCGAAGGCCCTGTGGTGCCAGGCATGTGGGGGAGGGAAGATGTTGTGAAAAGGTCACCCACAGGTGGGGGACAGTGGCACCAATGTGGGCAGTATCTTTGCAGCTGGAAAAACAGGCACCATGCCTTCCTTGAGGTGTGCTGATGGGCTTGGCTGCATTCTTTCCAAAACAGTTGAGTCAAGCCAGTTTGGTAAAGAGCATATTGAAGGAGGGGAAAACCTGGAAAGAGGATGGCTACAGCAAGATGTTCATAGAATCCGAGAGTTGGAAGGGACCCCCAGAGTCATCTAGTCCAACCTCCTGCACAATGCAGGAAACTCACAAACACCTCCCCCTAAATTCACAGGATCCTCATTGATGTCAGATGGCCATCTAGCCTCTGTTGAAAAACCTCCAAGGAAGGAGAGCCCACCACCTCCCAAGGAGGAAGCCTGTTCCACTGAGGAATTGCTCTAAACTCACAAATCCCTCCCCCTAAATTCACAGGATCTTCATCGCTGTCAGATGGCCATCTAGACTCTGTTTCAGATCCCCCAAGGAAGGAGAGCCCACCACCTCCTGAAGAATCCTAGAATTGGAAGGGACCTCCAGGGCCACCTAGTCCAACCCCCTGCACAATGCAGGAAACTCACAAACACCTCCCCCTAGACTCACAGGATCCTCATTGTTGTCAGAGGGCCGTCTAGCCTCTGTTGCAAAACCTCAAAGGAAGGAGAGCCCACCACCTCCCAAGGAGGAAGCCTGTTCCACTGAGGAATCGCTGTAACGGTCAGGAAGTTCTTCCTACTGTTGAGCCGGAAACTCTTCTGATTTAATTTCAACCTGTTTGTTCTGGTCCTATCTTCTGGGGCCACAGAAAACAATTCCACACCATCCTCTATAGGACAGCCCTTCAAGATGGTGATCATGTTGTATGGATTCTTTTTTAAAGGACTCTTCTAGTTTAGAATCCGAGGTGGGGGAGGGGGGAACCTGTCCATGGAAGGAGCTTGAGGAATCTTCACCTCGGCTCTTTCCACCCAGGGCCCAAAGAAGGCCCCTGCTCCCAGTGACCAGCGGACCACACTTGACCTTTGTGTTGCTATTTCCCTCCAAGGAGCCAGGCCGTGGCCATGATCGTGGCTTTTAGCCTGAGAGGTGATCAGTCATCAGACTGTACATCCCCCAATCTCAGAAATCCAACCACTGCAGAATGCCCAAAATAATTTGATCTCTTCCAGGAAAAAGAAATCAATAGTTGTTTCAAAGCAGCATCGCTGGTCTCATCTGATCCAGCCGCCTCTCAGCAATCACAGAGTTGGGAAGGACCTCCAGGGTCACCCCCCCCCCCTGCACAAGGCAGGAATGTCACAAATGCCCCCCACACACACACAGGACCAGAGCTCCAGCTGGCCGCACCCACCAAGTGGCCGCCATGTGTTCCCAGACAAGGAGGTGTGGCCTGATAGGCAAATGAGCTCTGCTGGGCTTTTTCTACAAAACGAGCACTGCCCCCCCCCCCACATCCATCCTCAGTGAGCCCCGCAGGCTCCACACCCAGAAGATGACAGAAACTAACTGGCCTGGAGGAAAATTGCTCCCTGACCCCAAAGTGGCCATCAGCATTTCTCTGGGCATGTAAGAAAGGGCCAGGAGAGCTACACCCTTCTGCAGCCCTTCCTGCCCTCCTTCTTGTGACCTGCCTAAATTCACAGGATCCTCACTGCTGTCAGGTGGCCATCTAGCCTCTGTTTAAAAGCCTCCAAAGGCAGAGAGCCCACCACCTCCCGAGGAGGAAGCCTGTTCCACTGAGGAACCCCTCTAAACTCACAAACACCTCCCCCTAAACTCACAGGATCTTCATTGCTGTCAGATGGCCATCTAGCCTCTGTTGAAAAACCTCCAAGGGAGGAGAGCCCACCACCTCCCAAGGAGGAAGCCTGTTCCACTGAGGAGCCGCTCTAAACTCACAAATACCTCCCCCTAAATTCACAGGATCTTCATTGCTGTCAGATGGCCATCTAGACTCTGTTGAAAAACCTCCAAGGAAGGAGAGCCCACCACCTCTCAAGGAGGAAGCCTGTTCCACTGAGGAACCGCTCTAAACTCACAAAGACCTCCCCCTAAATTCACAGGATCTTCATTGCTGTCAGATGGCCATCTAGCCTCTGTGGAAAAACCTCCAAGGGAGGAGAGCCCACCACCTCCCGAGGAGGAAGCCTGTTCCACTGAGGAACCGCTCTAAACTCACAAACCCCTCCCCCTAAATTCACAGGATCTGCATTGCTGTCAGATGGCCATCCAGCCTCTGTTGAAAAACCTCCAAGGAGAGCCCACCACCTCCTGAGGAGGAAGCCTGTTCCACTGAGGAACCACTCTAACGGTCAGGAAGTTCTTCCTAATCATAGAATCCTAGAGTTGGAAGGGACCTCCAGGGTCATCTAGTCCAACCCCCTGCACAATGCAGAAAACTCACAAACACCTCCCCCTAAATTCACAGGATCCTCAATGCTGTCAGATGGCCATCTAGCCTCTGCTTAAAAACCTCCAAGGAAGGAGAGCCCACCACCTCCCAAGGAATCCTGTTCCACTGAGGAACCGCTCTAAACTCACAAACCCCTCCCCCTGAATTCACAGGATCCTCATTGCTGTCAGGTGGCCATCTAGCCTCTGTTTCAAGACCTCCACAGAAGGAGGGCCCACCACCTCCCGAGGAGGAAGCCTGTTCCACTGAGGAACCGCTCTAAACTCACAAATACCTCCCCCTAAGTTCACAGGATCCTCATTGCTGTCAGATGGCCATCTAGCCTCTGTTTAAAAACCTCCAAGGAAGGAAAGCCCACCACCTCCCGAGGAGGAAGCCTGTTCCACTGAGGAACCGCTCTAAGAATCAGGAAGTTCTTCCTAATGTTGAGCCGGAAACTCTTCTGATTTAATTCCAACCCCTTGGTTCTGGTCCCACCTTCTGGGGCCACAGAAAACAATTCTGCAGCACCCTCTAACACGTTGCTGGCTTCAAGGTGCCACAAGGATCACATCTGGTTCTGCTGCAATGGGGGAACAAGACCAGCCACACCGCAGTTTCGCCCAGCTGCGGCAGAGGGGTGGTCGCCTGAGGCAGCCAAGAGAGAAGCACCAGGGCTGTCTTCCTTTGGAACATAGTTTCTTGTCCTAGGCAAGTTTAATGTCCCCCTATGATGGTATCCCAGTTGAGCTATTCAGAATCCTAAAAGAGGATGCTGTTAAAGTGATGCACGCATTATGCCAGCAAATTTGGAAAATGCAACAGTGGCCACAGGATTGGAAAAGGTCAGCTTATGTTCCAATCCCAAAGAAGGGTAATGCCAAGGAATGTTCAAAGTATCACACCATTGCACTCATTTCACACGCCAGCAAGGTCATGTTAAAGATCCTACAAGCCAGGCTTCAGCAGTATGTCGATCGGGAACTACCAGAAGTTCAAGCTGAGTTTCGGAGAGGGAGAGGAACTAGAGATCAAGTGGCCAACATGCGCTGGATAACAAAACCAGAATATGAATTCCAGGACAGTATTGCCTAGCAGAGGACACCTTCCGAGTGGTGGAGGACTGGGCTACAGCTTCCTTCACAGACCCAGGAGTGGCCCAGCTGTGCAGGCAGGTGAGGCAGCTGTTGAGGGAGGGTCCTGTGAGTGCCTGCCTGGCCAGCCCCCTGCATGAACAGCAGCTCTGCACAGATCAAGGCTGGGGTGACTTCACTTCCCCATGTCTGAGACTCCAAAAAACAGCGCCCAGTTTTTAGCATCCCTGAAAGAAGGTGTGCCTTGTCATTTGGTGAGAAGGCAAGTCTGGCCCCAAATATGGCTCGTGGGTTGGTTTTAGCCCAGCAGGGTCAGCCCTGGTTAGGACTTGAATGGGAGATCCCCAAGGAAATCCAGGGTTGCTACGCAGAGGCAGGCAAGAGCAAAGCACCTCTAAATGTCTCTTTCCTGACCAGGATGGCCCAGGCTAGCCTGGTCTGCCCAGATCTCAGAAGCTGTGCAAAGTCAGCCCTGGTTAGTCCTTGGATTGGAAAACACCCAGGAAGTCCATGGTTACTATACAGAGGCAGGCAAAAGGCCACCCCCCTCCAGGTGTTTCTTGCCTTGACCAGGGCCAGCCCCAGACTGTCCGGCACCCTAAAAGGGTCAAGGTCGTCCCCTGTGCGAGCACCAGTCCTTTCCGACTCTGGGGTGATGCTGCTTTCACAACGTTTTCACGGCAGACTTTTGACGGGGTGGTTTGCCTTTGCCTTCCCCAGTCCTCTACACTTTCCCCCCAGCAAGCTGGGGACTCATTTGACCCACCTTGGAAGGATGGAAGGCTGAGCCAACCTGGAGCTGGCTACCTGAACCGGCTTCCGTCGGGATCAAACTCAGGTCATGAGCAGAGAGCTTGGACTGCAGCACTGCAGCTTGACCGCTCTGTGCCATGGGGCTCTTTGTCTGGCACCCTAGACAAGGTCGACTTTCACCCTAGACAAGGCAGGGGTGGAATGAGTTGCTGGAGGAGGTCAGGGGGCCCTGGGGGAGCTGCGCAGTTCCACAGGGCCTGCAAGGCGACGCTCTTCCATCAGGCGTTTGCAAGTTAGATCATTGGCTGCTGCAGTCTCTGGAAAATATCTGGACCGCCTCTTGCAATCTGCTCCATCTAGAACTCCTGGACCACTAAGATCTGCTTTGCGGAGAACACCGAGCAACACAACACACTGCAGACCGTTCCACCTGAAATGAAACGTCAATGTCTCTGTTTGAAATAGTTTTTACTGTTTTATTGTATGTTTATATTCATGCATACGCATGACGATGTGAGCCACTCTGAGCCTGCCTTGGCCGGGAGGGGGGGATACAAATGGAATTAAACAAACAAGCAAACTTCTGACACATACACCCCGCCCCCCGCCCTGGTAACATCGCTGAGTTACATGAGAGGTGGCCCCTTTGGCAGCCCCAGAAGTCCAGCGCCCTAGGCAATCCCCCAGTTTCCCCAGTGGCAGGGCGACCCAGGCCAGCCCCAGCTCCTCAGATCTCTGCAGCCAGGCCGGGACTTCTGGTGTGTCTGGTGGCCTCGTTTGGTGCTCCGGGATCCGCCCTGAATCTCAGCGAGAAAGTCAGGCTATAAATCAGGGGGACAAATACAGAAACGGACCTGTGGAAAGCTGCTGTTGGATTGGAGGGGACTGAAGGGGGACTGCGCGGAGGACGAAGTGCTCAGTGGGGGATCCGCTGCCCGGGGGGGGGGGGGGGAAGCCGCCTCAGGCAGCAAAGGGGGCAGGGGCTTATTTTTGCAGGGATGCCCGGAGCTTGACAACAGCAACAATTGCGCAGCGTGTCCCTGGTCTGTTCTGCAGCGAAGTTGTGCGGAAGGCCTTTAGTCGGGACTGAACAAGATCATCTCCACGTTCATCTTCCTGCCATTGTGTGCCTTTGTGTTTGGGGGGGAGGGGGAGAGGATAGGGCCCTCCTTAGACATTTGTTCGTTCAACTTTCCCATGGGACTGGCCTTCAAGTGGCTGCTTCTTTGCTTCGCAGAACGCCTGTCTGACTTGCCCCCCCCCCCCCGCCCCGCTCCCTGGCAAGCCTCGTTGCCCTTCCTGGAAACACCTGCTCCGAGCGCTCCCGTCCCGGGTCCCGGCGGGGGCTTGGAAGGAGAGCCTCAGCGGAGCCCCCACGCGCCCCCCGCCCCCGTGCCCCCCAGCGGAGAGCAAAACTCCCAAGCTCTGCTCTGCCATCAACAACCTCGCAGGCCCCGGGAGAGCGCTTGTTTGTGAAGGTGCGCCCGCCCCTCCCTCCGCCCCCCCCCCCCCGCGCAAGCAATCCTCAGCCGCGCCCCTTCACGCCCTCCTGCCACCCCGGCCCCATCCCTGGCGTCTCCACCGCCTGCCCCCCCCCCCCTAGTTCCTGCCCTGTAGGCGACCGCGGCTCCAGCCCCCTTTTCTCTCCGGGGAGCGGCAGCTCTCCTCCTGCCTGCCTTCCTGCCAGTTCTGCCCGACGTCGCTCACACTCCCGGGCAGGCGGCGCAAAGAGAAAGCAGCCGGCGTGCCCCTTGCCCACGAGACCCCCTGCCCTGCCTGCCCCCCATCCGGCTCGCTTTCCAGCAGATGCCCTCTGGCCCCCTCAGCCGGCCTGCTCTCGCTCACCGCGGGGGGGGGGGGCGGCTGTGCCCCGCGAAGCCCCGGCATGGAGGGGGGGGGCCCTGCCTCATCTGCCCTCAGAAGGAACCGCTCTGCCTCTGGCGGGCCTCTGGTGCTCCCTTGGAAGGGGAGAGGAGAGAGAGAGCCAATCGCAGCGGGTCCCGGCGGGGGGGGGGGGGAGAGAGCCCGAGAGACGCGCACAGGCGCGCACGCATAGCTAGGTAACGGCTGGGTATGCACGTCGGGTGATTTATAGCTGTCGGTTCGGTCGGGGGATCTGGAAGGCGCCCGGATCGCGCCGCCAGGGAGAGAAACAGCCCCCACTGGCCACACCCGCCGCGCCCCCTGGCTGGCTCCCAGAGAAGAGCCCCCCCCCAAAAAAAGTTGGCTGGAAGAGAAGCTGGAGGGGGTGGGCGGGATGCGCAAGAGAAGGCCGGCCGGCTTCCTAACCATTCATCCATCGAGAGCCAGTTTGGTGTAGTGGTGAAGTGCGCGGACTCTTATCTGGGAGAACCGGGTTTTATTCCCCACTCCTCCACTTGCACCTGCTGGAATGGCCTTGGGTCAGCCATAGCTCTCTTATCTGGGAGAACCGGGTTTGATTCCCCACTCCTCCACTTGCACCTGCTGGAATGGCCTTGGGTCAGCCAGAGCTCTGGCAGAGGTTGTCCTTGAAAGGGCAGCTGCTGTAAGAGCCCTCTCAGCCCCACCCACCTCACAGGATGTCTGTTGTGGGGGAGGAAGGGAAAGGAGATTGTGAGCCGCTCTGAGACTCTTCGGAGTGGAGGGCGGGATATAAATCCAGTATCTTCATCTACCTCACAGGGTGTCTGTTGCGGGGAGGAAGGGAAAGGAGATTGTGAGCCACTCTGAGACTCTTCGGAGTGGAGGGCGGGATATAAATCCAATATCTTCATCTACCTCACAGGGTGTCTGTTGTGGGGGAGGAAGGGAAAGGAGATTGTGAGCCGCTCTGAGACTCTTCGGAGTGGAGGGCGGGATATAAATCCAATATCTTCATCTACCTCACAGGGTGTCTGTTGTGGGGGAGGAAGGGAAAGGAGATTGTGAGCCACTCTGAGACTCTTCGGAGTGGAGGGCGGGATATAAATCCAGTATGTTCTTCTACCTCACAGGGTGTCTGTTGTGGGAGAGGAAGGGAAAGGAGATTGTGAGCCGCTCTGAGACTCTTCAGAGTGGAGGGCAGGATATAAATCCAATATCTTCATCTACCTCACAGGGTGTCTGTTGTGGGAGAGGAAGGGAAAGGAGATTGTGAGCCGCTCTGAGACTCTTCAGAGTGGAGGGCAGGATATAAATCCAATATCTTCATCTACCTCACAGGGTGTCTGTTGTGGGAGAGGAAGGGAAAGGAGATTGTGAGCCGCTCTGAGACTCTTCAGAGTGGAGGGCAGGATATAAATCCAATATCTTCATCTACCTCACAGGGTGTCTGTTGTGGGAGAGGAAGGGAAAGGAGATTGTGAGCCGCTCTGAGACTCTTCGGAGTGGAGGGCGGGATATAAATCCAATATCTTCATCTACCTCACAGGGTGTCTGTTGTGGGAGAGGAAGGGAAAGGAGATTGTGAGCCGCTCTGAGACTCTTTGGAGTGGAGGGCAGGATATAAATCCAATATCTTCATCTACCTCACAGGGTGTCTGTTGTGGGAGAGGAAGGGAAAGGAGATTGTGAGCCGCTCTGAGACTCTTCAGAGTGGAGGGCAGGATATAAATCCAATATCTTCATCTACCTCACAGGGTGTCTGTTGTGGGGGAGGAAGGGAAAGAAGATTGTGAGCCGCTCTGAGACTCTTTGGAGTGGAGGGCAGGATATAAATCCAATATCTTCATCTACCTCACAGGGTGTCTGTTGTGGGAGAGGAAGGGAAAGGAGATTGTGAGCCGCTCTGAGACTCTTCGGAGTGGAGGGTGGGATATAAATCCAATATCTTCATCTACCTCACAGGGTGTCTGTTGCGGGGGAGGAAGGGAAAGGAGATTGTGAGCCGCTCTGAGACTCTTCAGAGTGGAGGGCGGGATATAAATCCAATCTCTTCATCTACCTCACAGGGCGTCTGTTGTGGGGGAGGAAGGAAAAGGAGATTGTGAGCCGCTCTGAGACTCTTCGGAGTGGAGGGCGGGATATAAATCCAATATCTTCATCTACCTCACAGGGTGTCTGTTGTGGGGGAGGAAGGGAAAGGAGATTGTGAGCCGCTCTGAGACTCTTCGGAGTGGAGGGCGGAATATATGTAAATGCAATATCTTCTTCTTCATCATCCATCCAGGCAGGGCAGGACCACTGAAGCCTGGAGATCCAGCACCAGTGTTGGTCAGGTCAGGTCAGAAGGGCGCTGCTGCAGAAGGAGCCCCATGGTGGAAGAGGGGGCTTTGTTGGGATTTCCAGGATGCCTGTGCGGAAGGGCAGGTCCAGTGAGGTCCCAGTCACCTCTCGGCAGCAGAAGCAGCGCAGAGACCTCTGGGAATGGAGGGAGGCAAGGAGCTCTTGCTTCTAGGAGGCCATGGGGGCCGGAGGGGGCATGGCTGGCCTGCAGAAGGGCCCTCTTCCCTTCTCCACATCTCCAAGGAAAAGGGGCCACAGGTAGCTAGGCTTGCCGACCTCCAGGCGGAACCTGCTGCAGATCTCCTGGGATTACAGCTGCTGCCCAGGTGACAGCGTTGTTTCCCTGGAGGAAACGTCTGCCTTGGAGGGTGGACTCTGGCATTAGACTCTGAGGAGCCCCCTCCCCACACAAGCCCTGCCCTTCATAGGATCCACCCCCCCAGATCCCCAGGAATTTCTCAGCCCAGAGCTGGCGCCCTGACAGGTTGCAAGACAGAAGAAGACGAAGTTGATGATGATATTGGATTTATACCCTGCCCTCAGCTCCAAAGAGCGGCTCACAATATCCTTTATCTTCCTCCCCCACAACAGACACCCTGTGAGGTGGGTGGGGCTGAGAGAGCTCTGACAGAAGCTGCCCTTTCAAGGACAACTCCTGCGAGAGCCATAGCTGACCCAAGGCCATTCCAGCAGGTACAAGTTGAGGAGTGGGGGATCAAACCTGGTTCTCCCAGATAAGAGTCCGCACACTTAACCACTACCTCAAACTGCTCCTCTTCACCCTTTGGCACAGCGCCTTTGTCCTCTAACCACACCCCTTCTACTTGGCTCCTCCCATTTGGCTCTTTCTTTCCTTTTTCAACCATTCCCTTTTCCCCATTTCACTTTGCTTACTCCAGTAGATAAATCATACCAAATTGTTCTTTTTTTGAGCTACTGTTATTAGTTTGTATAAAACCAGAGAGAAGAAAATATGCCTTCATGTTGTTATATCGTGTGCTGTGCAGTAAAACTGTTGTTTGTGTGAAAGCAGTAAGAGTGTTGTTCTGGAGCGGTCTTACCCTCAAGGTTTGTGGAAGACTTTCTCCATTTTGATCGGTGGAAGGGAAGAGACCAATCCGCCCCAAACAACCGAACAAGCCCCTTATTTGCTTCCTTTATACCCTGTTTTTCTCCCCTTTGGGGACTCAAAGCAGCTGACATCCTTCTCCTCTGCCCAATTTTATCCTCACAACAACCCTGTGGGGTAGGGGTGTGAGAGTGTGTCACTGGCCCAAGATCACCCAGCAAACTTCTTTGGCACAAGTGGTGATTCGAACCTGTGTTTCTGAGATCCAAGCCCAGCACTGTGAGTGAGCCTTATACTGATGATGTGCTCTTGGGAACAACTCTTGGAGGTCAGACAGTCATCCCATCAGCTCTGGGGCCACCTGACAGAAGGCACATCTAGCCAGCAATGCGGTCAGTTTGCCAAGCAAAATATCACAGGCCACATCGTCCAGTGCTTGGCCAGAGTCAAGATAAATTACATCCTAACCGCACAAAAATAAGTGAGAGTTGGATGGCAGGCTTCATTCTTTACAAATCTCTGCTGTCAACATACCTGCAGATTAATTCAGTGGTTCTAGTATCTTCTGTGCTCTTGATATCTGATTGGCCACTCTATAGTTTTTGGCATCTTTCACCCTTTTGAAAGATGGGGACAGAATTTGCTCATGTTTCATTCATGCGGCATCTTACCCCTCCTCCGGGATTTCTTAAGTTTGGAGAGTATATCCACAAGTTCCTTTAGTACCCCGGGATCTTGTTCTTGGAGAAGACTTGAAGACTTCAAGTCCCAGAAGACTTGAAGTCATTTATGGTAGACAAGGACCCCCTGACCAGTTTCTTGAGTTGCAATCCTGTTTGCCCGCTGGCCACGCTATGCTGGCCAGGTTGTCTTCTGAGGAGAGGACTGGAGAAAACCTCTGCCCCCCCCCCACCCCATTTAATGTTATCGCTCTGACTGAGCGGGGTGCTTGCTTATCCTTCCTCTTTTGCTTGCCTGGAAGACACCTGCAAAAGCCCTTCCTGGTTATGGCATCTGTGACGGAACCGGCCCGATTCTGCCTTCAGACCCGGTCCCGTCAACTCCCTATTGAGTCGCCAACTCCTGGAGGGAGTTATTTCTCCTCCGGCCACTTGGGCTCGCTGCCACCACCTCTCAGTCTAGGGGTTCAGATTGAGAGGAACAGGACTCCCAATCCCCCTCTCCAGCTCTGAGGCCAGGCCTCAAGGCCCTCTGCCACCCAGTACTTGGGTATCACAGAGACCACAGCATTTCTTCGGGGAACCCCTGGAGGATTGGCACCTTATCCAACTGCATGCCTTCCCCCTTCCCCGGGGCCCCCTTCTTAAAGCAGCATGGTCTAAGGCGGTTGGGGATCTATGTGGTACAGAGTTTGACTGCCAGCATTCAAAACAGTAAAAATATTTAATTAAAAGAGAAAAAAGAAAAGAAAAGAAGAACAAAACAAAAACAGTTGCATGTAAAAGGTTAGCACAGCACAGCACCCGCACAGCAAACTGCATGACAAAGAAAAGGTGGTTATAAACGCATCCTACTGTCCCTGGTCTAAACTTGCCCTGTCTTACTTGGTCTGACTACCTGGGGGCCTTTTCCTCTTGAATAGGCCTATCCCACAGGCAGGAGCCCCCATGCTCACAACCTCCTCCTTTGAGCGCCAGTTGAGGACTGCCCCTCTTCCTGCCTCTCTCACATTCCAAGAACAAAAGAACTTCCTGCTGCTCTAGGAGGCTTTTCCCCTAGAGTTGCTGGTTTGGCTCTGGAAGGGAGGGGGGGTTGGAGGGAGGCTAGGCCAAAGCTTGCTTAGCAGTTTCATTTTCCCTCCCAACTAAGATGGAGTTTCTCCACAGCATCCTTTGCCAGTCTCTACTCATTTGGGACTTTCGGTTTCCTGGCATGGGGTGTCAAAGGCCAGGCTAGTGCACTGAAGACATCGTCCTTCGTGAGCTGCCCCTCTTCCTTTCCCTGTAGATAAAACATGTATGCGTCCAGTGACACCTTTGAGACCCATAAAGTTTTATTCAACATCTAAGCTTCCATGCGCAAGCACTCTTCTTCAGATACAAACAATAGAATAAAACCTCCTCACGTCATGGGAATGAGAGGGTGGGGGGGGCAGCTGTTTGCAATGTCCACTCAGAGCCAAGATGCATAAGTTGAGCTGAAATAGGATCAGGTGAATGGCAGCAAATTAGCATGTTAATGCAAGAGCTAACAAATAGGTGTGAGAAGGAAGCTAGATTGCAGCCGCACCCCGCAAGACAAACCAAGTTTTTGGGCACTTGCAAGAACATAGACTCAGTGTGTGCACACTTCTTCACATACACTGAAATACATTTCCTCAAATCTTACTTGTTACCCACCTGAATATTTCCCGCAGATATGAACATATATGAACATATGAAACTGCCTTATACAGAATCAGACCCTCAGTCCATCAAAGTCTACTCAGACTGGCAGAGGCTCTCCAGGATCTCAAGCCGAGGTTTTTCACACCTACTTGCCTGGACCCCTTTTAGTTGGAGATGCCGGGGATTGACCTGGGACCTTCTGCTTACCAAGCAGATGCTCTGCCACTGAGCCACTGTCCCTCCCTTGTCCTTTTTGATTTCCAGCTCATCATTCGCTTTTATGTGAGCGTCTCTTGCTTCCTTAGATGACAGCCATTTATTGTCATTGGTACTTTTGTGTCTTCAGTAACTGTTTTCAGGAAGTCCCAGCCACCCTGGATTCCCTGTTTGCTGAAGAGCACATGAAGCTGTCTTAGACAGAATGATTCTTGGTCTGTTGAGACCAGTTAGGGATGGTTAAACCATGATAGTTGGGCAAAGAAGAAAGCTGGTAACTAAAAAGGATGGAACAAAGGGAAAAAAGGAAAATATAACTATGCACACAGCACAAATGTACAAAACACCAGTACATAATTTTACAATACATCCAGAAGTGCTACAATATAATTCAAATAGCAACCTTGTAGTTCAGTATGTTAAGTACTTAGTCCCAATCTAAAGACGAGGCCCATTTTCAAAAATACAGGTTTAAAAGTACATCTTGTGTGTCCATATTCAAGAACCCAAACCAAATGTGTGCTCCATCCCCTTTCCTTCCTCCTCAGTGGCAGGAGTCAAACTGAGCACTCCGTTAATTAAACAGTAACATACGGAAAACTGGCCATACAGTGAATGGCCCTGAAATAGGAAAAAATAATTAGTCAAGTGTCTGATGGGAAACAACATAAATTAAATTTTTGAAATCGCTGAAGGCAGGAGAAGAAGAGGAAGCCCCGGGGGGGACTCAGAGCTGAGGAGGCTCCTCTCCGGCTGCACGGCCTGAGCACGGCTGTGAACAAGATGACATTTTGGAGGCCATGAAGTCATAGCATCACTCGGGGCATTTTGGGGGCAGGACTGCACAGGAACACAGGTCCAGCTGGCTCCGTGTCAGGGGGTGTGGTCTGATATGCAAATGAGTTCCTGCTCGACATTTTCTACAAAAAAAGCCCTGTGCAAAACAATGGTGACATCAGGGGATGTGACCTAATATGCAAATGAGTCCCTGCTGGACCTTTTCTACAAACAAGCCCTGTGCGGAATAATGGTATTGTCAGGGGTGTGGCCTAATATGCAAATGAGTCCCTGCTGGGCTTTTTCTACCAAACAAGCCCTGGTGTCATCATAAGTCAGAAGTGAATTGACAGCACTTAGCACACATACAGTGTTTTCCATGCTGAATAAAGAAAGAGCTAATTGGACAAACCATGGTTAGGGGAGCCTGAGGGAGGGGGGCCTCCCAGGGTTACTGCTTCATGGTTCCCTCAGACATCTGCCGTTGTTTCAGGAAAGCATCATCTGCAGTCACTCCTTGGCTTTGCCGTCAGCTGCAGACTCCAACCACAACCGGGCTTCGATTCCCTTCTTCATTTGTTCTCAGCCAGATGCTCCCCAAAGGGCTATCCGATTTCTTTGCAGATGTACACTTTTTCCATCTATAAGGCTGCTTTCTGCCACAGCTTTCCTTTTCCTTTAGATGATAATTTTTCAGTCTTCCCACCAAGCCTCAATTATATCTCTTCAGTCATACTTACCTTCCAGTGCTGGTAGATCAAAGTCATCTTATCTCCCAACTCTGAAGCATGAAAGAATTGAATATCACACTCTGATGCCTCTTTTTTGGTAATGTTTTAGGCAGCCCACAATTCTCTCACGTTCCTCTGTAGCACTGAGGTCCCTGTCTTGAGTACCTTTGTATTAATTTTTGATCTTACTCACCTGTCTTGTCTTTGGACTCACCTGTCCCATCTTCTCAACTTGGCAGTGCTGAATTTTATTGTATTCCTCAGTGAGACATCTCAGCCTTGGATCTCTCTGGGTCAGATGATCCTTGTCTCCTGCCAAGGCCAGTGAGCTTGCGAACTCAGTCACTCACTAAAGCCACATTTAAAGGTCAAGGTAGTCCCCTGTGCAAGCACCAGTCGTTTCCAACTCTGGGGTGACGTCGCATCACAATGTTTTCATGGCAGACTTTTTATGGGGTGGTTTGCCATTGCCTTCCCCAGTCATCTACACTTCCCCCCCAGCAAGCTGGGGACTCATTTTACCAACCTCAGAAGGATGGAAGGCTGAGTCAACCTTGAACCGGCTACCTGTACCCAGCTTCTACTGGGATCGAACTCAGGTTATGAGCAGAGCTTGGACTGCAGTACTGCAGCTTTACTACTCTGTGCCACGGGCTGCATTTACAAGGAGCTCAATTTTTGCCAACTATTCTCAGGGAGACATAGAGGCTTCCCTTAGTTAAAAAGTAGTATCTGGGGATCCCCATGTGTGACTCAGAAGTATTTGTGGGGGAGGCCCCAGAAATGGCTTGGATAAGATCAGCTCAATAGCTATGGTCCCTTCAGAGAAACTGGTTGACCACCATGTGAGGCAAGGTGCTGGACTACATCGACCGCTGTTCTGATCCAGCTGCTCTTGTTTTGGTGGTATCTTTCAGGTAGCAGAGGCAAATGGTTCCCTCCCTTGGAACACACACAGAAAGCAGCACGGGGACATGTACCTGGAGACAGCTGACATCTTGTAGTTCATTCAGTAGGTCTCCTCACTCCAATCCAGCACAAGCACTGATTCCAGCTTTACATCATCTCCATCCCCTTTCAGGATCAAGGAGTCAAGAACTTCTTGGGTTGTCCAGTCAACCATCCACTGACGATGGTGTCCGGCTCCTGCCCCAACTCGCCGGGAGATGCAGGCCTCATCAAAGGAAGGCCCCTTGGCAGGGCTCATTGCATAGAAGAAGAGGTGCTGGAGCTCATTAGCATATGCCGTACACCCCTGACTTCATTGGAAGGTGTACTAAATTATATCAGCTCAGCATCTGCCTTAAAATGCTTCTTGAATTATATGTGGCCACAGTGCCATGACGATTATTTCCATCTGTCTCCTTTGCAGGGCCTTTTTGTAGAAAAAGCCCAATAGGAACTCATTTGCATATTAGGCCACACGCCCTGATGTCACCATTGTTTCACATGGGGCTTTTTGTAGAAAAAGCCCAGCAGGAACTAATTTGCATGTTAGGCCACACCTCCTGACACCAAGTCAGCCGGAACTGCATTCCTGCTTAAAAAACAAAAGCTCTGCTGCTTTGTATGTTTTGTTTATTTTCCCATTTGTTGTGGGGGGAAATATTAGAAAGTTTGTCAGATCTTAGAATTCAGCAAAATTCTCCCAGGGAGTTTGAACCGAAGCAAGTATTTGGGGGGAGGGTAAGAAAGAAAGAGTCCTGTGGCGCAGAGTGGTAAAGCTGTAGTACTGCAGTCGGAGCCTTCTGCTCACAACCTGAGTTCGATCCCAGCGGAAGCTGGGTTCAGGTAGCTGGCTCCAGGTTGACTCAGCCTTCCATCCTTCTGAGGTCGGTAAAATGAGTCCCCAGTTTGCTGGGGGGAAAGTGTAGATGACTGGGGAAGGCAATGGCAAACCACCCCGTAAAAAGTCTGCTGTGAAAATGTTGTGAAAGCAACGTCATCCCAGAGTCGAAAATGACTGGTGCTTGCACAGGGGACTACCTTGACCTTTACCTTTAAGAAAGAAAGAACACAATAAAATTTAGAGGTTCTGGAGCTCCACTCCTCCCCAAGAGACATCTAGTCCAGCCCCCAACACCATGCAGGGAATTCACAGCTCCCTCACCCCCAATTCTCCTAGCGACCCCCACTCTAAGCCCAGAGGAAGGCAAAAAGTCTCCAGGGTCCCTGCACCAATCTGGCCTGGAGGAAAATTCCTTCCTGCCCCCAAAGTGATGATCAGCATTTCCCTGGGCGTGGAAGGAGACCTCATCTCTTTCTGCCTTCCCTCTTGCCATCTGCCTGAATTGCACAACAAGGAGTGTCTCATTCCTAGTTTCTTTTATTTATTTTCATTTAAAATATTCATTAGCTGCCTTTCTTCCTCAAAGAGCTCAAGGCAGCTTACAGTATTGATAAAATGCATTAAAAGCTTAATAAACATAAAACCCAAATGGAAGCTGCATTCTTCCTCCGGTTTATTCAAATCACTTTCAATGCAATGTTCAGTCTGATGTGGTTATTGACATTCTTACATCATAGTTCATCTGGCGGGTCTGATGATAGATAAAGCCCCGCAAAATCCAGTGGTACACATATTTTGAACACAGGCACATCAGAAAGGATTCAACACCAAACTGCACAACAATTGAGCTTCTGGAGCAGAACTGCTGGAAAATCCTTTACTCACATCAGCCGTAGAACAGAGTTTGAGTCCACCTTTAAGACCAAAAAAATTTAATTCTGGGTATAAGTGTTCCTGTGCATGCACACAAAAACTCATACCTTGAATAAAACTTTCCTTGGTCTTAAAAGGTCCCCTGGACTCAAGCTCTGTTCTGTTGCTTCAGACCAACATGACGATACACCTGAATCTATTTTCATCTCAGCCAGATCTCTTTACCATCCCAGAGACAAAGGAACAAGAGATGAAGTGGTGTGAGAAGGGTTCAGAGCCAGCAAAGGAGGGACCATGCCAGAGTACATAATCTAAATATCCCTGAGCAGAGAATGAATCACCCCATCTCCCTGTGCGGCAATACTTTAGTGTGCCACGACTGTCAGAACAGAGATTTGTTCTCTAAGGGCAGGCTAGGACATACCATGCCCCTGTTAAAAGTATAGTTGGTCGGCCCTGCAACAAGTTAAGGAAGAAGATGCACTATTCCTAGCCTCTGATATGTTGCGTTTCCTCTGCTTCTAGAAGACCCCAAAGTCATGTGTCTCTGTCCCTTGGCCTGTGTCCAGCTCTCTCTCCTTGTCCTCCATAGCGCGGACAGCTGGCCCTCAACTGTTTCCTGATTCAGAACCAATTTCAGCACCAAGGACAGCTCCAATCTGGTTTTTCTGTCTCTTCTCTTCTCAAGCCCTCCTCTGTCCCACTTGCCGCTGATGGTGTCATTCTCATTGGCTTGCTAAGAATTTGGAAGCCCCCCCTTTTATTATATTTGACATAGAGATGGCATAAAAATAGTGAAATTGTATCAGACCCAAGGATATTGGCTCTGAGGTCATTTGTTGTTATGGGGACCATACTACGACTCGCAGAGAGGGAGAATAAAATCCAGCGTTCCTGACTTTCCCAGTTTCCAGTTTTGAATAAGGGAATGTTCAGATTTTAATGTTGTGTCTGCATAATAAATGTTGCACTGGGCTTTAAATGTTTTATTTGCACTGGTTCCCTCCCCCTGCAACTTGTGTGCAACATATAATTGTGCATCCTGAGGGTTTATACTTCAGGCAATCAATAGAAATAATCCACTGGCACAATTCTCCTATTGGAAAGGGGTCTGATCATTAACAGTTCTGTTTTGAAAAAAAAAACACTTCTAAGAAAAACATAGGCTAAGAAACAAAAGGGATAACGATCATGATTTATTTTATTTCTATAGCACAGGAAGTGAACGAAGAACATTTATTTTATTTTATTTAGGGATTTCTTTAACCCTGCCCTACCTTGCATGGAGGCTCGAAGTGGCTCACACCAACTCATAAAAACAGTAGAATCCTAGAATCATAGAGTTGGAAGGAACCTCCAGGGTCATCCAGTCCAACCCCCTGCACAATCCAGGAAACACACAAATACCTCCCCCTAAATTCACAGGATATTCATCACTGTCAGATGGCCATCTAGTCTCTATTTTAAAACCTCCAAGGAAGGAGAGCCCACCACCTCCCAAGGAGGAAGCCTGTTCCACTGAGGAATCGCTCTAACGGTCAGGAAGTTCTTCCTAATGTTGAGTCGGAAACTCTTTTGATTTAATTTCAACCTATTGGTTCTGGTCCTACCTTCCGGGGCCATAGAAAACAATTCTACCCCTTTCTCTCTATGAAAGCCCTTCAAGTACTTGAAGATGGTGATCCTATCACCTCTCAGCCACCTCCTCTCCAGAAAAATAAATTCATTAAAAACATTTCAACAAAATATCTTTAGCCAGGTTAACATACATATCAATCATTTAAATAGCAGTTAGCAGCTCAGTAATTAATTTCTATGCCTGTAGGCTTCACTTATGCCAGGAGGGGTGGTGGATCATTGGGTGGAAAAAGTCCCCAGCTCCTAGCACCAATGGCCTCTCTCAACCACATGATGGATGGAGGGCAGGAGGCCTTTGAGGCAAGAGAGGGGTCTTATTTGATGTCTGCTGCCTCAACCAAAGGCCTGGCAGAAGACCTCAGATTTGCCCTGCCAGACTGGACCAAAGATCTGGCCTGCCATCTTCTTTCTAAAAGTGGCCAGTCAAATGCTTTCAAAAGACTCACATGAACCAACAGCCCCCCCCCCCACTCCACATCTGGTGTGCAAAGCTCTGGTGCTTCACTACATATCAAACAACCTGATTCAAGTAAGAACATAAAAGAAGCCATGTTGGATCAGGCCAATGGCCCATCCAGCCCAACACTCTGTGTCACATAAGAACATAAGAGAAGCCATGTTGGATCAGGCCAGTGGCCCATCCACTCCAACACTCTATGTCACACAGGGGCCAAAAAACCCAGGTCCCATCAGGAGGTCCACCAGTGGGGCTAGAAGCCCTCCCACTGTGACCCCCCCAAAGCACCAAAAATACAGAGCATCACTGCCCCAGATATAAGAACATAAGAGAAGCCATGTTGGATCAAGCCAGTGGCCCATCCAGTTCAACACTCTGTGTCACACAGTGGTCAAAAAAACCAGGTGCCATCAGGAGGTCCATCAGTGGGGCCAGGACACTGGAAGCCCTCCCACTGTTGCCCCTTCCAAGCACCAAGATACAGAGCATCCCTGCCCCAGACATAACATAAGAGAAGCCATGTTGGATCAGGCCAATGGACCATCCAGTCCAACACTCTATGTCACACAGGGGCCAAAAAACCCAGGTCCCATCAGGAGGTCCACCAGTGGGGCTAGAAGCCCTCCCACTGTGACCCCCCAAAGCACCAAAAATACAGAGCATCACTGCCCCAGATATAAGAACATAAGAGAAGCCATGTTGGATCAAGCCAGTGGCCCATCCAGTTCAACACTCTGTGTCACACAGAGGCCAAAAAAACCCAGGTGCCATCAGGAGGTCCATCAGTGGGGCCAGGACACCATAAGCCCTCCCACTGTTGCCCCTCCCAAGCACCAAGAATACAGAGCATCCCTGCTCCAGACATAAGAGAAGCCTTGTTGGATCAGGCCAGTGGCCCATCCAGTCCAACACTTTGTGTCACACAGTGGTCAAAAAACCCAGGTTTCATCAGGAGGTCCATCAGTGGGGCCAGGACACTAGAAGCCTTCCCGCTGTTGCCCCTCCCAAGCACCAAAAATACAGATCATCCCTGCCCCAGACATAACATAAGAGAAGCCTTGTTGGATCAGGCCAGTGGCCCATCCAGCCCAACACTCTGTATCCCATGCTGGCCATCCGGAGATCCACCAGCAGGACCAAGACACTAAAAGCCCTCCCACTGTTACCCCCCAAGCTCCAAGAAGACAGAGCATCCCTGCCCCAGACAGAGTGTTCCATCTATACCTTCTGGCTAATAGATGCCCCAGATATTTATCCAGTCCCCTCTTGAAGCTGTCTATGCATCAGAGGTCAAGATTACCTTTGGGCAGGAGCTTTTGAAACACTGGTATCTGACAAAGAACGTTTTGATCATGAAAGCTCCTACCCCAAAGCTCTCTATTTCTCCATTACATTTCTTTTTACACAGGATCTTGTTGGTGTGGACTCAGATTGAGGTCTCTTGCTGCAGACCGACAAGAAGCTGCCCTCCCTCTGGAATGGCTCACAGAGTTTCCATGGAGCTTCCTAGTTACCATGAAAGCTTTTTCAAAACCATTCTGATGGGATGGAAGGTTGACTAAAATCAATGGATTCTATACAGGTTAAAAACCCTGCATAAATCATAGCCGATCCTTTCAAAAAGCCATCCAGACTGGTTTTGGGTGGGGAGCTGTGTTGGCCTGATGCCGCAGAACCAAGTTGGAGTCCAGCCAGGCACCTTGAAGACCAGCAAAGTTTAATTCTGGGGATCAGCTTTCACATCCCTGAAGACTTCGCCTGAAAGCTTCTACTCCTCACAGCATCATAGAATCCTAGAGCTGGAAGGGACCTCCAGGGTCATCTAGTCCAACCCCCTGCACAATGCAGGAAACTCACAAACACCTCCCCCTAAATTCACAGACTCTTCATCTAGCCTCTGTTGAAAAACCTCCAAGGAAGGAGAGCCCACCACCTCCCAAGGAGGAAGCCTCTTCCACTGAGGATCCACAGTAACGGTCAGCAAGTTCTTCCTAATGTTGAGCCGGAAACTCTTTTGATTTAATTTCAACCCATTGGTTCTGGTCCTGCCTTCTGGGGCCACAGAAAACAATTCCACACCATCCTCTATAGGACAGCCCTTCAAGGACTTGAAGATGGTGATCATATCGCCTCTCAGCCACCTCCTCTCCAGGCTAAACATGCCCAGCTCCTTCAATCTTTCCTCATAGGACTTGGTCCCCAGACCCCTCACCCTCTTCTTCACCCTCCTCTGGACCCCTTCCAGCTTGTCTATATCCTTCTTAAAATGTGGTGCCCAAAACTGAACCCAAGACTCCTATCCAGAACTAAACTTTCTGGGCTTAACGGTGCCTGACTGGGCTCCAGGCTTTGTGAGCATATAAACTCACCATTTCATTTGGCAGCCATCTTGTCAGGGAGAGAAATGGACAACATGGCCAAGTGCAGAGTAAAGCGCATTGGGGCCAAAACTCCTAACGGTAAATACACGTTGATGGAGTCACACACTGAGTCGACATTTTCAATGAGTTATCTGTGATGACCCCAAGATCTCTCTTTTGGTCAGTCTCTGCCAGTTTGGACCCCATCAACATCTATTTATAGTTGGGAGTTTTGGCCCCAATGTGCATTACTTTGCACTTGGCCATGTTGAACCGCATCTGCCACGTTGACGCCCACTCACCCAGCCTCCACAGCTCCCTTTGGAGTGCCTCACAATCCTCCCTGAACAACTTAGTGCCTTCTACAAATTTAGTCACTTCACTGCTTTCTCCCAACTCCAAATCATTACAGAACAAGTTAAAAAGCGCCAGACCCAGTACCGAGCCATGCGGTACCCCGCTCCTTACCACTTTCCATTGTGACAACTGCCCATTTAGACTCATTCTCTGATTCCTGTTAATTAACCAGTTTTTAATCCACGACTGAAATCATTGCACTATAATCACTTTCCTTACAATTCCTGCCACTGAGTGACTTTTAAAAAAATACTGGGCCCTGTGCAGATGTTTTTGGTGTGCTTCCATCCATATCCCAGGATCTCTGCTCTGGACCCAGTCAGTTCAGACCTCATGGATCTACAAGTGATGTTGGGGAACTCCTCCCCCTCCCCCCAACCCCCACGAAGGCCTTTGTGCTCATTTTGTAAGCTCATGTGCCTTTGTGTTACCCACCCCTAATTCTGTATCAGAATAATGGTTTTGCATTGACATACTCAAACAAGGGATATTGGCTGTTTATCTCATTACATATACTAAACCCCCTTCCACTATATTTTAATGTATTTTTTTTCTAATGGCAAACTAGAATCATGTATATATTTATGTTACATGTTAAAAGGTAAATTAGCAGGACAGGAAAATCTTCCGGGAAAGAAATGCCCTCATTTTGACCCAGCAAAAGAATAATTAACAGGCATTCTCACATTCTGACATGTGACTGCTTTATTGGTTTCCCACGCTGGTGCAACCCACATTAAAGGTTTTCTGAATTTGTTAATTTTACTCTTCTGCTATTGGATTTTAACTTTGTACCACTTTGAATTCTAAACTCCAGCAGTTCTATGTAGCTCTGCTTTCTGTACCCCATTCCTTGTCTGAAGAAGCGTGCATGCACAGGAAAGCTTACGTTCTGAATAAAGGTTTGTTGGTCTTAGAGGTGCTACTTGACTCCTGCTTTGTTCTGTAATCCCTGGTTAACACCTTCCCCACTCCTCCACTTGCACCTGCTGGAATGGCCTTGGGTTAACCATAGCTATAGCAGAGGTTGTCCTTGAAAGGGCAGCTGCTGGGAGAGCCCTCTCAGCCCCTCCCACCTCACAGGGTGTCTGTTGTGGGGGAGGAAGGGAAAGGAGATTGTAGGCCTCTCTGAGACTCTGTCCTTGAAAGGGCACCTTCTGGGAGAGCCCTCTCAGCCCCACCCACCTCTCAGGGTGTCTGTTGTGGGGGGAGAAGATAAAGGAGATTGTAAGCCGCTCTGAGTCTCTGATTCAGAGAGAAGGGCGGGGTATAAATCTGTAATTCTTCTTCTTCTTCTTTCTGTCTTCAAGCGAACATTTCCATATCACTCCTTTGTTTGGGGGACACGAAGGGTGGGGCATTTCCTCTGCCTTGGATGTACCTCCTGCTCCAGATGTCTCCTCTTCTGCTCATGGGATTATTCTGTTTCTCTCCCAGAGGCCAGCCATTTCCCCAGAAGGAAGCCCTCATCTGCCCACCCACATCCCTGGAGTGAGGCCTTTGGCCACAGCAGGGCCAGGGGGCAGCTGTGGCTTCTCTTGAAGGAGGAGATGAGAGCTGGTGGGTGTCAGGCAGGCAAGAGTAGCAGGTGCTGACCACCAGGTTGGCTTGAGAAACCAAGGACTCCTCTGTGGGTGCCCTGGGCAAGGGAAGCACTGGGGGGCGAGGGGGGGGCGTAGGCTCCAGCAGAGACAGGGCAGCTAAACTGTGGGGCTGTTGCAGGCTATTAACTCCCACCCTTTCCCTTTTCACACTCCAGCACATCACAGCAGAAGGAGCCCTGGGCACAGAGTGTAGATGACTACTTCTTAGGGCACCTGTCTTGCCCCCATTCTCTCCATTCCTTGGGGAGGGGCTGTGTTTCAGTGGCAAAGATTCTGCTTGGCATGCAGAAGGTCCCAGGTTCAGTCTCTGCCACCCCCAGTGAAAAGGACCAGGCAGGAGGGGATGGGAAAGACCTCCACCTGAGACCCTGGCTCAGTGGCAGAGCCTCTGCTTGGCATGCAGAAGGTCCCAGGTTCAATCCCCGGCATCTTTAGTAAAAAGGACCATGCAGGAGGGGATGGGAAAGACCTTGACCTGAGACCCTGGCTCAGTGGCAGAGCCTCTGCTTGGCATGCAGAAGGTCCCAGGTTCAATCCCCGGCATCTTTAGTAAAAAGGACCATGCAGGAAGGGATGGGAAAGACCTTGACCTGAGACCCTGGCTCAGCGGCAGAGCCTCTGCTTGGCATGCAGAAGGTCCCAGGTTCAATCCCCAGCATCTCCAGTTGAAAGGACCAGGCAGGAGGGGATGGGAAAGACCTTGACTTGAGACCCTGGCTCAGTGGCAGAGCCTCTGCTTGGCATGCAGAAGGTCCCAGGTTCAATCCCCAGCATCTCCAGGTAGAGGACCAGGCAGGAGGTGATAGGAAGACCTTGACCTGAGACCCTGGCTCAGCGGCAGAGCTTCTGCTTGGCATGCAGAAGGTCCCATGTTCAACCTCCAGTTCAAAGGGCCAGGCAGGAGGTGATGGGAAAGACCTCTGTCTGCGATCCTGGAGGCCAAATTCTATAATGCAGGATCAACACTCAGGGCAGGGAACAGCCACCAACAGCAGCGGAGAATGAACACACACTAATAACACTGTGTCCACAAATGGAATATGAAACCTGTTCAAAATGCAGATAAGTGAAGAACAAAGTGAAGAAGAAGCCCCTGGGATGAAAAGAAACCCCTGCTGTACTCCCAGCCTCCATTCTCCCCCCAAACCATCAGGAAAGGACAGAAGCCTGCAGAGTCCTTGCATCTTTGGGTTAGCCCACCCTGGGCAGGCATTTCCTGCCTTCTCTTTCTGCCTTGCAAGATGAGTGAGGACGCACCGACCATCATGACACCAATGTTAGAAAAAAATTAAATTTTAAGCTTTAGTTATGTCAGTGACAATTGCCTAACAACATCTGAACAAAGGAAAATCAAATGAGCACTGAAACGCAATGCCTTCTCCTTCTCCCCTAAGACGGTAACTAAAGATGGCATAATCGTCTTCCCGTTTCCAGATGGCTGGGTCTGATTCAGTTCATGCTTTCCCCTTGCTCCACCATCTTGTAGGACTCCTCCCCCCCACCCCGCGCACACACCATGTGCTCTCATCCCCTGCTCCATCTTGGAGGTGGGAGAGGTTCTTTAGATTGTCTGTTCCCAATTTGAGGATGGAATTACCAGTTAAGAGAGGAGAAAACACCCATCTATAACATCCTTGCTTCCTCTATTGAATATGCACTGGTTTTATATCTTTTATATATAATTCCTTTTGTCTTGGCAAATCTGAGCTCTCTCATTGGTGGGGACTGGGTGGGACTCTCGGGCATCAACCTTTGGCCCATTAAACCATCAGAGGGACAGATAAAGGGAA